>NC_061118.1:152733745-152771078 GCF_002878395.1 Capsicum annuum
AGCATTCTTCAAACCGAACGGCATCACTCGATAACAATAAGTTCCCCATGGTGTGATAAAAGATGTCTTCTCCGCGTCTTCATCATCCATAATGATCTGGTGATATCCGGTATAGCAATCCATAAAAGAGGCAACCTCGTGTTTAGCACAGTTGTCTAACAAAATGTGGATGTTGGACAGTGGAAAATCATTTTTCGGACTGGCTCTGTTCAAATCACGGTAATCAACACACACTCGAATTTTGCCATCTTTTTTTGGTACGGGAACGACATTGGATAACCCATGGGATAGCGAGCTACTCGAATTACTTTGTCTTCAAGTTGTTTCATGTTTCCTCTTTAATTTTAATACTTACATTTATTTTAAACTTCCTCAACTTCTGTTTGACAAGAGGGAACGCGGGATCAGTTGGCAATTTGTGAGCCACTAATTCAGTGCTTAAACCAGGCATATTATCATAAGACCATGCAAAAACGTCCTTATAATCCATTAATGCTTGAATCATTTCATCTTTTAGTCATGGCAAAGCATGTACACTGATTTTAGTTTCCCTAACATCTTCTTGATCCCCTAGATATATTGGCTCCATCTCATTCAAATTAGGATTCGTTTTGTCTTCAAACTGTTCCAACTCTTTGCTTATTTCTTCTAGTGTTTTTTCTTCATCATATTCCCCATCCTGCTTCATTACAACTTGATTATTTTGGATTTTAAGATCAGGCTGAAAATTCCGTATGCATGTCATGTCATTAGAATCAGCATAAAAAGAACTGTGTAAGAAAAGAAAAACAAAATATATTAGACACGAAACAAAAGGGACATTGCATTTCATTACATAAAAAGATAGAAGGGTTTAAACATAGATGCCAACATAACATAAACAAACTAAAATCTAAATTACAACCCTGAAATAACTCGGATAAACAGAAAGAAAAACAAAATAAACTACCAAAACTCCCTTCTGGCGGGGAGAGGAGTGACTTCCCAATTATTGAGCCGGACAACTGGACCTATGAATTGCACGTCTGCCATACTGGTACCTTCTCCTGATTTGACCATATCAACTTCAAATAAAAGGTTTTGGAAGTCATCAACCACTTCAACTTCAAATTCCACATGCTTCGTGACACCGCTCTTAACAAATGATTCACTGAGTAGTAGCATTGGGCGAGGGAGTGACCATGTTTCCTTTTCCCTTCCCTTGGCTTTCTTCAGATCTTCAGCCATAGGCTCAAATCCCAGGGCAAACGTGCCCATGTTCACACTCAGGCATGTAGGATGAACTATACCGTGCAGAGATGCTCCCAAACCCTTTCCTGGCTCAAATCCGTATTTTCAAAGTTCACTCACCATCATGATAGAAGCAAAAGACAATTGCGGTCCCGGTATAGCCTGCCATTCAAGGATATGATTCACTGGCAATGTATCGAAAGTTTGATAGATGAATGTCTCCTCTACGTTATTCGCTTCAATAAGAGACAAGGGAGAATCTTCGTAGGCTGACAAATCTCCTTCACCATGAATAACTACTTCTTGCCTGTCATGCTTAAACTTAATCATTTGGTGCAGTGTAGATGCAACCGCCTTGGTCTTGTGGATCCACGGCCTTCCCAACAACAGATTGTAAGAGGAGTCTACATTCAATACTTGAAACTCTATGGCGAACTCAACAGGCCCTATGGTCAACATTAGCTCTATTTCGCCAATGGAATTTGATTTTGCACCATCGAAAGCCCTAACACATACATTGTTGGGCCTGATCCTGTTAGCACCAATATTCAACTTTTGCAAAGTAGAGATAGGGCAAATATTTGCACCTGAACCTCCATCAATCATAACATGAGTGACATAGAAATCTTCCCACTTTACCATAATATAAAGGCCCCGGTTGTGCCCTGTATCTTCAACAGGCAATTCATCGTCAGAAAAGCTGATCCGATTGACCTCAAAGATTTTTCCAACCATTTTCTCAAGTTGGTTGATTGTAATCTCCCTTGGAACATATGCTTCATTTAATACCTTCAGTAAAATATCACGATGCTCCTTGGAGTGCAACAGCAAAGATAAAAGGGAAATTTGAGCAGGGGTTTTCTTCAACTAGTCTAATACTGAATACTCTGGCAATTTCATCTTTTTCAAAAATTCCTCGGCTTCTTCTTCGGTGATAGAATTTTTGATAGATGACAGTCCACTCACCGTTGGCTGGGACTTTCTTAAGCTTTCAGGCAAGAAGCATCTTCCTGACCTAGTCAAACCCCTTACCTCATTTATATCTTCCACAACTTCTTTCCCGTGATAGGTCATCACAGTCCTCCCATAATTCCAGGAAACGCTTTTCGTATCAACTATCAGAGGTTGGGTCACCGGTTTGAGGACAATAGGCGCTGCCAGTACTCCTTTCATCGTCAAGACGGGCTGACTCAGAGCTCCCACCATTGTCAACTTAGGTTTATCCTGACTTAAATCAACATACCTTCCGGCGCATTGTACTGTGATCAGGGGTTTCTTTTGCTTTCTTGGGCTTTATCTTCTCTCATTCTTTCCTGGTTCAATGACATTGCTTTCAAAGACTCCGCTACATTCACCGATTTCTCCTCAACGGTCTGTATCTTGACAATAGGCTTATAACCCTTCGAAGACTCTTTCCCGTCATAAATCAATTCTAACATATTGGCTTAAGCATGGGTTGGAAATGGATTCTAGTTAATGTTTGGGCCTTTCGGGGCCTGGACCAGCATCTGATTCGTGTCAATTAAATCTTGGACAGCTTTTTTTAAATGCCAGTATTTCTCGATATCATGGCCTAGCATATCAGAACAGTACGCACACCTTAAAGAATAATCGAGATTCCTCGGCGGTAGATTTGAAAGCCTTTCTTGAATTGGGCTTAAAACCTTCAACTTTTTCAACCTATCAAACAAGCTAGCATATGACTCCCCAAGAGGTGTGAATTGATTTTTGATCGCCTACTCCTTATTATACTCGGGCCTAGGCTGAAAACTGGGTCTAGAGGGGTTTTGGTAATTTGGTGGAGCAAATGGGCAATTTTGTGGAGCTTGCGCGTACCACTGCGGATAAGAAAGGGTTTGAGCATATGGCTGCGCGCTATATACTGGGTATGGTGGTGGTGGAATGGAATATAAAGGGTTTTGTAGAGGGTAGTAATGGTGGGGAGGAATATATGGAGCTTGGGCGTAGACTTGGGCTTGGGATTGGGGATAGGGGCGAGGTGGTCTTTTGGGATAGGAATGGGTTCCAGCTATGACAGTCGCTACATCCTTTTTCTTCTTTTTACCTCCAAATGCGCCAGATCCACCTTGAATCGCTTGTGTGGTGGCTTTTAATGCGGTAAAACTCACTATTCGACCGGTCTTAATCCCGTCCTCTATCATCTCCCCCATTTTGAGGACTTCCATAAAAGACTTCCCCATTGCCAGAAGTAAATGTTGAAAATAGGTCTCATCCTGTGCCTGAATGAAAAATTCTACCAACTTACTTTCTTTCATTGAAGGCTTTACCCTGGCGGCCTATTCACACCACCTTATCGCGTATTTTCTAAAACCTTCAGTGCTCTTTTTCTTCATGTTGACCAAGGATTTTTCATCCGAAATCAGGTCGATGTTGTACTGAAAATGTTGAACAAATTCAGAAGCCAAATCATCCCAACTTTTCCATTTATCGATATCTCGATCGATAAACCATTCTGAGGCCAGATATGAAATACTCTCGCCAAAGAAGGCCATGAGCAGTTCTTCCTTTCCTCCTGCAGCCCTCAACTGGTTGCAATAACGTCTTAAGTGTGCCACGGGATCGCTGTGTCCTGCATACTTCTCAAACTTAGGCATCTTAAAATCGGGGGGAAGGTTGATGTCTGGGAACATGCAAAGAGGGTTATAAGAAACACTCCTATAATCTCATATTCCTTGAAAATTCCTTACGGTTCATTCATTTGCAAAGTAGGCTCCGGGGCATAATACTGACTATCTGAAACCTTTAGTACTGGCTCACTGGCAGACCTAGGAAGCCTCATTGTGGGACTTACAGCATATATGGGAGTTTTATGTGGTGGTGGAGCCACGAATACCGGTGTGATTGGTGGCGCTGGTTGAGCAGCTGGTCTTGATTGGAAGCTGCCAAGGGCACACCAGAACTGCCAGGATAATAATGTCGCGGAGTGAATCCTGGCGCATGGTCAGGTGACTCAGTAGGAGCAGAGAATTGCACCTGAGAGAGCAGTGGGCAGTTAGAGATACTCCTAAGACCTTCAGGGAGCGGGGGAGGAGGCATTTCTCTGGCCCATGCCCGGTGTAAATCTATCAATTGTTGCCTGAGCCTTACTACCTCATCATTGTGTTCAAAACTTTCTTCCTTGCGATCCTGATCCGGGTCAATGAGCGAATTTTCAATCTCCCTGCTAGCCATGACGAGCTTTGCTTTGGATCTGGTGAAGTATGGGTAACTAGCCAGAGTGCTGCAAACCTACCACTATTATCTGAAAGAACATGCTCATCAAAGACGACATCCGTTAGGATTAGGGCACACAACAAGCATGGGAATCACATTGGTAAAGTTGTCCTAAATTCATGTTTATTTCTACCAGCTTTTAAGGGTAGAGAGGTCATTTTAACATCATCCTGATTTTTGTCTACACTATTCTTTTATCTACACTTATTATTATTTTTCTTTCTCTCTCGTTTCTTTTTTTTCTTCTCTTTTTTTCGTATCAATCTCTACTCTTTTCTTTTCTCTCGTAATCTACCATTATTTTATCATTCTTTATGGCTTTTTTTTTCTTTAAAAGAGGAAAAATAATGAAAAACAACAAAATAAAATGATTAGATCGAACCCAAAAGTAGGTTGCCTAAGTATCATGTTGTACATGAATCAGATCTTGCGTAGTTCGGGCAGTCTTGCCAAAATGACCAATTAAACTTTTTTTTCTTTTTCTTTTTCATTCTTTTCCTTGAAACTTTAATAAGAAAAGAAAATAACAATTTGTCAAAAGAATTTACGAAAATCTTTTTTGCATTTTTAGGCTTAACATCCTTATACAAAATGGAAACTATGATTAACAAAGAAAAATCTTTTGGGGTTTTTGATTTTGAATTTCATAGGAAAATGAAACTATTAAAGAAAAATCTTTTTGTAGTTTTCTTTTAGAGATGTATATGAAACACCTACTCTAAGTGAAGAGTGAAGAAAATCTTTTTGGATTTTTGAAATAAGATCAACCAAAATGAAACCTACGCCTATTCAGGAAAATCCTTTTTTTTTCTTTTTTCTTTTCAAGATATGTATGAAACACCTACTCTAAATAAAGAGTGAAGAAAATCTTTTTTTTTTGAATTTTTTAAATAAGATCCCCGAACCAACAATAGGCTGCCTACGTATCTCACATTCCGAAAGAGGAGAATCAGGGGTGCATAGTTCGTCCAGATTGGACAATTAACGATTAACTAATAAATTGACCTTAACTTAGGAGACACTACCAAAAACAAACGAAAAAAATACTTTTGGATTTTCAGCTAAGACTGACACCACCAATTATGAAGGAAAAAATCTTTTTGGTATATATTTTTTTTTTGACAAATAAGTAGAAAAGGCGAAGAACAAAAGCCATAAAGAACTCTAATATAAATTACGACATTCCTCTTTTTTTCCATTCTTTTCGACTCACCTTTTTTCTATTTTTTTTTCATTTTCGTTTTTGCTTACGCACCTTACTCCTAAAAATTTCAAAAATCAGTCCGTCAAATGACCACGTTACCCTTAAAAATGCAGCAGTTAGCACGTAGGGATGCTTTAGAGGTGAGTCTCCTACAAAGGGTCATGCGGGTCTCGCTAGGTCTCCGTATGATGCATACAAGCATGACCTAAAGGCTGACCTATGTTGTGGTTCACTAACAAGGTTGTTCGGGGGAGCGTATGGTCGATAGTGGCTGCTTTGCTTTCCACCTACTCCATAACACCGACGGCTCCCCCCCTAAAATAAAGGTGACTCAACTAGAGGTCGTGTACAACACGTGTACTACGGACTTGTTGCAGAAAGAAGGCCGGGGGGTGGACTCATGATGACAGATATAAAGCGGTAACACATAAGATAAATACTATAAACAAAGAGCACGAAAACGCACGAAAGTGAACACAAACAATAACCACAAACAATGCTTATACACTCATAATGCCAAACAAAGCCGATACGACTTCAAAAAAGCTCGAATTCTGAAAACTTGTCATATTCCCCAGCAGAGTCGCCAGAAGCTGTCACACCCCTTTTTTACGTACTCCAAAAAAATGTATTTTAAAGTTCGAAAGGGCTTTACTATTTAAGTGACAAGAAATGAAAATTTGTTTCGGAAAAGGATTTTTTGCATTTTTTATTCAAAGTCGCCACTTGGCATAATCCGGTGTGCCAAGTCACCTTTGGAAGATCCTTTTCGAAAACCATTTGACTCTTAAACTGGTTTGCGAACAGAGATTCCGGCTAAGGAATTCTGTTGACCGAGGGAAAGGTGTTAGGCACCCCTCGATCCCGTGGTTCAACCACGGTCGCTTGGCAGAGCGTATCGGCTAAATTGACGTTACAAATGCATAAACCACACAAAAGCACGCAAAATAATCAAACAACAACAAAACAAAATAAAAAAATGTAAAGTCCAGTCTAATTATTACAACCTGGAATAAAAATACTGAAATAACCTACACTAGTCCTAAACCATGCTTTACCCGCTGCCTCGGGCCTTGATCACGAGCATCCTTAGCGTACAAAATTCTTTGGGGCATTCCCCGGTGAGTAAATACAAATTACCTCGGGGCATTCCCCGGTTAAATAAGTGCATTTTCCAAATACGATAAGCAAAACATTCAATAAATATTCCGATCATTCCCACATTACACCAATCCTAAACTTGCCTACCCGAGCTTACTGTTTGCCTACCCGCTCGACAACATACCACATTCAACATCAACAATGTATCAAAAATATCAAAATATTTATTTTTATCAATTTTCGATTTCCGTCCCCAAATTTATTTCAAACAATATGATTAAACATGCTTCGATTTATCAATCCACTTTTCAAAGTCCGAAACCAACATCAACCAACACATAACACATATTCGAACATACCAAACACGCAACAAATAAATCATCCACACGCACAACATCACAAAAAAAAGTCAAAATAAATTAAAGATTCGGTTAGAAGAAATGGACCTCGATGAAATTGATCCTTGACGATAATAAAGAAATCCGAAGACCAAAATACTCGATAGGAGAACCTCGATCGCGATGAATCCAATTCAGTATAGGAAAAAACTAATAGGACAACTTCAAAACCCGTGAGACAAACTTTGTCATACGAAACCCAAACCAGAACGACGACACGATTTGATAACGACAACTCAAAATCCAATATCAATGACGAACCAGGAAACAGACGAAACCAAAACCCCCAACAAACAACAGGAACCCAAAACCCAACACAGATCGAGCTCCGGTTAGCTCCGGTGATGGAGAGAACGGCGGCGGTGCCTGTTCTCCGGTGGTGACTAGAGCTGAAATTGTCTACGGCGATGGTGTTTCGTTGGTGGTGGCACTGGCCCGCTTCTGTTGGCTGAGGATGGTGGGTCGCCGATCGGTGGTCGGTTTATCGGCGGCGGAAGAGAAAAGTGGAAGCTCAACAGTGGAAGTTGAGTCGGCGGAAGCTCGGCGGCGGCGGCGATGGAGTGGATAGATCGGGGAGAGAGAATGCTAGCCGACGCTGAGCTGGATGGTGTCAGCCATGGATGCCGACGGGTCGTTGGTCGGTCGCCGGCGAGTTTGCTGAGAGAGAGAGAGTGAGAGTCTAGAGAGAGAAAAAGAGAATTTGGTCCCTTTTTTTTCTTTGTTCCTGTTCATCCCCCCCTTTTGTTTGTGTGTATCTGTGTATATATATTGTATTTTTCCTTTTTGGTCCTTTCTTTTTGAATAAGAAAAAAAGATGGGGGTGTGACGTGGGGTAGGGTTAGGTAGGGGTAGGGAGATAGGGTATGGGGTGGTGAGGTGGTAATTTGTCATTTTTTTATTGGAGAGGGTTGTTAGGGTGTTAAAAGAATAAAAGTTTGTTAGGGATTTTGTTGAGAGTTACTTTTTTTGTATTTTTGTGGGATGTAATCACGTGGGTGAGGGTACATGATATGATAATGTAGAAATGAATAAAATCAAACTTTTGAGGGGGACAAAATTACGTGTCTACAACAACGACAAGCTGCTTCTTTAAAACATATGTTGAGAAGACACATACTTCCTATTATCCAGCAGAACCGGCAGTTGACCTATCCACGCAATAAGACTATGCAGAATCAATTGTGGTGGCTAAGAATGAAGATGATATTGCTAATATAATTCAGGGATTCTATATGCCTACTGGATTACCATGGTATATGGTTGTTGAGGTATATGTTCCAATTAACTGCTCTAAAGAATTTCATTGAGTATTGGCTGTAATTGTTTTGAAGGAAAGATTAATACGTATGTATGACTCACTATCAAGTAAAAGGAAAAAAGAACCTCCAATTGAAATACAAAAGCTTGCAGTTATGCTTCTAACTTACTTGTCAGACAATGACTTTTATTATAAGACCGAGCGAACTGACTGGCTATCACTTGAAGCTTACAAAGGAAAGATTACTCAGCAAACTGGTCTTGTAAATGAAATCCCATTTGATGTTGACTGTGTGCAAAATATCCCACAACAAGCGTCTGATAGTTTGTAAGTAAATTACAGTTTATTTTTCATGTATAATAATGTTAGAATTGATTTACTGATTATTATTATTATTTATTTTTCTCAAAGCAGGGACTGTGGCGTATTTGTGTGTGCCTATGCAGAAATATTAAGCGAAGGACTACAAGGTCATTCATGTGGGTTTGATTCTTCATGTCAACGTGCACACTATGCTTCCTTACTGTGGCATTACAGAGTGAAAGAGGCAAATGAAGGGTACACGAGTGATAATGGAGATCCGCCTTGAACAAGGAAAAGTGTTATCGAAGAAATTGAAGCAAATACAATTGTTACTTTAGAGTAGCAATATTTTCTAATTGTTAGCATTGAAAGAACTATTTCTTATTTTGGTGTTTAATGTTATACATTTTCAGTAATACTTTCTTATGGTTAATGAACATTTTATGTATGTCTTCTTCTTTTTTCGAAGCAATTGATTAGCAGTTTCTTACACAATACTGTTATGATACAAACTTTTTCTTGGTCTAATTTGAATTTGCCTTATATTCTTTTCTTTTTTTTTTTAACTTTTACAAACAAAAATAAAAATATATTGCCATTGCATTTGAACACATAATATTTTTACTGTAACGTAAATTTTCTTTTAAGGTAAAACTACATTACACTAATAATTAATACGTTAAATATATGTTACAAATAACATATATTCCTGTTGTCACACTTTATATTTTCTTAAACAAAGTTTTCAAACATAGTTTACCAGAATCACTTTTATAAAGAATTACACAATTTCATACAATGATACAAATGTATAATCTAATTTATACATTCTTAAATGAACAAAATCATTCTTTATATAAACGTATAACGTGTAACAATTAATATTGATTAGAATGATATTTTTTTCTGTGAAAGATAATACACCAACACAACGTATAATGCTAAATCATACATTTCTTACTCATTAAATACTAATGTATAACAGTTCATACATATTATGTTTCAACTATTTTTTAAGTGAATGTTATATTTTCCAGTCAACATAACACATACTCCAATCAATTGAAAATTACAGTGATATGATTACGAAATATGATAAACAAAAAATTACACAATCTGTTCAAATACTATTAAATATTAAATGAACAAGTGAAACTCAAATAACAACCAAAAAACTTAAAATTAATTATTCTAGCATTCCAAAGAAATCTAATTAACATGATTATACTACTAAAAACAAACAAACCATCAACATGTAGAAAAATATAATATCTTCATCATGATTCCTTTGGAAAGAAACCACAAGTCCTAGGATTGTGACCGGCTCTTCCGCATTTACCGCAGCGGTTTGAATTTGAAGACAATGATTCACTTGATTTCAGATGCCTTCCTTTTTTTGACCTACCAGGAGGTCTTCGATATTTGGGTGGCAAAACTTCTTCATCATCAACAAAACATGAAACATTCCAATCCTTTTTGTATGGCATTGAAACTACCGGGAGTTCATATGTCTTCACTATGGTTTGTGGCCTATACAATTCAGAGAAATAGCGACCATAATCCTTTACATCCACATTTTTACTTTTTAATGCGGCAATTCTATGTGGACAAGGTATTTCATCAATTTGATATCGGCCACAATTGCACGTGCCACACTCAATATCTACAATGTACCTCCGTCCTGAATCATAAACACAATAAAGATAACTCCCTGCTGGTTTAATCAGTTACCAAAAGGCATAATATGCTTCAGATGCCAAAATATTAATATACACTTAATGTATAACAAAATTTTTGTTCCATAATTATTTTAATACATACCGTCATCAACAAAGATTTAACACCATTATGAGTTAGAATTGCTTCAAATCTTACAACCATTAATACATTCCATTAATATAAGTCATGTATTAATCACAAACATTTGATACAGTCCATATACAATACTGAGTTAGCAACTATGCTCTGAAACAAATGTTTTAATCACAAATAATTTCGATTCATTCATACAAGAGGCCTTCATGATCCACTGGCAATCTTCGTTACGACAAATGAGTACATAGCTGCATCAAAATATAAAAACTTAGTCATTGTATTAACTAAAAGTATTAATCTTGAAAATATAAAGAAAATAAATTTATTTCAGCAACTGCCCAGTAGTATTATACATTTCTCTGCATGTATAATCTACATTATACATACTTTTTTTAAATAAAAAAAATAAATAATACAACACATTAATCAAAGAATTAAATTTCATAAAGTATGTATTCATATTATCAGTAGATATCTGCAACAACAAATAAAAACTTAATCAATGTATAAAACATAAATATTAAAAATTAAATATTAATAACAAAAAAAATAAAAACTTTCAATGCCACAGTTATATTATACATATCTCTGTAATGTATAATTTAAATTATACATTCAAAATTTTTACTTAAAAAAACAGTAATAACAGATAAACGAGTTCACAATCTATTAAACCAATGCATCATACATTTCTTCGCCTGGCACGATTTAATTATACATTCCCAACACATAAAATATCACATTATACATTCGTATGATAGCATTACATATCAACAGTTAACAAAAATACACAACATAAATTTCTTAACATAAAAAAAATCAATATGTTATAAGATCAGGAGATACAATTGAAATCATATCCTTTTTTGTCGGATCGTTTCGTTTTTGTGTTGAATCCATTCGCTATTGCGTGTCTAGCCATTACTGAAACAAGAGTTTCCTTATCCTTGTATATCTGACTCACCATTATTTCAGTATTCTTGCAATCAGTAATGAAGTTTTTAACTTCCATTTCAGGCACATATAGAGCATACTAATTATCCGTTTCAACAACTGTTAACGCAACCGAATCATATTCACTATACTCGATACACATTACAGAACCAATGGCTTTATCAAACTCTATTTCACTATTGTCTTTGTCGCAACTTGAAATACAAAGAGGAAAATTAATCAAACCAGCAAGTTGTTTCTTTAACTCAACGTAAACCCTCACTCCATTGTCGTTTCTTATTACAATTGGAGAAGAGTTTCCTCCAACCACATATTTCACTTCAATTTTTTTACGCACTTCGTCTATATCCAACTCAATGGCGATAGTAGAAATCAATTCCAAGAAAGCAATACTTTCCGAAACAATTATTGCGTCACTTTTGTATGACTTATAACTAGTTTCTGACTCTAAAATTTCAGAACGCCGCAACAATATTGGGATATTCATGTTCCTTTTTGAATTTTTGAAGAACGTATGTAGAACAATTTTGTTGCTATTTGAGATTTTTTTTGAAGAAATTTTTTTCAGCACTAGAACTTTTTTCGTTTCCAGATCTTCAATCAAATAATACCTAAAATAAAATTTGACTTATATTTTTATTTTTTTTTTTGAATTTCAAATTTCAGTTACTAATTTTATCCATATATGAGTTACTGATATCTAATTATTATCGTTAATTAAGGAACAATGATATAATTACTGATTTCAATTACCTTAATTTTAGGAATAACAGTTTCATTATACATTCCACCAAAATATAATGTGTAGACGATTGTATGAATATATTTGCCAAAATTTCGGAGAGAGAATTTTATGTAATTACTTTCTTAAGCTAGGGAATTTATGGTGTTTGTACAAGTCTACAAGATAAATAGTAGTATATTGTTGAGCCCGTGACATAAGAAAATTTGATGAGTAAGTAATTAATTAGGTGCACATAATCACGATTCACGAGTTCAAATTCTATCACAAACACAAGTTTGGTATTTAATGAGTGAAGAATAAAAGGTTGGGTTAATTTCAAATCGTGTGTCACTAACCTTTGAAAATTTCTTCTATCATGAAATAATATTGTCAATGAAAAACAAACGTTGTCATATCATAAAATATTATAGTCAATATTCAATATTAAAAATTGAAAAAAAAATATATATAAAAAGACAGTTTTGTCTATTACGGAATCTTTTAACGAAGGGCAAAAAGTTCAAATCACTTTTCAAAGAGTGTTGACACTTTTTAATACATTATATAGATTATAGATAGGAGGACCCACTAAACAATAATTCTTTTAACTGTGTAAGATAATTATTTTAAACATTATTCATCATAGACAAAACCCTTTTATCTACGCTATGGCGTAATTTTTCTATTATCTGGTTTAGCTTATGTATGAAAGAATATTTTGTTGACAAAGCAACCCGCATATGTTTTAAAGAATGTCCCAACAGATAGCCAACCCGAGTCTTCATGCAACCCAACAGACTACTCCATTAACACACAAATGATTAATATGTGAACCAAATGATCTGTTCCCAATCTTCCCCATAGATGAAAAACAACAATTAAAACATATATACACTCAAAAAAAAAAAAGATTGACTCCTCACTTACTATCTCTCTATAGTCTATAGATGAAAAAGATTAACTAAAATAAGAACAAAAATGAAATTGACTCCTCAGCCTTCTTTATCTCCTTTCTCAGAAAAATATATATTTCTCACCCTTTCTTTGATTCAAAATATTTTTCTAGGGTAGCTTTCATTTATAAGTCCAGATCATAAGTGTAAGATTAGGACAAAAATAATTAATCTTGGACTAGATAGGGTAAGATTGTTTGGTTGGCATGGAAAAGAAAATTGAACCCTTTGATAGGTAACATCACATGCTAATAATGGCTATTTTAGAATCCTCATTAACTACTGATATAAGACTCAGCAAAATTCAATTAATGAGTAATTAAAAATCTGTATCAAATTTTGGAGCCCATAGAATTTTGGAAAATTAAGTCTGTTAACTAAAGAAGGAATTAAGCTAGATTTGGGCGTACCTGAACCAAATCTACATGCAACTTTGTACCATAAAAGTGGTAAAGTGATACTACTATTATTGTACATATGAACTTCTTAAATCACAGGTTTGGGGTTTGGTTTAATTAGTGAAAAGATATTACAATCACATGGATTGTGATATTTTAATGTGTGTATATATATGTTCTTTACATATTACATATGTATCTTGCAATGCAGAAATGCCACTCTCTAGTATTCTATAAGATTATGAAATGTATCACGAGATTAATTATTTCTCATTTCCTTTCCTTCCTAGTTGTTGAGTTCGTACGTAGAACCAAACCTAGACGAGTATGATTGAAGTTGACTGATTTCGTGACTGTTATTGAGACAGCAATAAGCAATAACACAAACAAAATAAAACAAGAAGAACACACAGATTTTACGTGAAAATCCATGACGGGAAAAGTCACGGGCAGAGAAGGAGGAAATTCACTATAATGGAGAGGAATACAAGGAGGAGACGAAAGTCTCAATGACGTATTTTAAAACCGCTGAAAACAACCCACTAGATCGCACTTATATACTGCGTGTGTACAAATAAATTTTAAACCCAAAAACATACAGGTCCAATCCCTACGCTACCACCACAAATCCCCCAAAAATTCTCAAACATGGGTCGCACCGCGATTTTTACAGGGCCGAATCAACAAAATTCGGATCATAAACTCTAACAGTGACAAATGACTAGTCGTACAAAATGGTTACATCAAATAAATATGAAATCAAGACGCGTCATTTGTATTAACTTTCATGCAATGGCGCGTCATTTGTATTAACTTTCATGCAATCTCGGAGCCAGACTTTTAGTTAAGGGTGTTCATATTTTTTCTTGGGCAAAAAACTGTTTAAAGAACAAAGAAAATAAAGCACTGCTACACTTGCCAAGGTTCGAACCCGAGTTGTTGATGCAGAAATGCACACTCTTAACCACTGGATTATGCTTCTCTAACTTGTCAAGGGTGTGCAACAACATGTATATAACCATAAATATCTATATTTAACCTATATACTCGAAAAAATTTTCTAACGAAACTGACCACCCTTCGTTGGCCACTGCTTTCATGGTCATGAATCCCTACGCGTTTTTTTTTTCTTTCTATTTTTGCTTTCTTTTTTCCTTTTTCGTTTCTTTCTTTTTGTTTTTTTCTCTCTTCTATCTTTAATTTCTATTTCTCTTTTTTCTTCTTTCTCATTTTTCTTTTTATAGTTTTTCTTTTTCTCCCCCCTCCCACTTTTCTAATATGATTTTTTTTCTATTTTTATTTTTTTTTTGTTTCTTTCTTTCTCTTCTATTTCTATCTTTTATTCCTCTTTACTCTTTTATTTTTTTTTTATTTTTTCTTTCTTCTTTTTCTTTTCTAATTTTTTTTGTACTTTTGAAAAATATTACTACGTCGAGCATAAAATATACCACAATCGCTTATTGCATTTTTATGTGCACCATCATTTATATTTTTATATTCATTGACATAATTGTGTTTGTATAGTTTGCACTTGATGAGTATTTTTATTTTATAGTTCACACTATTATTTTTTTATTATATTTATTAATATAATTGTATTTGTATTTTTATTTTATAGTTCATGCTATCATTTATATTTTTATTTTTATTGATATTATTGTATCAAATATGATACATGTTTATACAACTTGAACTATACAAATACAAATGTTACTTGTTTATATACAAATACAAGTGGTAAATTTGACATACAAATACTAACGATATATTTGTATAAATGATGCGTGCATATTTGTATATTTTAGACTCAAACAAATACAATAAATTCATACACTTGTTTGTGTACAAATACAAATAATAAGTTATAAATATTTACATTTAAACTATTCAAATACAAATAATAAATTTATTTGAAGTATATAGTATGATACAAATAAACATAAAATACTACAACAAAAAAGAGAGAAAAAATATAAAAAAAAAATGACAAAAAAGAATAAACAAACAAAGCAAAATGAAAAATAAAATACAAAAAAGGGGGAAAATGACAAAAAAAATGTAAAACAAATTGAAAAAAATAAAGAAAAAACAAAAAATGGAAAAAAATGGAAAAGAAAAAACGAAAAAGAAAAAAGAAAAAAAAAGGAAAAGGAAAAAAAAAAGAGAAGAAAAAATAGCTGAAAAAGAAAGAAAAAAGAAAAAGAGTAAGTTAAGGAAGAAATAAAAGAGAAAGGTTATGAAGTATATTAATTAGCAAGAGAGCCTATGTATTGTAATTAATTGAAACTTAAGTTAAATTACATAATTAAAAACTTATGTTTGCTAACTCATGTAGTTTTACTTGTAATATAAGAGTACTTTTGTCTTTACATAATAAGAAGTAACGGATAATATGAATTATCCATTGGATTTATCCATTTTATCCATAATCAAATATGGGTTGGGTTGAATATTTTATCTATTTTCACATGACCCATTTTTAACTCGTCCATATCCGACTCAACCCATTCGTTTTCCACCCCTACGAACAACCATTCAATTCTTTGCTTTAATTTCCTTATCCCTTTGCCTCGAAAGCATATGTATATTATATTCCTCAAAAAGTATCCAAGCAATATCATCAACATAACAACCTAAGGAAAATAGAAATTAATTGCAAATTCACTTAATGGTGAAACACATTCATGAATCTCCTACCCATATATATAAAGCAACACTTCTCTGTCAAATTAAAATCCATATTACAATTCAGTTAATTTCTATAGCTATACATACTGCAAAGATGCCTCTAGGAGATAGCATGTACAAAGAGAATATTTTAAAGGGGCTAAATTATAATCCCCTTAGCTACTCCATTATAAATGAATTTCTCCGACTCACCATTAAAGAAAGATATTTAACGAAAGTAATTAAAGAATAATTTATCATTCTGACTCTTTTCTCACGCTTGTTAAAAGTAAAAATAGTTATTATTTGAAACTTAAAAATAATTAACGCATTTATTCTTAGTCAAAAATATAGAGAATATTAATGTGGTGCAAAAGAAAGAAATATTAAATTAAAAAAAGTAATGAATAAGGATAGTTTAAATAAATTATTCTTCAATTAATATTTTTATAAGAAATATTTGATATGAAACATGACAGGTAAAATAAAGTAGAGAGAGTAATTACTTTTCTAGTAAAAGCATCTTTATTTTTGTAATGAATGAATGTATTATAATGCATTGTCCATGCGATACCCAATAATTTGGTCAAACCCATCGTCAGACCCTTTAAGTACGCGCCATCTTTCATTTACACACCTCAAGTGAACATTATTTTATTTTGACACCTCAAGTAGCCATAAAATCGGTCATTTTGGTACATTTTGCTGAGTTGGCAAGGTGCGTGTATTATACCTCCATGAAGGCGCGTGAAAGCCCTTTTTTGGCTGATGTGGCACCCAATTTGGCCCACCAACAGTATATTAACTCATTTTCATTAATTTATACCTTTTTCCTTATTTTTATCCATCATTTTTGTCAATCTTAAGCTTATTTAATGGTGAAAATTGTTGGGAGAAATTTAAAAATTAGATACACATTTAGGAGTTCGGCTTGTCAAAAATAATATATTAACTCAACGCCCATTAATTTATACTTCTTTCACATTTTTATCCGTTATTTTTATCAATCTTAATTTATTTAACGGTAAAAATTATTGAGAGAAATTTATATATGCATTTAAAGGTTTGTGAAGATTAAATAATAAGCTCATTTTTTTTAATCATTAAGGGCAAAATTGATGAAGAAAAATAAAAAATAAGCAACATCAACGAAGAAAAACTAAAAATCAAACAAAATCAATAAAGAAAAATTGAAAAATAAAGCTAAATCAGTGAAGAAAAATTAAAATAAAACAAAATCAATAATTAAATTAAAAATCGGAGCAAAATCGATGAAGCAAATCGAAAAAAATGAAGCTAAATTCATGAAGAAAATCCAAAAATCAAGCAAAATCAGTGAAGAAAAATAAAAAATCGAAGCAAAATCAATGACATGTATTTTATCTACCAAATAATTTAAAAAGAATCGATCATATTATCTTCTCCACACAACCTTTCTTTAGCTTAACATCCATTAATGGAGGTTGAATTTTTCAAAAATCAACGGAACACGCTAACACACAAACAAATAATAACCTATAGAATTTTCTGCTGTGATTGAATGATTTTTCATAAAAATGTCAACTTGCTCAAAAGGATCTCTAGTCCATACTCTGAAACGTAAGTTGCAAAAGAAATTAAAAAAAAAAAAGGAAATATCATTTGCTTAATAATTGTCCAAAATCAATTAAAAAAATTAAAAATGGAAGCAAAAAACTGGCGGGGTGAGGGTGGGGTGGGGGAGGGGTGGCGAGTGGGGGGAGGGGTGTTTGAAGAAGAAGAATGGTTGGGGTGGCGGGTGGATGAGGTGTTTGAAGAAGAAAGACTAGTGGGATGGGTAGGTTAGGGGGAGGGGTATTTTTTATTTAAATTATTTATTTATAAATTATTTAAATAAAAATGACATATGTCCGTATTTTATGCGTTACTTTCCAGCTCATCAATGCGTGTAATACGCGCACTAATATTATTTTGTTGATTCAGTAAAACGTACCAAAATGATCGACTTTATGGCCATTTGAGATATCAAAATAAAATAATGTCCACTTGAGGTACCTAAAATGACGCGTATTTTAAGACGTCTGCCGATGGGTTTGGCCCAATAATTACTGAGACATTAGTGACTGCTAATAGCCGAGCATGAAATTGATATAACTATATAATGTGTCACATATAATTGTCCTATAGTATCAAAATCAAAATAAAAAATCTCTTTTTCCAATGATAAAGGAGAGCACTAATTAAAAATCTAAAAGAGTACTACTTTAGCATGTAGGGTGTTGAAATATGTGATAGTAATTATTTTAAGTGAAAGAATATTTTTATTTATTTAATTATATTCTTAATATGCTTTTTAAAATTCATTTGATATGATATTATATTGAATTATGTGATCATTTTATTTTAAAATTTAATTAAATTAATAAAAAATTATTCACTCTATTGTATGATGTGCGAAGATCAATTTATTGATCTACTTTTTTACCACTTTAGCATATATCAGTGGAATTATATTGAACGGCGTAGATTTTCTGTGTATGAAAAAAAAGGTGATTGTGTACCTTCTACAATTATTCAGCCCCCTACTGTGCATGTAATGCTGCATTTGAGTTTTCTTTCTTCTTCTTTTTTCAAACTCATAGAAATATTTAATTTTCTCTCATTGAAGCAGGCAGCGATGGAGCCAAGATTTCTATTGAGAGGATCAGACGTAAAAATACGAATTAACCGAAGAAGGTTCAACATCGACTTTATATAAATAAAAAGTATTTTTAACTATGCAAAAATATTTTTTTTTGTCGGATATTTTAATAAAATATTTCAATTAAAACAAACTAAAGCTAAAGAATAGTTTCAATAAAAACAGTGGTAGATTTCAATTTTTCAGTGAATAATGATATATCAGTTTGTAAAAACCTACTCAGTACTCCCTCTTTCCTACTGTTTCTTCATGTTTATCATTCTTATTTTTCCCAGAGTTTTTTTTTTTTTTTACCCTGTTCATCTCTTCCTCTTAATCTATGTTTTTAACATCATACTTCTTTAACCACACCCCGAAAAATTTTTATCTGGCAGCTAACACTCGTCCTTTGTCTATTGTGCAGACCTGTTGGACTAACAAAGCCAGAATTCCTAGGAATTTACAGGTTAATCCATCGTTGATATTAAGGAATTAAGAGGCTAACCATATAATAAGGGTAAGAATTTTATAGATAATTTAATTTACATGGTTATGCAAAAACTAAAAAACATAAGAACATGAGTATAAATATTTTCGTGGGGAAAATATGGAAATAAGAACTTACATGAAGTAACTAGGAGAGAGATTTCCCTTTCGGGAACCCCCTAAAGATCGAATAGAAAACTTGAAGCTTTTATTCAAATCACGATGTTACGAAGTTTATACAAGGAAGACTGGGTTAGACAAGTTTTTTGGGAGGAAAAGTTTAAACATTTCAAGTGATTTTTGAGGTTGGTTGATTTCACTCTGTCTTTCTACTACAAAATGAGCGCCTTTTATAGGCAAAATGTACATAAAGGAGAGGTTCTAAGGGCTACTATGTGGCCGCAACATAATTGGCCGACACTTTTAGATAAGGGATAAGAAAGAAAACTTTAATAATGCAAGTCGGGTACGCTTTGGGCCCCATCGTCACATGCGTTATTAATTTTCTTTCAAACTTATTTTGACGCGTGCTTCAACAGTTTTTCTTTCTTTTTAGAAAGTAGTGATAAAGGAAGCACTCAGACTGACTCTGACTTTTACAAGACATAAAGTGGGCATCCCCACTTGACCATACTAGCTAATAATACAAACTAGGACAACTGTAGAGTCTCTTTACAACTGTAGAGTATCTTTACGTATCCAAGTTGTGCAGGGCTATGGAGTCAAAGCTCATGCCTGAGTCGTCGTCTTCATATGGATCCTGGGCATCCTGGAATTGTGCAATATTATCTTTTTCGTCTGATCTATCCGAATTATTATCTGTAGTATTTATCTCTGGCACAGCTCTGTCTGGATTAGTGGGCTGTTCATCTGGTTGTTCATCCATGTATTTATCTTGTGTCTGTTTACTGAAAAATCTGTCTAGAGTCTGTTTAATTATTGTCTCTATTGTCTCGTTTTTCTTCTTAGATATTAAAGTCTTCTTTAAGGTCCTATGTCCAGATTTTGTTGATTTAGCTTTTGATGAAGAACACCCTTCATCCTCACTTTTTGGCAAAGTAACAGCCATAAACGGATTTGATTTGTCTTTACCGGTCACCGTTTGAACCGGACTAGCTGTACCAACATCCGGTACAGTGGATTTCTAAGCATTTATTGGAAAATGCACACCCTTCTCATCCATTTTTTGAGGAGATGGAGAACTCTGAGCTGGGATCTGAGTTTGTGCATCTGTTTTGCTATTTTGCTGTCTGAGTTTTGTTTCTAACATTCGTATTTGTTTGATTAGTCTTGTGTTTTCCATGAGGAGGGACTCCTTTTGGGCATTTAGCGTTTTGAAGTTTTCCGTCATAGAAGAACAGTGGTAACAAAAAATAATCTTTCCAGTTTCTTTTTGCAAATTATACTGGGGTATCTGATCTGAATTTTGTCTAAGGGAAGGGGATATGTAATAATTTGGCTCTAAATATCCTCTGGCATGATTTGTAGCTTCAGTAAAATCATTAAAACCTTTGAAAAGAGGGGCTTTAAAACCTTGTATGGAGTCTAATAATTCTAACCAAGTTTGGAAAATTCCGATAGTTTTTCCATGAATAACTACATAATATTTAAAACGAGGTCTACTTTTTTCTGCCATGTAATGACATAAAGCATTTATAGAAGCCACGAAATGATTACGGTTTTGTCTATTATATGAAATCCAGAGGTTGTCTACTAAACACCTTTGGGATCTGTCTAAAACGTAGTCTGGTCTTATTCTAAAAGATATATTGCTCTCAGGGTATGCGATTAGATTAAATGGTCCGAAATGAATTCTTTCCATTGTCTCGAGGGATTCTAATGGTCTAAAGTTTAAGTTACATTAACATTGTCTGTTGGTAAGCCTCTGAAGACGAAGCTACCCCTTTGCCTTTGTCTGCAGGAGGTTGTCCTGTTGGTCTCATGCTGAAAACAAATGAGTAAAATTAAAACTTATTTACTTATTCCCAGTTGTAGTCTACTTAACTGGTCAGCTAATTCGTTCTCTTTTCTTTTTATATGTTCGAATACTATATTCTTGTAAACGGATATGGTATCTGTAAAATTTAGCCATCTTCTTCTACTACTAGTTTTGTCATTTATTTTTTGATGAAATTTAACTATAGCTTCACAATCTGTTCTAACTAAAATTTCTTCTTTATTTAGGATATACAGTTTGAAAGCATTTAGACCATATATGATAGCTAATACTTCTAAGTCTATAGCGCTCATGTTTCCTTTTTCTTTATACGCGCCACTTTGATATCCACATATTTGTTCTTCATTTTTATTACTATATTTATTAGGTCTTGCTTTTAAAATAGCTCCCCATCCTAAGTCACTTCCATCTGTTTGAATAATTAAGTAATCTGATTCTAATGGAATTTTTAGGTCCGGGATATTGTTGATTTTTTCTTTTATTTTTTGGACTAATTTAATATCTTCTATATTAAAATGTTTTTGTCCTTTACTACCTGTTTTTGCATATAATGGTCCTGCTATTTTTCCTAAATCTTGAATAAAATTTCGTGCATAATTTACTAATCCTAAGAATTTTTGTAAGTCTTTTGTTGTTTCTAATTTATCCGGCATTTCTAGTACCCTCTTTGCTATGTGTGGTTGGAGTTTTACTTTTCCATTTCCTAGAGTTATTCCTAGGAAATTAATATAGGTTTTGCATAACTCCATCTTCTTTTTACTTATTATTATACCATGTTTAACAAATAGTCTGAAAATTATTTGCAAGTGTCCTAAATGTTCTTGCATGGTTTGACTAAATACCAAAATATCGTCTACATATACTAAGATAAAATGTTTATATTCTCCAAATATGTTATCCATTTTTTGTTGAAAAATGGGCGGAGCTGTTTTTAATCCAAACGGCATGACTAACCATTCAAAATGTCCGCTTGGACATGTGAATGCGGTCCATTCTATGCTATCTGGATGCATTTTGACTTGCCAGTAGCCTGACTTACAGTCAAATTTACTATAAACCTTTTTATTTTGAATTCTATTGATTAACTCACTTTTATCTGGTAGTTTGTAAGCATCTGTTCTAGTATTATCATTTAATCTTTTGTAATTAATTACCATACGAGCTTTACCTCTTACTTGTTCGCTATGATTTCTTACCATGAAAGCCGCTGATCTATGTTTAGAGGTAGATCTTCTTATTACTCCTAACTGTAAGAGTTCCTTTATCTGTGTATCAAATTTTTTAGTATCTTCATTATTTGCTTCTATAGGTGCTGTTTTTATCGTATATTCTAAGTTAATTATATCTAATTTACACATTATCTCATTGGCTTCCCAATGGGCTAATGGCCTTTCCCCTATTATCTCCATTTCGTCTAATATAGATATTATATTTTCTAAATCTTTTGGACTGTTTATTATTCGTATTTTATCTATTCCTTTTCTAAAATTATAAAACTGAGTTTCTATGCTTATTAGGGTATAGTCTTTTTCTATATCTGTTAAGCATTCTTGTCCTTCTGCATTAAGCAGAGTATAGTTTCTAACTTCTTCTAGGTTTTCTTTTATATTTTTGTTTTCTTTTGACAGGTTGCTGTTTTGGCATTGATTATTTTGGCAACTGTCGCAACACGGTTCAGGAAGCAGTCTTGTTTTATTTGTATTTAATGTTCTATATACTGTTGGCAATGTTACTGTTTGTACTGGTGTATAAGTTAAATTTTTAAAGAGCATTATTCCATCTCTTATCAAGAGACATCCTCCTTGATTCTGTATACAAAATCTTAATCCTATAACAAAATCTGATCCTATATTTAAATCTCGTGCTAATATTTTGTTAACATTGTAAACTGGGTTATAGAATTGATTGCATGTATTTAAAAAACTTAGTTGAGCTTTCTCTATATAATAATTATAGATATTGTGTGATCCATCCATTTGAGTAGCCATTATAGGTTTTTCGAGTATTTTTAATAAGTGTTCTGGTACTATTTCTTTATTTATTAAACAGCTAGTACATCCGGGATCTACTAATGCTAGAGTTTCTATTTCGACGTCTTTTATTTTGATTTTTACTAAGACTTTAATGGTAGAGAATTCTTTATCTTCGTTGCATATAGATTAGTATTAGTATTTTCTAAATTCATAAGTTCTGCTTCTAATTTCTCTAAATGTACTGCTTCTTGGGTATCCGTTTCTTCTAAGGTGATTTTTGTTTTTCCTTTTTCTAGAATAGTTAATCTTTGCTCTAGATCATTTAATCGGGTTTCCAAAGTTGATATCCTTAGGTTTAGGATTTGATTATTTGTATGCTTTTGTCTGTTATTTATTTCTGACTATACTTTAATTTTTAGAGTATTTTCTATGCAATTTATACATGCCTCTAGGTAACATTTTTTACATTTAGCTCTGTTGTCTTTACTTGGGTACCAATTACAGATACGACATCTATTACTATCTAGACCTTTATTTCTTTGAAATTCATGTATACATTCTTGATTAATATTCATTAAATTATTAATCATTAGGTTGTTTAAGTCTAAATCTTCCATTTCTTGACCTAGCTCATTAACTAGGTTATCCTCGTCTGATTCAGAAGAGTCAGATTTTAGATTATCTTTATCATTTATGTCAATACTTATTATTGAGTATATACTTTCTGTATCGGACATATATTCATCTACGTTTAATAAAGTTTCTTGGAAATCTTCTATTAGTTGAGAATTTCTAGTTCTATTATTATTTCTCTTAGGACATACGTTGGCTAGATGGTCTATACTGCCACACGTATAACGTTCTAGTTTATTTTTATAATTTCTGTCGTTTCTATATTTTCTAACATGTCGATCTCTATTTAACCAAGGTTTTTTAGCCTTTGACTTTCTTAAGAAGTATTGTTTTCTACTATATGGTTTCTGATTATTTCTTTTCTTATACTTTTTGTGTTGTTTCTGATCATAATTTTGGGTTGTGTATATAACAGATTTACAGAAAGGTATTAAAATGACTTTCTTTGGATTAAAATGACTTTCAAGCTTTAATAAGCTTTCTATGACTTTCGCTAATTTTCTTAAGCTTAAGAGGGCTTTAAATAGCCAAATTACAATAACAAACTGCATGATTTAAAATTCAAAAAAACCTAAACTATCTTAACAACTGAACAACCTAATTTTAAAATTCAAAATTCAAAAAACTTATTTTCCTAAAAACTACTACAGTAACTAAATGCAAAACTCAACAAAAAATAGTACAAATTTTCATCGAAGAAGATTCGGATGACCTCCGGATGAAAGATGGCTCCGGCCCTGGAAGCGAGGCGTACACCTGCTAGACGTGCATATATTAATTGTCTTCTTCAAATTATATCTGAAAGAACTATGGCCTCTATCTTTAAGCGTATCACTTTTTGATATGGAGATCGAGTCTGTCAAACCTATAAGTGAATTTTGACGAATATATTACACTAATGTTTTGCTAGCAAGAATATTAGGATTTAGGAAAATCAAAATCCACAGTACTTTTTTTGTAGTTTCTGATGATGCCTTAAATTAATTATAACAAAAGCAACAACCTAGTCTGATATAATTTTTAGAATCTAATCACATTTGGAATATGGACAAAGAACATATATAATTGAATCATACGATAATATAAGTCCTCTAATATTCTCCTTGCCTGTCCTATAAGTGGTAAATCCTTCTGTAATTTGTCACCCACCTTTCACAAATATTCTACTTTTTGTTGGTGCCAAATGGTTATACTGTTTAAGTACAGTTAGATGATTTCACAATAGATGACTTGTGCTACAGTGCTCACGTACATGTACACCCTGGATTTTAACTAAACCAGTACTACAATAATTACTTAACAATTTTCATATTGTCTGACACCTTGTACTATGTTCTTTTGTCTTGCCTATTTTATGAATGTATCATGTCATCTATTGGGGCCATGGTCAAACACTGTCTGTATGTTTACTAGTTGGATTGATTCGTCTGATGGTCGTTTAACCAATAGTTATTATTTCAGAAAATCACCTCGATACATTTTGAAAGATGTTCTTAGAATCCTACTACTTGAATGCAAGCTAAAATCTTATTCTATCAATACAAAAGCTGAATGAGTTTGTTATGGTTCACTAGACAATGAAGCATTTCTAGAATTCAGGGTGCTACTATTTGGATACGTTGTTTGGAAAAGATGATACAGATGGACATTGTACAATACGTGATCAAATAACATTGGAGAAATGGAATGTTGGGAATCTCCTGAGATTCTGAATAGTAGCTCCTAAGACCGGGGGCTCACGGTTTGGTTACATCTGAAGGAATTGGCAGGCAGTGCAGAAGAGTATGACTTCACAAGAGGTACTAAAGATTGCGCAACATCCGTCATTAAGGGACGATAATCTGCTTCTGTTTGAACACACATTGCTGCTATAGCAGCTACCTGTTTTACAAACACAGCAGCAAAGAAACATGAAGCATTAGATTTGCTTTAATATGTAGTATTACAAGAATGAGGATAATAAAAGTACAATGTAAACATGCACCTGGATTAGATCCTTCTTAGTGTACTGGCCTTGTAATGTTGGATCTACCATTTCAACTACTTTTTCTCTGTTTGTCAATCTTGGAAGAGCCTAAAATAACATAGGAAATGGTTTTAGGCATTGTTTAACTTCTATATATTGACAGTACAATGAATTGTTACACTATCAGGTAACTTAAAATATAATTACAGATAATCGTTCATAATAAAGGGGATCAACAACCTTGAAAATAAAGCAGGTTACGTGCTATAACTGGTTAAGATATATTGCTAATAACGTAATGTATGGAATTGTGTAGGATTGATAGTCACTGACCCATGACACAAGTACATGTTCTCCAGGAGGCCGTTTTGTATCGATTGGTACACGGCCTGTCAATAGCTCTAGAAGAACCACACCATAACTGTATACGTCTGATTTTGTTGTAAGTTTGCCAGTTGAAGCATACCTGTTTTGAGAAACACATTGAGTTGGTTAATTGATCATAAAATGTAAAGACGTTAGCTGTAGGTGAGGAGGACCACATTTGGTGGATTTTTAGATTTTAGTGTCAGCTGGAAGTCTTGAAGAAATAACAGAAAGTGACAAAGTTCTAAGATAGGAACTGAAGCCACCCCATGTGCAAGATTGTATTGTAATTTTTCATTCATTGAGCAAGCATGGATATGCTATTGACAGATGACTAGAGTACTATACTTACTCCGGGGCCAAATATCCTGTGGTCCCTAATACTCGTGTTGAGATCAGACCGTTCATTTTGTCTGAGCCAATTTTGGCTAGCCCAAAATCAGACACCTTAGCTCTGAAGTTTTGATCAAGTAGAACATTACTGCACTTGAAATCTCTGTGGATGACTGATGGGGTTGTGTGCTCATGCAAATACTCTAAAGCTCTAGCACAATCGAGGGCTATTCTCAATCTAACTCCCCAGTTTAATGAGTTGTTGGATTTTTTATGTGGGCTGTGGAGATGCTGTTGGAGTGAACCATTAGGCATATATTCGAAAATTAGGAGCCTGTGATGTTGGTCTGCACAGTAGCCAAGAAGTTCAACCAAGTAAGGCGAGTGTAAGCGACTCAATAAATCCACCTGCCAAAACAGAATAACAAAATTTGAGATCACGCGCAGACAACAACAACTACCCCTCAACCACAAGCAAGTTAGGGTCAGCTACATGATACATGCAGGGATCCTTATTGTGTCTATGTTGCTACAATTAACATACATTCATTTTTGTAACTTGCATTTTTTGCTACAGTATTGCAATTATATGATATTTACAGGTGATATTTAGATAATGGCTCTGAGAAGCATGGTTCTGATGGCTTGACAATTTGACATTCCTGAAATGCTTTAATTACTCAAGAAGCTGCCAAAGTACCATCACATGTCTGTATATGGATGAGCATGTTATCCTAGAGCCTTTTTCTATTGTCTTTTCCAAGGATATAAAGTAATATTTTTAAAAGAAAGTAAAAAGTCAACACCTTTTGGAATAAAAAATTTCACCCTTGAGTGATCCTTAAAGACAACTCCAAAATATACACCTTTTGTACATAGCTCAGGAACCACGCTTAAAGTCAGATATATTTTTAAGAGTAAATATTCTGTAACCCCCCACTCCCATATTCACCACCACACACACACAACACAAAAAGGTAGTTCGACACATTAAAGCTCAAGCTATGTGTGGTGTCCAGAGAAGGGCCGGAGGACCACAATGGTCTATGTAGGCTTATCTGTTTACAACAGTTCGAACACCTTCTAGTTACATGGTAGCAACTTTACCAGTTACTCAAAGGCTCCCCTTGGTGAATAAATAAAAAGTTATTTGTATAGTTGCGTTAATGTGTGAATAAATCGGAAACAATGTAAGTGGATGAAGAAAGTGAAGAAGAGGCAATAAATGAAGTGATGATGACAGACCTCTAATCTGAAAGCACGTTCCCATTGTTTGCCTTCCCTTTGCAGAACTTTAATTGCAGCCACAGTGCCATCAATGAGGACTCCTCTATAGACAACCCCATAACCTCCATTGCCAATCACATTTGCCTCACTAAATTTGTCAGTTGACATTTCCAGCTGCTTGTATGTAAATACTTGAACTCCTCTTAACTTAGTTTGTGTCATCCTCCCTGAACTTCCTCCATGTCCAGGCAGACATCCACCCTTTACATCTGTTCATCACATTGTCATATACACAAAAATCAACATAAAAACAAAAATGTGTGTTGGGGTTTGGGGGGTTAACACATTTGAACAGTATTACTTATAAATGCATTTGTACTTTGGATTGATACTTAAAATCTTGAAACATTTGCCAGTACTATGTGAACATGTGTACTTGAAGAAGTTAGTCATTTTCCAATACAGTCGTTATAATTCAGGATTTAAATTTATTGAGTTCAACTTTCACATTCTCACAATGTGAATTTTTTTAACATCTATGCTCCATGTAAAAATACTTGGTTCTGTAGAACATGAAAATCCCACCAAATAGAAAAGCTCTGAGTGGTATATATGGAGTTTGAATTCTTGTTACCTGGACTAGAATGGATGTCGATGGCCCTGTGTGCAACGAACATACAATCATTGTTGCTGATGACACTTCTGCTTTTTGTACTACTAATCCCACCGTGTTTAGAAGATTGTAGGCGCTTAAGCATCACAATGAGAAGAGATATTGCAATAAGCAAGATTATAATTGTGATTGGAACGATTATCAAGAGAACGGATGTTGAAGGGAGCATGTCATTGTGGTGGTGGTTCTTATGACTTTGAGATTCCAAGTGATGATGGCTAGGACTATAGTTATCTTCCATGATCACACAAACAAAGACAGAAAATGGAGTATTTTTCTTTTTGGTGAGGAAAGAACTATGAGGCTGCAATATAAGAGCGTGGAATTTGGTTTATGGATTTGTAGATCATGATATTGCACTTAGAGCCACATGATGAAGATGATTGCTACAAAATTTGCCTTCATAGGAGGTCATATTGCCCTACATACATGCCCACATGATGACTCACTCACTCACATATATTGGTTTTTCTGTACTTCATTCCGTCCCTTCTTTTGTTATTATATAGAGGTCTAGTCTCTTTCTTGTTTTCGGAGAAACAACTTTTTGCAAGGTCTAGCACCCTATTTCCAATTCATTTTTTGGGTCTCAAATTATTGGTAACTCATAATCAACTTTCTGTCTGCACATATTTTATCATCTCCTCTGCACCATGGGCCGGGGTCGATCTATCGGAAACAACCTTTCTACTTCTCCAGAGGTAGTGGTATGGACTGTGTACATTTTACCCTCCCCAAACTCACTTTATGGGAATACACTGGGTTTGTTGTTGTTGTCCTTTGCACCGTGGTAAAGATGATCGCTTTTGGTAGAAAGTGTTTTATCTTTGTTAGTGAATCTCCTTTCAAATATGAATTAGTCGAGCTAGTAAATTCTCGATGGGATTTGAAATATATTTTACCTGTGGTATAGGGTGATGGATGTGCTAGTTAGATTGCATGTTGACTAGGGAATACTTAAAAATATTAAAGCAGCACATTATGAAAAGCTATGGGATCCGCAATTAGTGTTCATTTTAAGGTCAAAATATTGCCCTGGATTTCAGGGCAACCTTATTAGGGAGCTACACAGGTATATTTCATATTTAGTCAATAGCTGCAATTCTACGAAACTAAGGTATACTCCTATTTGCCTAATCGAAAGGCCTCGATGACACTAATGTAGAGAAAGTCACATATTCCCACTTATTTGTATACAGCCAAGTAACTGCATGTGACCTTTCAACAAGAATGTAGGGCTGGCAAAATGGTTTAGAGAAACAAGTAACCATCCAATCCGACCCATTAGGTATGGATCGGATAACTGACTTAAAAGCTCGTTTGGGATTGATGTTAGAAATATGCATTGGTATTACAGTGTTTGCATCAGACTACATAATTAAGCGTCATGACACTTAGCCATCCATCATGACCATGAACATTTATACAAATGACGCGTCTTAATTTCATATTTATTTGATGTAACCATTCTGTACGACTAATCATTTGTAACTGTTAGAGTTTATGATCTGAATTTTGTTGATTCGACCCTGAAAAGATCGCGGTGCGACCCATGTTTGACAATTTTGGGGGGATCTGTGGTGATAGCGTAAGGATTGGACCTGTATGTTTTTGGGCTTAGAATTTATTTGTACGCACGTAGTATATAAGTGAGATCTAGTGGTTTGTTTTCAATGGTTTTAAAATACGTCATTGAGACTTTCGTCTCCTCCTTGTATTCCTCTCCATTATAGTGAATTTCCTCCTCCTCTGCCCATGATTTTTCCCATCATGGATTTCCACGTAAAATCTATGTGTTCTTCTTGTTTTCTTTTGTTTGTGGTATTGCTTATTGTTGTCTTAATAACAGTCACGAAATCAGTCAACCTCAATCATACTCGTCTAGGTTTGGTTCTACGTACGAACTCAACAACTAGGAAGGAAAGGAAATGAGAAATATTTAATCTCGTGATACATTTCATAATCTTATAGAATACTAGAGAGTGACATTTCTGCATTATGCAAGATATATATGTAATATGTGAAGAACATATATATACATTAAAATATCACAATCCATGTGGTTGTAATATCTTTTCACTAATTAAACCAAACCCCAAACCTGTGATTTAAGAAGTTCATATGTACAATTAGAGGTGTACATAGGTCGGGTTGGTTCGGTGCTTATTAAAAAAAAAAATCAAACCAATCATGTCGGTTTATTAAAACTATAAATCAAATCAAACCAACATAAAATTGTTTTTTTCGATTTAGGTTTTAGTTGATTTTATCGGGTTTTTCGGTTTTTTCGATTTTTTTCGAATTTTTTTTTTTATAATCTTTAGTTTTTACAATTATATTGTGATCGAAGACTAGATCAAATATGTTTTCACTCATGTGCTAATGAAAAATCATAATTATGAAAAAATGAGGAGCGGAAAACTCTCTTGAAACTAAAAAGTGAGATGAAGAGTGAAAAATTTAGGTTTTAAGTTTAATTTATATTGGGTTTTTGATCATTTAATTAGCAATTAATGGACAAATATTACAACTTAAAGGTCCAAATCTAAATATATATCTACATCTACTTTCAAATTATTAAAAATTACTAAAACTAGTTTAAAAAGTATTTAAAAATAGATTATAATTAATATTTATTTTATGTATGTGTTATGTCGGTTTGATTCGGGTTCGGTTTGACTTTTTTTTTATTAACACCAAACCAAATCAAGAATGATAAGGTTTTTTTTTAACGTCAAACCAAACCATAAGTCGATTTTTTTTCCTCAGTTTGATTTGGTTCGTCGGTTCAGTTTGGTTTGACTTGACGGTTTGAGTCTGTACACCCTATGTACAATAATAGTAGTATCACTTTACCACTTTTATGGTACAAAGTTGCACATAGATTTGGTTCAGGTAGGCCCAAATCTAGCTTAATTCCTTCTTTAGTTAAGATACTTAATTTTCCAAAATTCTATGGGCTCCAACATTTGATACACATTTTGAATTAGTCTTTAATTGAATTTTGATGAGTCTTGTATCAGTAGTTGATGAGGATTCTAAAATAGCCATTATTAGCATGTGATGTTACCTATCAAAGGATTCAATTTTCTTTTCCATGCCAACCAAACAATCTTACCCTATCTAGTCCAAGATTAATTATTTTTGTCCTAATCTTACACTTATGATCTGGACTTATAAATGAAAGCTACCCTAGAAAAATATTTTGAATCAAAGAAAGGGTGAGAAATATATATTTTTCTGTGAAAGGAGATAAAGAAGGCTGAGGAGTCAATTTCATTTTTGTTTTTATTTTAGTTAATCTTTTTCATCTATAGACTATAGAGAGATGGTAAGTGAGGAGTCAATTTTTTTTTTTTGTTGAGTGTGTATATGTTTTAATTGTTGTTTTTCATCAATGGGGAAGATTGAGAACAGATAAATTTATTTTGTTATTCATACATATTTATTCTTTAATGGTGATTCATATGAATGATAAATATGATATCATTATATGAATATTATGTTGATCCATATGATAGATACAGTTTGTATGATTTTAATGGATGATACATATGATATTAGTTAGTGATACGTATGGTATTATGGTGATTCATATGACAGATACAGTTATTTATTTCAATTATATATTGAGTGATTTATATGTTATTAATGGGTGATATATTTTGTTCATATTGTATCTAAAAACGGAGCACCCATCCCCATCACCGAACCTCATTGTTCCAGTGAACCAGCGCTGGTCCACTAAAAAACAACCCACTCACCACCGAAAATTCTTATAACAGCCTACCGAAAAAAACACCCCACCGGCGTCATCAATTATTGGGTGATTCATATGATGTTAATGAGTGATACATTTCAAAAAACGACTCACTCACCCCCGGAAAATCCCCATAACAGCCTACAAAAAAAAACACCCAATCGACGTCATCAATTATTGGGTGATTCATATGCTATTAATGGGTGATACATTTCAAAAAACAACCCACTCACCATCGGAAATCTCTATAATAGCCTAAAAAAAAACCACATAATCAGCGAAGGTGAATCGGTAGGAGGGTGGGCCGTTATCGGAGAAGACATCTACTGGGTTAGTGGATTCTATGATGAAGATGAAGAGATTAAACCACGTATGCTTTAGTAAGGACTGCGAATGGCTTCTGTTCACAGGCAACTTGGGCGCAATAACAGCAGAACCAGTGTCACTAGCGACTGACTTGGAACGCATATGAGAATGGAACTCCTGCATGACACCTGTCAACTATACCTAACATAGACGGGAATGTACTAGTAGCAGACAAGTTGAAGGGTATTGGAATTTTAATCTCATTAATTCATTATGTAACTGATTGTGCGTGATTTACTCCACAGAATAAAAGAAAATCTGTTACTTCCTTAAATAAATATCTAGTCAGTTTCAAATGTATCACTTTTTTTATATGTAACACCGTATAACATATGTATCACTATTTTAAAAAATCAAAATAAAATATAATTAGCAAAATAATCAAAATTTATGTAATATCAATTAAAAATTTAGGGATTTATGTAAGTTACCCTTAATAAAATGGGCTCGTTTGGTTTGACTAGAAGTTTTGAAAAGATGCATAAGAAATGGGCTTTTTCAATCGAAAAAAGGCATCGTTTCCACCCCAAACTATATCCGAAAAGTCGAAGCCACACCTAAACTATACTAGTGACCTATTACACACCTAAACTATAAAAAAGTGAAACTATTTACACCTTGTCAGGCTACCACCACTTGCATGTGATGTAGTGTTTTACATGCGCTGCCACGTCAGTAAAAAGTATCACTTTTTTATAGTTAAGGTGTGTAATAGGTCACTTATATAGTTTAGGTGTGGATTCGACTTTTCGACTATAGTTTGGGGTGGAAACAATGTTTTTTCCCTTAATGTTTTTAGCCGTTTACTTTTGTTATTTAATAGGCTAGAGCGCCTAAAATAAGTGTAACACACATGCCTTAGAATGGGGGTCATGGGGAGGTAATAATATCACTTTTATATAGTTAAAGTGTGTAATAGGTCACTTATATAATTTAGGTGTGACTTAGACTTTTCTTGTATAGTATAGGGTGGAAATGATGCTTTTTCCCTTTCGAATCTAATGTAAGGTGGACCTATATTGACATCTCAAATTGAGGTGTAAAATGGGCCTAGAAGACATGTAATATAAGATGGGCTGAAGTATTCTTTGTGGATAACCCCTCATTATTAGTCTAAGAAAATGGACCTAAAACTGGCTCTTAGAAAAACTTTGCAACCCATGGATCTACTTCAAGTCTAAAATGATCTTGTAAGCCATTAATATTAGAGACTAATATTGTCCAAACCTAAATTTCAAATGCTTCTTGTCTAATTTGAATCAATTGTCAAATATTATTCAATACATTACGAGAAAAGAATAAAACTACGTATACATCATTTTCTTCTAAAGCTATACTAAATTTAATGTTATTGTTTTTGTTGTCGTGTCAAATATTTATCCAAATACAATATTTTTTTGACATTTTAGTTCTTCAACCATCACAATGTCTCATAGATTTACAATTTATACAACAAACTCACGAATAAATATTAGAGAGTAAAATCATGAAAATCACAAGAGAACATAATTACTTATTAATTATTAATATAAGAAACAATTAAAATCTAGTGAGAAGTAAAAAATTTCTTTGGTTTGGCCAATGCCTAGAAGGCTTATGAAGGTTAGACCATCAATTTGCCGTCAAGCTATTTTGTGACAATATTAGTTTAATCTCCTTTTCTAATTGCAAGTATTTTCGCTAGGAAGACAAATGCCATTGAGTTGACTATAAAAAATATGAAATAATATACTTGGAACTTTCAAAAAAAAAAGAAAAAAAGAGAGAAGAAATTACTACAACTATAATTGTAGGATCAAAATAACATAAAATAAGTAACTTACCAACTCTACATAGCTTTACTTAACATAAAAGCAATGATTTTGACATCACAATCATAGAAAAATAAAATTAAAATATTTTACGAATGGGAATTTGATTTTTGAAAGTAAAGTAGTTTTCAATATTATTTCAACACCTAAACTTTCTAACCGCGTGGGTCCCACATTTCTCATCCTGATTTCTTCAAAACTTTCTTCTTCTTCTTCTTCTTCTCTAATAACCAAAACAAATATGGGAAATTTTTGGAGTAAAAGGCAACAAAATCACCACCACCACCACCACCACCCTCCTCCGCCGCCGCCGCCGTCTTCTTCTATAGCTCCGCCGTTTCCAACTCTTGCTCCACCACAACCACAACCACCCCACCCAACCTACTCCCTTCCTCCCCCTTCTCAAAACCCTTATCCTTTTCGACCTCCTCCTCCTCCACCACCCCACAACTACCCACCTCCTTCCACCTCCTACTACCACTTTAGTTTCAGTCATACTAGACCTGTACTCTATCAAAATCATTATCCTCCTTATTATCATCCTCAAACTAATAATGGATGGCTTGGGCTTCGACCTCCTCCTCCGCCGCCTTTGCCGGAGGTTCCGTATGTAGATCACCAAAATGCGAAGAAGATTCAGAACGATGTTAATGTTCATAAGGATACAATAAAGGTTCAAGTTGATGAGCTCAATAAGGATTCCCATTTGGTTTCTTTTACTTTTGATGCCCTTGTTGATGGAAGGTACTTCGTCCACCATCTTTCCCCCTTTTCATGTCTTTTAATTTGTTCTTCTAGTTAATTATTATGACGTTCAGCTGTGTAGTTTGTACTCGTTAATTTGTTCATAGAAATGATTTCTTAGGAACTCCTATCACGGAGTTGTAGCGCAGGGTTCAGGGAAGGCCGGACCACGAGGGTCTATTGCTAAGTTTATGTATTGGCTGTTTTTGACTTGTTGGTTAGAATTGTGATCCTGTCATAGTAACAGTTTTTTTTGGTTCTATCATGTGAACTTAGAACTCGGGGATGGAAGCTGTGTTGCTTGGACTCTCCAAAAAAGGATGTCGTACCCGTGTTGGATCCTCCAAAAATGCTCTAGTTTTGAAGGATACGACACGCACTGTCGACATTTTTGAAGAGTCCAAGCAACATGGGATAGATGGATTGTATTGTGTCGATGAAGCTGTGTGAGCCTGATCGTTTTGGATTGTAGGGAAAAAGTCAACTGCTAGTCAAGTATCTGGCCTATGTTTCTCCTATGCGTCTGAAAAGAATCACATGGAATGAAATGCCAAATTCCTGCAAACCGGAATATATGTGGTGTTGAGTCATCTATTCTCTCTTAGAATTGGATGAACAGTCCTCTTTCTTGTTGTTATTTGTGTTTCTTCCCGAAGTACCTGGCCGAGTTTTTATTGGGTGTATCAACAATAACCATGCAAATACGTGATTACTTGTAATGTTAATATTAACTACTGGACTTCCTTAACATTGTATAGGAAAAGAATATACACTTTTGGAGAATTCCTTTGGTTTAGACCCAACTGGTTAGTTAAGATATTAACGGAGGGGTATTGAGACGTAAATTCTTCTGTTTTCTTCATCGATGAAATGATATTGTAATAGTTGTGGTGAGAATCTCGATTCCAAGGCTTGGCAAAAGTTTAATGAAAGGTATTATGAGTTATTTGTGAGGATACCTTTTCCATTGTTTTGTTTTATAAGGCAAAAAAACTACATGAGACTGCTTTGAAGATTTGCCAATAACTTTGGAAGATGAAACTTCTTAGGTCGTGGTCTCCACAATAGTAACTTATCTAATTTGATGAGCCTCATTGAGCTGAATTCTTGGTCAATAATGAGTTAACATCTCACTACTGAGGTATTTTATTTCCTGGTGTTTCTTTTACAATCTTTGTCTACTTCCTTTTGAAACTAATCCTAACTGACATTGACTCTACTATCGCCCATTACAACAACAACAACAACATACCCCGTGTACTCCCACATAGTGGGGTCTAGGGAGGGTAGAGTGTACGCAAATCATACCACTACCTCAGGTGAAGTACAGAGGTTGTTTCCGATAGACCCTGACTTAGGACCGATAACAGTATAACAAATACAAAACATAAATGCATATACACTTATACAGTATGCAAAATAAATGCTAGCCACAAGATAATACTACAACCACAAGATTATACTAAAAACTATCTATTTGAAACCATAGACATCACTCAACACCACGACCAAGAAACTTCAGACACAAATAAAAAACGCCCCTCTAGTGTCACCAACGCACTCCCACTCCCTAACTCTCTACCTTAATCTGTGTCCTCCGCACCTTCCTATCAAGGGTCATGTCCTTTGTAAGCTGTAACTGCTCCATATCATGCCTAATCACCTTCCTCCAATGTTTTTTCGGCCTACCTCTACCCCGCCTAAAACCATCCATAGCCAGTGTCTCACACCTCCGTGATGGAGCATCAGAGCCCCTCCTCAGCACGTGCCCGAACCAACGTAACTTCACTACTCGCATCCTGTCTTCCACCGAAGCCACTCCCACCTTCTCCCGAATAATCTTATTCCTCACCCTATCTTTTCCGGTATGGCCACACATCCATCGCAACATCCTTATCTCCGTCACCTTTAACTTTTGGATGTGGAAGTTCTTAACTGGTCAACACTCCGCTCCATACAACATAGTCGATCGAACTGCCACTCTGTAGAACTTACCTTTAAGCTTCGGGGCACCTTCTTATCACATAAAACTCCTAAAGCGAGCCTCCATTTCAATCACCCTACCCCAATACGATGCGTGACATCTTCGTCAATCTCACCATTGCCCTGAATCATAGACCCCAAATACTTGAAACTCTCC
>NC_061118.1:152774078-152810683 GCF_002878395.1 Capsicum annuum
TTTCTATGTGAAATTTCTCTCGAACTTCAGGCTATCTAAGGATATTTTAGAGTAGTTGAACTTCTATGCCTTATCTCAATGCCAAGTCAACAAACACATAATACTCCCTCCGTTCACTTACTTCTTCGCTCACTAAAATTATATTTTCATTTTTACTTGTCCATTTTAGCATATCAAGAGAAAAACAATTTATTTTTCCTACTTACCTTTAATATTAATTATCATTAATCATTTCTCAAGTCTTTTAAGACTATACACCAATTGATATGGGTATTATAGTAAAATAACTGCTTCAGTTATTATTTTTAAGGGTGTGCAAAGTTTATTGTAAAAAAGTAAAAGTGAACAGAGGGAGCAAGTAGAAGAGGGAGTAAGTAGAAGCATTATGAAGAAACACAACAAGAAAAAGACGAAACAAAGGTACTTATGAATATGAACTGGTCTTCGATTAGTGAAAAATTAACTGTTTATTGTTGTCATTTGTCAAGTTGAAATTCATAATTAAAATGGTCAATCGGAAAATATTAAACCTGTGTTGCATCATGTTAGTGCATCTGTCAGGATGACTTTAAGGTTTCTTCACAACCAGCTATTCTTTACTCGAATTTCATTATAGTGCAGCAAAACTAATCCTTGATGCAGATTAAATTCAAAGGAATACAAATGAAAATCAAATGAAAAACTAAATTTAACTAGGAATGAAGCATGTGTACTATTCTTCTTGACTAACTGGGGTTGAGGTTATATCAACTCAATTTGGTTTCCGTAGTTTCTTATGCTTGAGGCTTATTTCAGTTGGTAGGTTATTATCTCAGAGAGTTGAAGATGATGATTAAAGCAAGTTACACTATTGAGATGCTTAATATGGTTGTTTTTTTGTAGTCTAAAGAGATTATGTGAAGCTCAATCACCCCTGAATGAACCATGTAACCAGGAGAACCATGAAACAGAAAAGGAAAGCGTCGCGGTGCATGACTAAATATTTCATAGCAACCTCTTTAGACCATATATTTTCTTGGTATATCCATATAATAGGTAGCAGATAAACTGAAACATTTTGGGACTACAAAGACAATTATTTTATCGTCAGCTCCCTAAAAACATCTGATCCAATTTTTGCAAGATGTGCCTTCATTAAAATAGTTTGTAATATTTGCTGCTTTATTTTATAAGAAAGCAGTACTGCTTTATTTTATAAGAAAACTGTTGTTCCCTTCATTTTTTAAAATCCCTTGTTCAGGGACAACCCACAAAGTGTAGATGTTCCATTAGGCAGTTCTGGATCAGCCACTTCTGTAAAGATCAGATACCTAGATGCCAACATGCTCATTGTATTCTGATTAATGATAAGCAGTATATCTCAAAGAGATCGTATTTGTTTGGGTTGGTTGTAACAAAATGTGTTCATTATCTAAAATAAAGAGCATCTCCCACCAAAAAATCAATCTGACACGTTTTTGTATTTCTATGAGAAACTCGATCAAACCCACGATTTCCAGTAGTAAGTCAGCATATCATGCGAAACAACTTCTTATTAAGTACTGGTTTTAAAGGGCCAGGCTTCTCTGACCTTTTAGTTGACTACTTTTCTGGAATCACGAATAGCATGTCAATGGAAAGTAGCCTTATGTCTATCTCTTCATGGTTTTGGGGGGATGAAGTTTCATTTTTGTTCTTTGGTTTTCCCTGTTCTTGGTGGGGTTTTGTGCAGTAGAAGTGAGTAAATCTTTTTTTTTTTTTGTGATTAATTAGTGCATTACGTCTGGCAGAACTTATTATTAATCTCTCCTGTAAAACTGCTAGATGTACATGACTATTTCTGATCGAGGTTTGGGCAATAAATTCTTGTTCATGTACTGCATGTAGTATCATAATTCTCGGGCATTATGTGTCGCGCTTTTTTTTTTAAACTGAGAAACCCCCGAGGGCTGGTAGCACACAGTTTGAAACTCGGTGGAAAATTGGCCATTTTGCTGTCATGTTCGTAGTTCTTTTACTTAATTTTATAGAATATGCTTATTCTTATGCTAGTTGCGCGAGTACTATGCTATCCTAGGTGTGCACTCATTTGATGTTTCATGGAATAGCATTTACCATTTTGACAAAAGAAAGAATTAAATTCATTTATTTTCTTTTGTTTCTTGACTTGCAGTATCACCATTTTCTACTTCGCGAAGGAAGGGGACAACTGCAAATTTAGTCCAGTATATCCTGAAATCAAGCCTGTTAAAATACCATTTAAAAAAGGACTGGGCCAAAAGTTTTGCCAGCCTTCAGGAACTGGAGTTGACCTTGGCTTTTTTGACGTTAATGACCTTTCAAAGCCACTCCAAGGAGAAGAAATTTTCCCGCTTGTTATATCAGCAGAGTCATGTCTGCCATCTATACCACCGGCTGAAAATTATAATGGCAAATCACTGGATAAATCTCCCCATTCACAGATAACTGAAGCTGTGCTAGTGAAGAAAAGTAATGAGGATCATTTTCAAGTGAAAGTGATCAAGCAGATTTTATGGATTGAAGGAGTTCGCTATGAGTTGCGAGAGATTTATGGGATTAACAATTCGGATGAGACTAACGTCAAGGATGATGAGTCAGGAAAAGAATGCGTAATTTGTATGACAGAGCCGAAAGACACGGCAGTTTTGCCATGTAGACATATGGTATGATCATTAACTATGATAATTGCTTTATTTCTTCGATATCCTAAGGTAAAATTATATGATAAGTCTAGAGAATCTGGTAGGTACCATTCTTGGCCCGTACTTTTATCAGTAACCTATTGAGAAATGGTATTGGATTTACACTCGTGTAAAGCTGTTCCTCTTAAAAAGAAAAGTAAGGAGAAACTGAAGTTTCTTCTACTTCTAGAGTTTACAGGTGCATACTCTGTAGGTTTGAGTGGATATTGATAGCATAGAATACTTTTAGAATACGTGGCCATATATGATCATTCTGGTATTCACCAAAGCACATTAACTCGTTGTTGTCTTGAATCTAGTATTTGAAAAATCTGTTTGTATTTTTTAGGTTATAGATGTTGCTTTGTTACAACCTTAGGAGAACTGCACCCCAAAAGCTATCTGTTAAGATGGGAGAGCCCAAGGCTATAAATAGCCGATACCAATACTTTGTAGTACCGACGTGGGACTTTGCAATGGATCATAACAAACCACCACGCTCTGCATCCGTCGTCCTCGACGGCTCCACTCTGGGTAACTTTCACTTTACTTATGTAGGTAGCTCTTTCCCAAGTAGCCCTTTTCGAGTCAGGTGCCCAAGTGCCTCGATGGCTGTGCGCTAAACATTGCTAGCCTCGGCCGACCATTCGCCATACCGGTGTCACCATCCGAGGCACGGTGGGCACGAAGGGTGATGGGTGGCTCTGTACAATCTTAGGAAAACCGCACCCCAAAGGCTAGCTATTAAGGTAGGAGAACCCAAGGCTATAAATACCCCACACCAGTACTTTGTAGTACCGATGTGGGACTTTGCAATGGATCATAACATGCTTCAATACTCAATAACAAAAACCAACAATTGTTGATCCAATTTCGCAGTTTTGGTACTCCCAGTTCCATACTTGAATCCAATCTTTATTGGAGGTTGACATTGTGGAATATGTCTTCAGAGCTGGAGTTCGGGATAAAGTCCTGAATTTTTTAGAGGGGTCGAATCACTTACTAAATGTCTTTGTCAAGTTTGAGATGTTACCTCTTTGATTTTTTTTTATCATTGAAAAAGATTAAAAGAATTTCACTACTAGGCTAATATGTTTAGAACGGTAATTTTTTTAAAAAATAAGAATGGTAAAACATTCAAGGGTAATAATTTGTTAAACTTTCTTTTTTGTTATATTATGTGGCATAAGGGGAAGGGAAGGGAGTAGGGTGATAAACATTGTCCAAACTCCCCACTCCCCACCCCCTTCAATAGAAGGAAGAGAGATAGAGTTTTATGTTTAGATATTCAGCGAAGTGGAAAAGATATATCCAATTGTTTTTGGAACCAGAGGGACTGAAGCTAGTTGCCGACTGTTCAATGTCCTCCTGAGCTATGTAGGTTGTTTTTGGGACTGCTTTATTTTATCATTTGATCTCTCCTTTGAGTTCCTATGACAACTTCTTAGATTGCCCTTATATTAAATAAAAAAATGAAAAAGAAGAAACATAGGAAAGCAAGAGAATGTAGTGTAAGTATAGCAGACCCATCAAAAGAAATTGATTGGCTAAGTTATATGACTTGTTTCAAATTCATCATATAAAATAATGCTATCTTGGAGAAAGTTCTCTTGTTTTATAGTTTTGATCTCTCTTAAATTCTCAATTTCTTTCCTCTTTGACAACGTTAACTCTGGTGTTTCAATTTTGCAGTGTTTGTGCAGTGAGTGCGCCAAAGAACTGAGGCATCAATCAAATAAGTGTCCCATATGCCGTCAACCCATTGAGGAACTTCTGGAGATAAAAGTCAACGAAGGTAAACTGTGATGATAGAGTTCATTGTTTAATAATGTCAAAACTAATTAAACATTTCTCATGCAGTATCTAATGGCTGTTATAAGAGGCTCTATTTCTTCTGTTCTCAACCTTGACCTATTTTTTCACTTTCTGCTTTGTAGCGGCATCATAAGCTTGGGTGTTGTGTTGCGACAGCCAGAATTGTAACAAGCCAAGGTTTGGTTTTTGGTATAATTTTCAGCCTGTGATTGTATAGCACAGAGATTGTACATAATACAGTGTGAATAATACCAAGTTTTTGCCAACATTTTCATCTTTTTCTTCAAAGGAAAATTTAGACACATCTCTTAAGTTTCCCCTTTATTTCTAGAGGGGACCCACCCCATTGTTTTTCCTCTTTTTATTTTCTTTTGCATATCCCATTTTCATATGTGATGGAGAAAAAGGGGATGCTGGGAATATTTGTACTGGAAGTAAAGTGGAGAAAAAAGACGACATGACGAATCTAGGCTTTGGCTCTACTAGGATTTTGAGAAGACAAAAGGCTGAAAATGTTGTGTGAAAGTATGTTTGAATGGTAAGGGAGACAATTTTGAACGACGATAAAGCAAAAGTGTCTATGGAATCAGTGTGCTGATCCCAAGGTTTGAACTTTGACGCATCACTGTTCTGATCATGTTTCTTATGTTCTTTACACCAAAGGAGGAAAAAAGTGTGCTTTGGTGGATACAGCAGTTGTAATTCTGCTTACACAATTCCTTTCTTTTTCCACTTCCTTTTTTTTTTTGGGGTGGGGGGGGGGGGGGGGGGGGTTCCACTGCAGAGTCGAAGTTGGGGAAAGAATATAATTAGTGTGGGAAAAGACATTGAGAAGAACCAAAAGGTTATATTTCGTTTTCACCAAATGTGTATTGTAAGTTTGCTATAACTCTTTCAGAGAAAGTGTTCTTTTGTGTTCTCCAATGTATAGCTTAGTATTGCTAGACTATAGAGAAATTTTTGGCACAAGGCCGAGGAGAATGTGTTTTCCAATGTAAGAGAATTTTTTGTGACGAGGGTGAGGAGAAAAATTTTAAGAGGTGATAACGAGACTATGGCCTATGGGACAGCTAGTTGTTATAGACCAAATAAAAGAGTCACAGGCGGAAGATTCCTTTGGCACATAACAATCTCCCCGCTTTAAGAACCAACAACCTTGATTTGACCTACTTTGTCATGGCTGGCACTGTTCTTGCATCCAGTGGACCACTCCAAGTTGAAGCCCCATGCATGGATCAACTGGCTCTAATACCAATGTTATAGACCAAACAGGAGAGTACAATTCAAAAGACTAGTCTGATGGATGGGGCTTTTAGCGTAGAAACCCATTAGCATTTCTGTGGGGCAACTGGCACATAGCACTAGTGTAATGCAGCAATACAGTAAAATTTACCTTTTTTTTTTTTTTTCTTTTAATCTTTTCCTAGATTAAATTAGGGAAGTTGATTCCCCTCTCAACTTGGGCTGTAAATTAGATGCATCCATGTAATATCCTTATACGTCATACCATTATGGTATTTCATGAGTTGCCGGTTAATAGTGTAGACATTTAACTCAGCGTGGTAGACTCCCTCCATATATATAGGTGAAAACATGTTGTGTGTTCAGATTAGTATGTGCATACAATAAACTGTTCAAACGATACTTTTGCTTTACGTATGCACTTACCATCAAATAGTATGAATGTACGTAACGAAAATACTCTACATGACTACATCTTGCTCTATACTATAAATTGTTCGGTCAGTTTTATCCTCAGTTCGTTAAAAATCATCTTATTTTTGGCCTCTTTTCATTAACGAAGCTCCAACATACTTGAGTGAATTTCGGGTGTCAAAATGCTATTAATGAAAAAGATCTAAATATATTCTCTAGTATTGACTATATGCTTTAAATTGCACTTTTCTTCAGCCGCGGTCAAGGGATACGTAGAAACAAGCCTTTCTCTAACATAGTAAAGACTAGACTAGACCATAAAACAATCAACAATATAATAGAGAAATAATAAGGTAGTTAAATTTTGAATACAACATGAGAAATTATACCTTTTCCCTTATATTTAACTTAGTGCAGAGAGGTTTTCTTCCTCTTTTAATTATCTTTTTTTCAACTCCATACATGGGCAAATTGGGTATAAAATGAAAGGGAGGATGTAATAATAACCATAAAATAGATTCCATATTGATAGTGATAGAAAACCTAATTCAAAGCGATTGGCGTGAAGTTAGAAGTGGCAACAGTGAGGCAAACAGGGAGACTGTCCCCCCGACAACAGTAGACGCGTCTCCTTCTGCACCATTTGGCCTCATACATTATTTCGAGTTCATCCAAATTTAATATTTTTTTTATATGAAAATCGATAAAATTCTACTAACAGATATTACTATATTTAAGTTTAATGTGCTAAAAATTGTAAATGCTAAACTTATCAAATAAAAAATTTAGTCTGCTTTTACTTCTTTAGTTAGGGTCCATTGTTCCTTTCTCTTCTGTGTTTTTATTTGAAACTCAATTATCGTGTATGTTGTTTTGCGGAAAAAATTACAAGACGGATCCCACAAAACAAAAAAGGAACAGTACACTGAGCTTTCAAGTACCAAAAGTACCATTATATTTTATGTCAAATATATTATTTTCTTGCACATGGCTACTATGTCAATTATTGATGGGGAATAGCTGGCTTTTTCTTTTTAAATTTTATCTATTTTGTTTTTTATTGTAAATCCAATGGAAGAACTTCAATTCTTAGTTGTTCTCTAGTCTCTTCACTCCTCTACAATGGGGCCCTCCTAGCTTCTTTCACTTTCTAATTATCAGCTATAATATTGAAGTGCAAGTGAACATGATTAGTACCCAGACTAGTAGCTACAATAACACACATAATTGATATAACAACAATAAAACTAATGGTGCTTCCATTTCCTATAAGTAAAAGAAAAGTCAAATTTGGTGGCATTTGTCTATTGATTTGAAACCTTTAGAGTAATTATTGAAAAGTGAAAAAGGGAAAAATATAAAGTTGAGATTGATGGTGGTACTAATTTCCAAACTCGTGTAAATTAAAGAAATCAACTAGAAGTTGTTTTATTAATCTATGATGGGTGTCAAGGTCTTTTGCTAGTTGCTAGCTTGGCATGATTTGTGCTGGTTGAATCGAGTGGATGCGATTATTTTTCAATTTTACCATTCGGTATACGAACCTCACTCATCCGATGAATTCAAGTTTAAGCTGAACAAATTCACTAAGGATAAGTCGCTTCCTATCAAAAGATTCTTTATTTTAACGGCTTAAGTGAAAAACCTTTGATTAACAATATATTGATCTCAATCATTACACTAGGCGCGATTACACCCCTCAAAGGTAATTATTATGGACGTTAACCATGAGATGGAACTTAAAGAAATAGTTATTTGCAAATAATAGGAGTTTGTGTGGTTGCACTTTAATTTATTTATTTTCTATAAACTTTCTATTTTTATTTTTTTTACCAAATAACAATAATATAGTAAAACCACAAAGTAGAGTCTGTGCAGATCTTATCACTACCTTAAAGATAGAAAGATTGTTTATATAGACCCAAGTAACGTAGGATGGATCAAGTGAAAACTCAAACTAGAATAATGAGACCTAATTAACAGGTAGAGGAAATATGCTTCACCACTTGTGGTTATTTACTGGAATAAGTCATATTTACAGTATTTCTAGTATAGTACAATTGAGTTCCCTATCTTTTTGGGCTTAATAATTTTTTGTTACAGCTTATGAGAGGCAAATGTAGGACTATCTCGTGTGTGTGTTTTGTATTGTTTTGTTTTTGTTGTTACAACATTTTTGTTTGTTGCTATCTAGGGAATCGATTGTAGATATATTTGTCTCCGGTACGTACTGATGTAAAGCAATTGCCCTTCAGGAATCTGCATGCTGAAACCAGATATTTTCGTCCTAGCTAATATCTGCTGATTGATTGGACTCACAATTTTAGGATTCGAGTTTTACGGATTTTGATTAGAGGAAATTGTTCGAATGGTAAGCACCCTTCACTTCAAATTCGGAGATTGTAAGTTTGAGTCATCAAGAAAGCAAAAGTGGTGGGAACTCCTAGGTACGAGTATTATAGAAAAAATAAAATACGAAATTTGAATTTTAAGTTTTATAGATTTCGGATTTCGTCCTATCGAAAATAACCTCTCTATTTCATCAACTCTGACGAAGTGGTATGTTTAAATGCGTATTCCTTTCTCGGTTGTTATTACAAAGCAAACTTTCTATAGATTTATATGTAATTTAATATTACTCCTGTCCTAGATGAACTTGACTTCCGTTTCTGGGGGAAATCATTCCAATAAATTTTACTACTACTTTTTTTTCCTGAAATAGAAAGCTTTATTCCTTCCTAACATTCTAATTATAATAAGTTTAATACATCGTGGGTCCTAAGAAGAATTATGAAAGTGAATGCACCTAATTTTTTTGCATGATGAATTTTCGTATTTATTTCTTAATTCTCTCGTAAATTCTACATACTTTGAAATAATATAAAATGTACTATCATAAACAATAAATTGTTAACTACTACTCTTTAACATAATTAAAAACACGATTGACTTGTCAAATAATAATAGTGCATTTAAATTTATTTGAACGAAGAGAAACTGTCTTATATTATTTTAGTTTCAACCTATTATCTTAATAACTTCTCTACTGAATCCAATACTCTATAAAATTCAAGCATATAACAAGACTATAATACTCCAGAGTCCAGTGTACTATAAGATGTAAAGAGTAGCTAAAGTAGTTGGCAATAAATAGTAGTAGTACCCTACATTACTCTACACCTAATTCTTCGACTGAGGACCTGCTTTTAATAATTTCATAATTTTATTTCACCTATGAAAAAAAAATGATCATCTTCATTGACTACTTTGACTTTGTAGGACCATCAATTTCAAATCATATTCAAACCCCCTACGTACAATTTTTGAGAAGCTGTTGTTATTTGCAAACAGCAATTAGTTTGCGGTTCATTCTTGATTAAAAATCGAAAAGAATACTTAACTCTACTTAAAATTTTCATTTAGGGAGAATTTTCATTTTGTGGCAGCAAATCTCAATTTTGATATAAAACGTTAGATTCTAGGAGCTTGTTTGACTTAGCGATTAAAAATTGGAAACACTTATCACTTCAACACGTTCTTTTTTATCAGGTAAAAAAGACCTATCTATATATCTATAATAGGACAAACCGTACGTTATAGTATTTAAACCACTTTCTTACCATGCTTAAAACTGTCCTCTAAAAACATGGCAATGCATGTTTAATTAAGTCGTTGGATGTCTAATTTGTTATTGCTATAATTTTTTTTTAAAAAAATAGTTTGTCTAACTGGTGAAGTAGTTTGATATTTGATTCACTAAAATATTTAGTTTCTTAATTTTAGGAAGAATCTATCACGATAAGAGTGGTTGGCCAATTCTAAAATTGCATGTTATCAAGAAAACAAAAACGATAAATATTCCTACAAAGAGATTTTTCAAAAAAAGGAAAGGAGTTCATCACTTTATTTATGGTGCTACGTATAATCGTATGATTAGTAAAATTTATAAGACAGCTTTCATTCATATTTCTAACTTTATTATTTGAATCCTCTAAAAAGTTTACTAACTAATATCGGGTATATTAGGTGGTTATCGTTGGACTCTTTTCAGTTAATTGTTTCTACTTCACGCTTCGCAACATCTGTATTCCATGAGTAGTTGGCCATTATTGACTTACCACACAAGTTAAAACATAATAAATGATAGAAGTAATTCTACCATAACACCATTTTAATAATAAATCTCCTGCTTTGAAAAATGTATTGGATGATTAATCATATTTAATAAGGCTAAAATGGATAGAAATGAGTAAATTATTCATTGATTTTTCAAACTAAATAAATATTATTAGACATTTATTTTTTAATATACTAAACAAGTAAAAATGTACGGAGTAACAACTTGACCGGCGGCAAACTTGTATTTAGTTTTTGCCTACGTCTAACACTTACGCCACGAAATTTGTAACGTTAGGCGATATTTAGAATTTTTTATGTCATTTTTATTGCATGTATTCATTCCTGGTTTAGAGTATTTTCACGCCGAGCCAAATAATGTGGAATCACGGGGAAGTGTTATAAGATCTACAATATATATGGACTAAAGTACAGGGGTTAGGGTTGATATGAATTTGCCAAAAAAACACAAAAGTTGGTGTGGTGGTTCAGCACCTCACCCCTTAACCAAGAGTTTGGGGGTTCGATCCCCACCCCTGGTGAATAGAGAAAACTCTGTGGCCAGTTTTTCCTACCGCTTAGTGCGCTGATAGTGGAACGGAGGATTAGTCTCACGGCTGCCGGCTGTGGGAATACCTTGAATAACAAAAAAAAATAAAGTACTACGGGTTGATATGCATTTGGCAAAATTCAATATGCTTTTAAGTTAGATGTCGTTTTTTTATTAAAAGATTCATTAAATTAAGAGCTCAGTTATTATTTAAAACCTATAATAGCTTATGAAGTTTAAATCTTGCTCCATCTTTGCTTAATTTAAAATTATCGCTAAATATGAATATTTAACTTTGAGACAGGAGAAAAATCTTAAGTTGAATTTTAATGAAAAGTAAATCGTGTCGTGTCGAGCCTAAACTCCTTGAGATTCTTTCCAGGCCTAGCAACAGTTATTGCTACTTAACTTTTGGTTCTCAAAATATTAATTCATAATTCACCATAAAAACTATAGTCTTGGAGATGGAGCTAGAATTTGAAGCTTATATGCTCGGGATTTTAATTCATTTGAATTATTGGATTCTAAATTAATATCTTATACTTATTTAAAGAGACTTTTTGAGACAAATATAGAGTTTTGATCAAAATTACTGAATTCGACTGATCGAACCCGTAATTCGTATTATATTCTAGCTCAACCCTGTCCGTAGTTATCCCTGTTGGAAAGTAGGATTTAGTTCAAGAGAAGGAGCTCCCAGACCTCAATTGGAAACCATAAATTTTAATTGATATATATTGTAAATTCTTCTCACCTCTTTTACGGCGGTCGTACATTTTGAATTATCGAAAAATTATATTTTTCATAAGAAGAAAATGAACTTTGATTTCTTGCTTTAATAATTATTTAATATTCGATAATCACTAGATCTAACGTCATCTCATCTCTACTTTCAAAAATCTCAACCCCACATTAGCTAAAGATCGATCTTTCCAAGTGCCAAATGTCCTAGGGATCGACGATATTATCCTATGATTGCTTTTGCCTAAGCCTAGTAAAGGAGTAAAATAGAGGCAATGTTAGTTTCAAATTGACCATAATTGAGTCCACAGGAAGTTGTTCCCCTCACTTTTTCATCCATATAAAGCTTACCAGTAACGGTTAATTAATAGTAGTATAACAAATCGTTTTAAATACTACTTCCTCTGTTTCAAAAAGAATAATCTACTTTGATTTGACACAAAGTTTAAGCAAATAAAAGACTTTTGAATCTTATGATCTTAAATTAAAATTGTGTTAAATGTACTAAAATATTCTTTAATCTTATGATCCTAAAGGAAAGTTGAAATTAAAGTATTATCATAAAAAAATCATTCTTTTTTAAATGAATTAAAAAGGAAAGTAGACTATTTTTTTTTTAAAGAAGGAAATAGTATATAGTATCATGATGTCATGTGCAGAGAAAAAAGTGACTTAGTTATAAGGAATTTGGCAAGTATTATGATGCATAAAATATTGGTTATGAATCCATCTTCTGTGTCATCCTTCTTTTGTTTGTCTATAAGATAATATTCAACGTATAAGAAATTGCAACTTGCAGTTATGAAATATTTTTGACAGTGAAGTTAACTTGAATCAATATAGCACTAACAATTTTCAACTTTTGTCACAACGCACCTTATATCCACTTTTACTTCTCCACTGATAATATATCCTGGAAATTTAATAACACTAGGAGTTTCCATTAGCCAGATAGAGAGAATGAAATGGAGATAGGGAAAAATAGTTTACTCTATGTGTTTTGAGTTCATAATTACTTTAGCATCTTAACATAACATTTTCCATGAGCAATATGAAATTCCAAAATACAGCATAAAAGGTTTAATTAGCTAGATAAATTCTTCCACCAATCTGAATTACTTATAACTTATGTCTTGTACTGAAAATAGTGGGTCTGGATGAATTTGGTACCACTACGATGCATCCACTTCTTTGTTCCTACTTCAAAGAGTTTCGATTTATGTTCAAAATGGAAAAAATAATAATAATAGAAGGTAGGATCGATATTTCAAAGAAAGAAGTAAAATTTCCCCCCAAGTTATGCAGTTATAACCCAAACTTTGCATAATAATTTCTCAGCATGCCATGAACATCGAACACCAACTACTTTTCTTCCTTGGACGACGTAAAGGCCAAATTTATTAAAGTGTAGAAAAGAAGGTTGATACTCCCTTTCTTCCCTTTTATTTGTTACTTTTTGACATAGAACACTCATTAAAAAAATAATTATTAATACGACTATTTTAACATATTATCCTTATTAATGAAGTTTAAAATAATATATCTTGAAAATAATTTGAAGAATAAATAATTAACACTAATTACTAAGAATACAATAGGAAAAATTGGTATGTCAAAACTGACAAGTAAAAGATAGAAATTCAATTCCGAAAAAAGTGACACGAAGTAATAACCAACAACAAAACTACAAACCAAAGTAAATCTTTTCATGATTGATTGATCCATTAACTTTCAAGATTTATCATGGTATTATTCAGTGTATCCCAAATTTAGTGCCCTACATCTCAATATAAGAAAGATAAATTTCCAAATTCACGATTTTAGAGCATAACAAAAGCCGTTTTACAAACCAGCCAATAGTTTCAAAAAGCTCAAATTCAATAAGAAAGATATTTGGGTGAAGTGTCCAAGTGAGTGGGTAGTTCTTTTTTGGCACCATTATATTCAAACCTTCTTTATTTTTTGACAGATAAAGTAGTGTTTTCAAAAGGGGACAATTAGGCAAAAAAGAAACCAAAATTTCTTCACGGGGTTAGGCTTTCAAGGAAAGAAGAACAATAATTTTGATAAACTAAGAAAGTAGGTCCAAATCCAATGCTATGATTTAGTGATTGAAAAACTTGATATTTCAAACTCAAATATTAAGAAAGATATTAGGTGATATTTTTCTATTTGTTCAAGTTTTGTTGAATCGATTTATTTTTTATATCTCATGTGTTGATGAAAGGTCACAAGTATCTTGTGAAATTAATTGAGATGTACGTATGCTGACCATAGATAGAAATGTGTGGCGAACGTGAACTAAGGTAGCGCAAGTTAGGAGGTAGGAGTGTGTTCATGCTAGTAGATAGGAGTGTTGTTCTTAGTAGTAGTCGTCGTGCCATGTTTTGTAGTTTCTTGTTTTTGGATTCTTGTAGATATATGTTGTTACGGATAGATCATTTTTGGGATTACTTTGCAGTGTTATTATCTTTTGTACCTTTATTACGTCTTTTTCTAAACTATATTTTGTTTTGAGCCAATGGTCTATCGAAAACAACCTCTTTACCTCACCTTTGAACAGAGGCGGATCCAAGATTCGAAAGCTCCGGATACCACCTTATTTTGACCAATAACATATACTCCGTACGATATTTTAGGATAGTCGAATCAATATTCAAAGAGTAAACTATAATTATATATATCTAACAAGTGTTAGTATTACATGAAGGCTTGCCTAGTTGGTACGATGTATTGGACAAAACAATCATTCTATAAAAAAATCATTCTAAAAATATAGTGCAAAACAGGTTTTGAACCCACGTTGTTGGGAGTTAAACCAAATAATTTCGACCACTTACGCCACTAGTCCCTTTGATATTGTGGGTGTCAATCATAATATTTATACATTAACTGATACATATACATATAAATATACAAAGTTTCATCCGAGAAGTGCGGGTGCCGTGCCATTCCATACCTTCTACATAGATCCGCCCCTGCCTTTGAAGTCGTAATACGAACTCCGTATACTTTACCCTCCTCACACTTTATTATATCGAGATACACCAAACACGTTATTGTAAGCTAGCTGATCCAATTAACCACCCATATAATAAAAGGAGGAGGTCCAAACATGCATTTAGAAAAATCTATCACTGTCGAAACCAACCCTAAAACTTTTTTTTAACATCTCGACTCATAGTGCTTGTCTATATCAGACAAGGTATGGAGGATTAGTTTTAGGATTTGGTGCCCCATTTTTACGTCTCTTTAAAAATTTAACAAGATCATATCATATATCTATAGTGTTCTATGAAGTGTACACTGTTTATACAAATAACTAGTCAAGACTATTAATATTGGAATAATATTACAAGCTGTACAGGCTCTGGCAGAAGTAATAAGGGACAAATATTTTTTTTTATGTATAGTTCTTTCTGTGGACAAAATTCATTTCAATTCATTGCATTTATCCCGCAACCTTATCTCTTTCTACCCAGCTATGTCCTCAAGCTAGCTTTCTATCAAAATCACTATAGACAAAAATTTGTGAATAATAATGACAGAACTTGTATACTTCCTTTATCTGTTGCAATTTATTTGATTGATTTGATTTGATATGGAGATTAAATAAAGAAGATTTTTTAATTTTATAAATTTCAACTAAAAATATGTAGAATATGTTAAAATATTTTTTAATCTTATGATGTTGAATATGTCATTTGAAAAATTAAACAAAGATGATTATAAAAGAAGAAAGAGATTTTTTATAAACGAATTAAAAAATAAGACAAATAAATTGAAATAGATAGACTAATAATTTAGAAACATGACCTTCGTACGATATTTTAGTACTTAATAAGAATACTTTATTTTCCCCTGTAATAAAGAGAAGTTTATTGAAAATAATGCAATTTGAGTTAGAAAGAAAAACCACAACGTTACTAACTTGATAAACTAAACGGTTGATCACCAGTATATTGTTATACCTGGTCCCATTAAGTTAGGTTATAGTATGTCAATGAAATTAGATAATACACTGCATTTAATAGAAAATGGTTCCATCCTTTCAATTCCTGATTGGCACTATTGACAGCATAATGATTTTGAGAGTTGATATTGAAATAAACTCGTAACATATGGGTCAAAAGGCAACACACTGAGGCTGACCAAAGAAAGTGTAACACGTTCATAGTTTAATAGGTTTACCATTATATTTATATTCAATGGGAACAAATAGACTTTTTATTTGAAACTTATGCTACACGAGTAAAACGGCATCATTGGACTCATTAGACACTTTACAAGAACTATCATTTCAAACGTTTTATTAAGAATTTTTTTTAAAAAAAAAAGCATGAAATTTTATGATATATATGAGGAGCATTTCAAGTAGTGCAAGCCAAGCAATGACACATTACTTTCATGTACGAGTTAATTGTATGAAATTGAGTTGGGTGTCAAAATCATGTAATTTCTTTGTCAAAGTAGTCAAAAATATATTAGGTATTTAACTTTAGCCATTTGATAGTTAACAAGTGCACACAATTGTTTTTTATTGAAGGAGGTCGGCATTAGGAGTATAAAAGTTAGTCAATCGGTTTAATTATGGTTGGGTGGACGGAGAATTAAAAGGAACAATAATCAAGTAGACAAATAATTACACTAGTAGTAATCAGCTATAATTTATAACGAAAATCATTTATAATATAATCAAAAGAACAAAGAAATTCGACCTTCACATAAATCAGAATAAGTGGTAGCTGAGTTGTTGTATGCATGTAAGTGAGTTTCATGAATATTTGAGCGTAACTAACTTTATATAATGATAATAAAAAAATAGTAACTTTTACATTATTAATTTACTTAAAAACCAATTATTTGTATGAAGTAAAATTACTTGCATGGAGACTAATAAAAAGCTTGTATTTTTGGTTGTTTAAGTTTGTTAAAAGCACATTTTTTTTTTTTTTTATCGCTGAATCTAAAATTGTTAAATTTACTCAAAGCTATAATAAAAGATTAAGTAGAGACAGAGACTTCCGTCAATTTTTCAGACATATCAATATGAAAAACTACACCAAATGCGAATTATAGACAAAAATTAACAGACATTACACTTCAGAAATCTACACCAGACTCTTGTAATAGATTGAAAGTAAACCATACAATTTGTACTTTCAAGTGTGACCTCCCATCAGATATTTTCTGTACTTTACAGTTTCAATTAATTTTAAAAATAAGAATTTGGTAAATACTTGACAGAACCAAGAATGCTCACTTCTGATAAATTTAATACACTAAAATTATTTAAACAATATTTAAGAGACTATAAAGATCACCTTTATCATTTTCTCCTAGTTATCTAATGGAACACCTTTTTTTTTTTTTTTTTTTTCAGTAATGATCTAGAGAAGAGTGTACATATTTTTATTAGTGGAATAAGTAGCCAACTCAAAAGAGAAAGAGAAGGGGTTGGACACACTGAACAAGCCAATTCAAGGTTGATGAACACAAAAGGTACAGGTCAAAGTCCAAAGCCCATGTTATGATACATGCGTTGTCAGTGGTCAAATCTTCCAAGTATTTTAGTTCACATACCTAGTAGCTAGTTGCAAAAAAGAAAAAGGCAAAACAAAACCTAAAACTCATTTAAAAAAACATGGTAAACCCAAACGATACTATAATCTCACCGTCCTAATTTACTGAAAATAACAATATCATCAGTATTGAGTAATGGCCAATTAATTCTATTTGTCGAGAATAATATATGAGATATATTATCATTATTAGTTCAATACGATAAAAGAGAATTTAATTATAATTTTTCTCAATTTTAAGATTGTAAATTCAGAGTTACAAGATAAAAAATATAAGAGCATTTAAGAAGAATTTTGTTATTATATTTTAAATAAGACTTTAGTCTAGTGGTGGGTGTTGGGCTCAATCGGTCTGAAGACATTATTACATGATGTGTTATTATTTGCTTTCGATCAAATCGCATCATTTTTCCTAAAAAATCTTACATCATAAATTCTACGGCGTATGTGGATACCCAATTTCTTTTAACTATTAATGTGAAACTTACCTCACACACCAAGCAATCTCCTTATCAAATTAAATTCTCCATAATTTACTATCATAATCCATAAATTAATTTTCGAAATTTACTGCGTGCTAACCACAACGAACAGGAGTTAATAGAAAAGGAAGAAGTAACAGTGCACTCTTAGGGGTCGTTTGGTAGAAAATATTGAAATATTAATGCATACAGTAGTTTAATGTGTATTAGTAATACCTTATTTGATATATCTTTTCACTTTATGTATAATACTCTATTGTGTATTGAGGTGTATATTACTAATATCTCAAAAATCATGACATTAATAATGCAATGAATCTAATGCATGAATTACCATGCTTAAAGACACTATTACCCCTCAAAATTTTTTTCCATCCTTTTCAACATATACATTGAGGGTATTATGTAAGAAAAATTTTATTTTTTAAATTATGTAATTCATGTTCGAACCGAATACTGTATAAAAAAATATAAATTTAATTAATATAAATATTATAATACATTATATTTTACATTATTCTTATATGCTCTACCAACTACCAACCGGTTGCTTAATCATAAAAAGCAGAGCGGGCCAAGTTGTAACGTGAACAGTAGCTATGAGGGCCTGTGTCTCTCTTCTTTGATAGATGAAGCCGACATTGCTCTTTACTGTAACAGCTCACTAACTCCCCCTCCCCCACCCCACCCCATCACCCCACCCCCCTCTATTTTCTTTTCCTTCATATACAGCACACAAACCCATCAACCCTCACAAGACCAGACTGCCTTTGTTTTTAACAAAACAATATTTTAGTAAGTACTTCTTACACACCAAACCGCCTTCCTCCCCTCCTTCCTTACTCTTCAAATCTCAGCTACTCCTTTTCCCACTTTCTTTTAAGTCTCCCTAACAAACATTCAATCCTCATATTTTCCAACTACTACTCTCCCTCTGCCTGCTACTACAATAAGTACACTGCGGGGTGTCAAATCTTGGAGGGCGTTTTCTTGATATTCTGAATCTGCTGACACAATGAATAAACATGAAATGTTAAAGACTCAGGTATAATTATTTTCTTGTTTGGATTTGCTTTTGTGTCAGTGTTAATGTGCAAGTTGTAGCATGTAACTAGTTTCACAGAGTCATACTGTCACTAATACAAGCTTTAAACTCTGTTTCTCTCGTTTTTTTCTTTTTTCTTTTTTGGAATTGTTCTGAAGACTCATTTTTCTCTCTTTATATGTCCTTTTTCATGGATTTCTTGGTATGATACGGTATATATTATGTAGAACCACCTTAATATGTTCTTTGTTTGTTTGAGTTTTTTTTGTGGTATGTAGGCCTGTAGCATAACCAGTAAGTGCTTAGCTAGCTAGACATTTCTTGAACCTTATGGTATCTTTTTTTCTTGCAGACTTGTGTTCTTAAAGTGAATATACACTGCGATGGCTGCAAGCAGAAGGTGAAAAAGAAACTGCAAAAAATTGAAGGTTAGTTTAATACTTCGATGCCCTGTCACAGTACTTCCCTATATGTTACGTTAGAGTTATTTAGCAGAGAATTTGCCAGTAAACAAGAATATGGCATATTCACATGCTTTAGGTGCCTAGATTAGATTTCTCAGTTTTACTAAAACATTTTGTTTTTTGTTAGCAGGAGTTTACACAGTGAAGATAGATGTAGACCAAAGCAAAGTAACAGTGACAGGAAATGTCGATCCAGCAACACTGATAAAGAAACTAGTGAAGTCAGGGAAACATGCACAGCTATGGGGAGGAGGACAAAAGGGAGGTTCTAATGTCAATATGATGAACAATGAGTTCATGAACATGAAAGGTGGAAAAGACAACAAATCTCAAAAGGGTGGTGGTGGAGGTGGAGGTGGAGGTGGAAATAAGGAACAGCCAAAGTTTCTTCAGATGATGCAGAATCTCAAAGGGGGTTCAAAGGATAATTTCAAGATGCCTAATGTTCCTAATTCCAAGGACCAAAAATCTGTCAAGTTTAATTTGCCTGAGGATGATTTTGATGATGATTTTGATGATGATGATGATTTTGATGATGAGGATGAGTTTGATGATGAATCTGATGACGAGTTTGATGACCATCCACCATCTAAAATGATGCCTGCTATGGGGGGTGGGGGTGGTCATGGGTCCCATGGGCTTAATGCTATGATGATGAATTTAAAGGGTGGGGCTATGGGTAATAATGGTGGAAATGGGAAGAAAGGGGGTGGTGGGGTTGAAATCCCAGTACAAATGAAGGGTATGGATGGTAAGAACAATAATGGAGGAAAACAAGGCAAAGGAGGGAATCAGAATCAAGGTGGGGGTAAAAATGGTGGTAAAAATGGAGGTGGTGGTGGTTTACCAGATGGTAAAAATGGTAAAGGTAACAATAATGGAAGTTTTGGAGGTAAAAATAATGATAATTGGGGAGCAGCTCAGAAAGGAGGGGGAGGGAAAATGGATGGAGGACTAATGATGAACAGTATGCAACAAGGAGGGCCTCATGGGATGATGAGTATGGGCCAAAAAGGTGGAGGCCCAATGAGCATGGGCCAAATGGGTGGTCATCCGATGGGCCATATGGGGAATATGCAGGCAGCTCAAGGACTACCCGCCGGTGGTGGCGGGTACCCAGGGATGACAATGGGGCAGGGCGGCAACCCTTACAGCCAACAACAACAACAATACATGGCACAAATGATGATGAACCAGCAGCGGCCTGCCGGATATGACATGTACGGTGCCCATCCGATGATGTATGCCCGGCCACACCCTGCCGTGAGCTACGGGCCACCTATGGGCGCTCCGGTGCATGATAATTTTACTCATATGTTCAGTGATGAGAATACAGGCAGCTGTAGTATTATGTAAATTGCTTAAAAAAAGGTGTGCGTACTTTGTTTTGGTCTGGTCTTGTTTTGAAGTGATGAGAGACAACTATGCTTTTTGTCTTCAGACATCAAATTGTAAGAATTTTGCTCTAGCTATTACTACTTATTACCAAGTAATTCTGGTGCTTCACATCAAGATGAAAATCAATTTTGCTCAAGTAATGACTAGTTCAAATTAATATTACGTAGCTTAATGTAAGATGCTAATCAAGATTTTATGAATATTAGAGAGGGAAATTGACTATGCTTGCAATAAGAAACTTGAAATTAGCATATTTGATCCCCAAAACAACCTTGAAAGTCCAAAATTAAGACATGTTTACTTCTTGGAAATTGGAAAGGAATCACTTGGGAAGCAAAGTTGTTTTTTATTCAACACTGGTTGGACTTTAAACTTTGGTAATGGATCTTTCTGCTTTTGTCAAAGTTTCACAATGTTGGTACAGTAACTTGGAAGTTTTGGCTTAAATCTTCTCTTACAAATCATTTTATAATGAAGAAACAGTGTTTCCTAGCGAAGAGAGGAAGCAAAGCAAGAGAAAGGAGGGGATGAAAAAGACAATTGCAATATTGTAGGTCTAGGATTTTTTATTTTTTTTCCTAAGGTGATGATAAAAAAATAGTAGTAGTAGTGGCCGGTAAGATTTTTAATAATTTATAGATATGACAGTGTTGACCGTTTGGATAAATATCACATTGATATTTTGGTGCATGGAAAAGACTGAAGATGTACAAACAGATCTGGCAAAAGCTTTAATTTGCATTCATGTGCACTTGTACATATTAATTACTCCTTTAATAAGTGAGCACTCTATAATAAGCTATTACCCATTTCATTCATTTTTGTTTTTTTATTTTTTTATTTGGAGATGTCTAATAATATTTATTTAGTTTATAAAATTAATAATAATTTATCTATTTTAATTTATTTTTACCTATTTTTAATATTAAATACAATACATCATTCACTAAATTTTTTTAAATAAAAAAATTATTATATTCAAGAATTAATATAATAAAATCACTCATTTACTTATTGTTTCTTAAAGTATGTAAGTTAAAAGTGGATAAATATTCATGAATGGAGGAAGTATTTTCTTTATTTCATAATAAATGAATTGATAAGGTATTTTTTAATGTTTAAATTAATTTAATTATTCAATTTTTAAGAACAATGTTGAAATTTTCTTCTATTTTTACCCTTTTGAATTTTTTACATGATGAGATCAAGAAATTTAATGGTCCTATTTACTTATTATATTGGAAATATATACTTATTTGGAAATGAAGGGAATAATTCTTGCCACAATTCTTGGGTTATGTCAAAACTAATTAATCAAATTCACGATTTACATAGGTTTTGACCAAACACGTGAGTTCTGGAATTCTGTGTTATGATTATTTAAAACGAATTTACAAATATATTTACTCTGAAGAGATCAGAATTCATCAATTCAAGAGGTAATGTCTAGGTCTTTGCAATAAATTACAATTTGATTCTTAAACAAATGAAAAACTCTGCGTTGTCCTTGTGATAATTAATGAAAACACATGTAACCGTCGTTATTAATTAATATATGTGCAGTTTTGGTCTGTGGAATATTTAATTGTTATTTGTTAGTAATGTAAAGGATAAACTCAGACTTTTAAGTGTTATTTTTTTCATTTTAAAATAAATAAATTATTGAGGATATAGCACATTTTAATAAAAAAATTTAAGACATAAATTCAGATTATTATTTTTTGAATTATTCTTAAATTACTCTCCTACAAAAATATGAATCACTTGACAACCTCATTAAATGAAAGGATGAAATTGAAAGAAATTTTTAGCATGTCTCTGGGGTGTTTGGGCCACAGGTGACAAAAGAGTTTAAAAATGAGGTGTAGGTGACACAAGTCTTAATTATTAGGTGGAGGTGACAATTATTTTATTATTATTGATTAAGAAAGTTGAGGAAGTTTGAAAATACCTATATAACGAAAAACGGAGGAAAAAAAAACATCTTTCTCTCTCTTCTCACCCTTTGTTGATTTCTCTCTCTTAGCGATTTTTGTTGTTCATTGTTGCTGCTGCTTCATTCATCATCTTCTGCTTCATTATCATCTTCATCTTGTTCTTGTTGACCATTTGTTGTTGTTGTTACCGCTACTGTTGCTATTTGACTAATTTCTTAGGTCAAATTATGTTTCTAACATCACTTTCCACTTTGGCATTACTTCATAGGAGACGTTGGTAAGTCAAATTATGATTTTTAGTTGAATTTGTCATCTGGGTAATTGCTATTGTGTTGTTGTTTTCCAATAATGGATAGAACCGAATCATGAATCCAACATAAAATCCATCTGTTTAAACAGATAAATCATCTGTTGCGACAGATGAGACATCTGTTTCAAAGGAAAACTGATATGTTGGATTCATGTTTAAACATCGGCTCATCTATTGCAACATTTGACATATATGTTGCAACAGATTAGTTACCTGTTGCAACAGAATCTGAACATGATTCCAACATAGGTTACAACAGATTAATAACCTGTTGCATCAGGTAAGTCATATGTCACAACAGGTTCATTATCTGTTGCAACTGTCACTCATCTGTTGGAATTAACTTCAAAGGTGATTTAGTTATAACATCAATTCCAACAGGCGATTCATCTGTTGCAACAGATATTCAGACCCGTAACATGAATCCCAACAGGTAAGAATTTTTTGCGACTGATCACTTACCTGTTGCAACAGATAACATATCTGTTGGGATTTATTCACGATACTATGAAATCACTATCAACTTTTTTTAACAAATGACTTTATTTAGGTACCACTAATGGAGGGATTAATAACAATAGGGGTGGATTGTCATGGTTATTGGGTCGAGAAGAGCAATCGATATGTATGGCGTTGGAAGGAGGGTGAAATGTTAGAGACGAAAGCTATGACAGTCCAAAGTGATGTTTCGTATGATGATTTTGTGAACTTAATCATCAGCTTTTGTGGACTGAATTGTCAATCGAAAGAATTCGCCATCAGCTACATGCACAGCTCCTTTGAAAATCAGAGGGTACTGCCTTTCAAGATAACCGATCAGGTTCGGTTGCGTTCTTATCTAAGTGATTCAACCAGGCCGGTGGTAAGAGTTTACATGGTTGAAAAGACGAGAGAGAATGAGAACCAGAACGTAGAAGAAGAAGAATAAAAAGAAGACTTCTTTGATAATAGGTTGGATGATCTAGACATGAATATTCCAGATGATGATCAAACACCTACGCCCGTTGATGCGACCAATACGATGTGCAGTTCTTCTCAATCGACACAATCTAGAAATCTTCAAGACAACGGGACCGACTTTTTTATTGGAATGTCATTTAAGAACAAGAATGAACTATCTAACACTTTGTTTATTTCTTGGGTGAAAAAAGATTTCAGAATAAAGAAGGTGATTGATTCGAGCAGTGTCTTTTGCTTCAAATGTGCTAATTCGAACTGCAAGTGGTGGTTGAGAGCGGTGAAGTACGCAAGTTCTGAAAGATTCGTCATTCATAAACATGAAAAACATCACACATGTGGTTCAGAGCACATCTCGGGCCAAAATCCTCACGCCACGGCAAAGGTCCTCGGTGAATATTTCAGGAGTAGTTTTCCCGATGGCAAAGGCCCTTCAACAAGGCTTATGGCCAATCAACTCCTTACGGATTTGGGTGTCCTGGTCAATTATTGGAAGGTATATACGGCCATGGGGATTGCCAAGGACCCGGTTCAGGGGATACTCGAGCATGGGTATAAAGTCTTGGATGCTTATCGTTACATGATTGAGTCCACAAATCCCGAAAGTAAGATGACATTGCATCTGGATGAAAACGAAAGGTTCAAGTACTTTTTTGTATCCTATGGTGCTTGGATTCAAGGTTTTTGACATTTGAGAAAAGGCATAGCCGTCGACGGTACCTTCTTGAGGAGCACGTATAATGGAGTTCTGCTAGCGGCGGTGGCGTAGGATGCGGAGAATCAAATCTTTCCTGTCGCTTTTTGTATAGTGGACAAGGAATGTGATGCCTCTTATGATTTTTTTTGGAACAACTGCGACGCTGCATAGAAGATACCGAAGAGTTGTGTTTTGTATCGGATAGGCATCCAAGTATTCCAAAGATGGGTTCACTTTTCTTCACTTCAGCTTACTTTGCTTGTTGCATCAGGCATCTTGGAGAGAACATTCGAAACAACTATCACAACGAAAGGGTCGTCACCCTTTTTGATAGAGCAGCTAAAGCATATAGTAGAGAGGAGGTTTTAGACCATTTCAATCAAATAGCGGATGTGAATCCCAAGGTAGCAGAATTTCTTGCACATGTCAGTTTTGAGAGATGGAGCCGGGCATTCTGTCCAACAAATAGGTATATTCTTATGAATTTAATGTCTTGTTTGATTTACAAGTTTAGTTTGATTTTATACTAAGTGATTCTTTTCTATAGGTACAATATTATGACATCAAACATAGCTCAATCGGTGAATTCATTGTTTGGCGATGAAAGAGAATTTCCCATCAAGGCTATGTTTGAAAAAATAAGCGAGAAATATAGCAATTTTTTTAACTAAATACGTGTGCAGTTCAAGTGCCCAGAAAAAAGAACCCGATTTGTTCTCGAAATCAAAAATAAAATATCAACGAACATCAGTTTAGGGAATAGGTTATTCTCTCATAAAATATCAGATTACAAATTCCGTATCACTGGTCATGGTGATGCTGCCATGGTCGATCTTCAAATAAGATTTTGTACGTGTAGAGTTTTTGACTTGGACAAAATATCTTGTCCACATGCTATGGCAGCGCTTCGAGTTTAATACGGTTATAAATATGGACCTTAAGTTTACGAGCACTCCTCTCAATATTATTCGGTGGAAAAATATGAAGTGACATATAGTAAGCATATTACTCCGGTGCCTCCCGAAGAATCTTGGGTTGTTCCAGTAGATCTTATGGGGAGATTAATACCTCCTCCATATATTGACTCGAGCACTATCAAACCGGGAATAAATCCATATAAAAGGAGGCGTGGAGTTGGAGAATCATTTTCATCAAGAAGAAACAAGTGCTCCATATGTAAGTGCACTGGCCATAAAAGAACTACATGCCTGAATCATAATCCGCCATGATCGTTGTAATTGCAGAAACTTGTGTTGTTGTTTGTTTATTTGTTTGTTGTGGACTTTTATATATTTAACTCATTGTTGTGAACCTAATGTTATCATTTATTATATATAAAATGTCTTTTTTTTTAAAATAACTTGTGCATCAATAAAATGAGGCAAACACGAACTTAAATAATACAGCAGACCACAATTATTCTCAACAGTTGCACAAACAACTGGAATGCTTTCCTCCAACAGATGAAAATCTGTCAAAACAGATAGATAATCTGTTGAAACCCAACAGATGACCAATCGGTTCTAACTGTTGAAAGAACTCAAAAGCCAAAATTGCTAGTGCTACTGGATTCAACATTGCCTCCAACCGTCGACATTTTAACATGTATTAGATTAGAAGAAAACAGAATGAAAATTGAATAGGAATTAAAACGCCAAAGTCTGACTAAAAGTAAATTTTTCATTAAATGAAAAAGAAAATACATTAGGTATAGATCCAATATAGAAAAATTAAAATACATACGCTAAAAGAAAAAATACATTCTAATTAATATTATCATCATCATTAATGATAGCCGGCCAATCAACTCGCAGCAGCAGGGCTCTCATCAGCCTTTGCATCTCTCAGAATATTGTCGCTCTCACAGCGACCAACTCGCTCTGCAGGTCATTAACCTGCCTTTGAAGTTCTCGCACTGTGTCACGTAGAATAGCAATGTCCGAAAAAGGATCCGCCATATCTAGAACACGTATGAATTGACAAATGTAAAAAAAATGTTCACAATGTAATACAACGTATACGACCAACTGATAAATTTACGCAAAAAAAAAAACTTACCTCAACGAGAAAGGAATATGCTCTTTGAAGAGAAGTGGTTGAAGATGTCACACGAAAGAAAAAATGCAAGAAATAAATAGAGTTGAATGAATATTGAGGGACCTATAATATAATATGGAAGTGTCAGGCCAAAAGGCAGGACTGTTCAGCTCCATTGTATAATTACATTCAAACTGGTGGTATTTTATTTTCTGTGAAAAGTCACGATTTTTTCTTTTACACTAATTACTTCTTACCTTTTCATAGCGGTTTGAGACTCGATAAAACCCGTTATTATTGAGCTGTTGCAACAGATCATCCAATATTTTTAACAAATTTAGCATCTGTTTCAACAAATAGAAGGATTGAATATGCAACAAACGGCTGTCAAAAATGATTTACCATCTGTTGCAATAGATGGTTTGTATATGCAACAAATAAGACATCTGATGCAACTTATGTATTATCTGTTGCAACAGATGGACAGTATGTATAAGTTGGAGGAGATGTTTTGATATCTTCTGACAGCTGATTATTAGTTTTAGTTTCAACAGATAGAGTATTCGATTCATTAGCTGTTTTAAATGTGTGAGATAAAAGTCTCCACCTCTTTTTAATAGTCCCTCCATTATGTATTAGTTGGGCCCCATTGGCTTGGCACACCAATTAATAAAAATATAAATTAGGTGGTTGTTTTACCAAATTGACCTTATTAATTATGATTAGAAAGTATAAATGTGAATAATATATTTTATGTAGTCATTTAATAATAGGGATAATCTTGAAAGAATATAATAAAATTCTCTTGATTTTATAAATAGGAAAACTAAATTGAAATAAACATATTTAGAAAGAAGTAATCACATGCGTGCAGATTAATTAAAAAAAAGTCAGGTCTATCGCAACAAATTTACCATCTATTGCAACATATAGATTATCTATTGCGACAGATGGACCATATGTTTGGAGGAGATGTTTTGATTTCTTTCAACAGCTGATTCGTCAGTTGCAACAGATGAAAATTTCGATTCATCAGCTGTTTTGAATGTGCTAAGATAAAAAGTCACGACTCTTCACACCTCCATTTTAATAGTCATCATATTCGTGCAGATGAATAAACAACACTGACATGTCCTGATGGGGTAGGAAGAATAAGATGTGTGTAATGGATCCCATTTTCATGCATGGGAGTTATGTATATTATTGATCAGGCTACTGTGAAGACACATAAAGTGCAATGACTTTGTGAATGCATTTTTTTACCAATGATTAGACGCTGATCCTTCAAACAACATACTGAATTGTACAATTTCGTTTTATAGGTGCAAATTGATAAGACCGAAGGGTTCCAAGATGGTGGTATCGATACCCCGTTACAATTTAATGACACGATTCATGCACATATTTTTGTGTCAAGTTTGGGAAAGAGTTCAAATTTTTAGAGGCAGTGTAAGTATTCAATAGTGATTGGACCGGTTTTAATGGCACAATGGATTTCTTGAAAGGCCTTCGAAGCCTCGCAATGCAGCAAACAACGATAGAACCAATGGAAATTCTCCTGGTCTAAATTTATGTGGATGGATTGGTGGAGGAGACTATTATACAACAGAAGGTGTTTGGGAGAAAACCTGTGGGGGAAGAGGGAGGTTGAGAAGGCCATATATCATTTTAATACTTGTTTAAGAGGATACACAGGGTCAATTTCTCTTGACCATTCTTTTTTTTCTTCAACGACTGATGGCTTTTCATTTTTGAATACACTTTCACATTCGCATCTCATCTAGTTTTTTCATTTTTTATGTCAATTTCATAAACTAATTTCACTACACTTTCCTTCCGACCCTGTGTATCCTCTTAAACAAGTACTAAGATGATATATGGCCTTCTTAACCTCCCTCTTCCCGCACAGGTTTTCTCCCAAACACCTTCTGCTGTATAATAGTCTCCTCCAATAACCCATCCGTATAAATTTGGACTAGGGGAATTTCTATTGGTTCTATCGTTGTTTGCTGCATTGCGAGGCTTTGGAGGCCTTTCAAGAAGTCCATTGTGCCATAAAACTGGTCCAATCACTATTGGATATTTACACTATCGCAAAAAACTTGAACCCTTCCCCAAACTTGACACAAAAACATGAGCATAAACCGTCATTAAATTGTAACTGGATATCGACACCACTGTCTTGGTCCCTCAGCCTTGCCAGTTCGAACCTAACAATCTTAACTGTAAAATTTCATATCTTGTTTGAAGAATTAATGCCTAATAGGTAAAGAATAAACATTCACAAAATCATTGTACTGGATGTGTGTTTTCATGATAGGTTGATCAGTAATACATACCTCCCATATAAGAAGTTGTTCCATCTGCAAGCAGCTTATTCCCCCAAACCCATCTTTACTCTAGCCTTTAATGCTGGCCGGGCAAAAGTGAATCCAATTTCACTTCCTTTTGTCTGCAAACAGGAGAAATACATTTGATTTCAAACAAGAGAAGAACAAAAAGAACATTACAAAAGGGTAACACAAAATTGAGTAAATCAATAGATGACCAGTATGATGCAACAGATTATCCATCTGTTCAACCGATGAGGCATCGTTTGCAAAAGATGGATGACATGTTGGAATAAATCAAACCAGCCTTGCTACTGGTTTGATTTCTTTAAAAAGTTGCTTCGTCTACTCCAGCCGCTGATTCATCAGTTGCAACAGTTGAGGAAACTGTTGCAACACCACCACCAACGACATCAACAACAAAGAAACAAGCAAAACAACACCATATGTTCCAACACCATCCACAACACAAATATCACATGTTCCAACACAACCACCACCCCCAACAACAGCATCACCAAAGTACCAAACAAAAGACATAAAAAAACTATACTGATAACAAGTCTTTTTAAGTTCTCTCAACAGATGACTTTTTTCGCATATTTTAATAAAAACAACAGTTCGTTCATTCAAGACTTAAAAGTCACCTTTCCTTCAATTTTCTCAATAAATAGCAAACTGGTAATGGGTAAATCATAGATAGCAACAGATGTAAATAACTAATTTAAATGACATACAAAGAAGAAGACGAGATGAAAAGAGCAACTTTGAACCATACCTGCAATGTCAAAAAAGCAAACGAATCAGAACATCCAATTTAGTCGAGAAAAGATATTGATTGGTTGAGATACCAAAGGATCCTCATCCGAAAGAAGAGAGAAAAGAGAGGAAAAAAGGAAACAACAAAGATAATTGAGAATAAAGAATAAAGAAGAGTTATGAGTTGAGTATAGTCTAGACTACTTTATGGATGAAGGAGAGAGAGTTCTAGATATAGAGGGTTTTAAATATTCATTAATAGCTTTTGAGGGGCATGAGGAGACGGTGACATTGAAATACCAGATAAGATTACTCACTCAGGAGATTTTTAAGTTATCAAAGTTGTACCGAGTAATATTTTTTATCGCCTTAGTATTTTAACTATTTTATCTCGGACAGGAAATACCTATATTGCTTTATAAAAAAAAGGTTCAAAAAATATTTTAGTGCAACAGATGACTTAATCTGTTTGATAATTTACAACAGATTCGTGATCTGTCGCAACAAATGACGTAATCTGTTTGATTGTTTATAACAAATGCGTAATATGTTGCAACATATTACCTAATCTGTTTGATTTGATCCAACAGAAAAGACATATGTTGCAACATGTTGAACATTTGTTTATATATAATTTCAATTGAGTTCATATGTTAAACTAAAACCTTAATTGAATGTGAGTTCTCATAGGGTCAAATACAACTTTAATTGAGTTTTTTGGCAATTTCATGATGAGACGGTGCTGTGTTCCTCCGATCAGAGTCGTCGATCGATCACTCTGAGCCGAGCCGATTCTTAATACTTCATATGTAGACTAATATAGCCTTAATTGATTAATCTAGGACTAGAGTACTATTACCTTGATTGAATAATCTGGGACTAGGGGTGAGTTCTCATAAGGTCAACTACAACTTGAATTGAGTCTTTTGATAATTGCATGATGAGACGGTACTGCGTTCCTCCCACTAGAGTCGTCGATCAATAACTCTGAGTCGAACCATTTCTTACTACCTCATATGTTAGACTAATACCTTAATTGATTAATCTAGGACTAGGGTAATAATACCCTAATTGAATAAAGGGTCAACTACAACTTCAATTGTGTCTTTTTTCAATTGTATGATGAGACGGTACCGCGTTTCTCCCGACCAGAGTCGGTGATCGATCACTCTGAGCTGAACCGATTCTTACTACCACATATGTTAGACTAATATCTTAATTGATTGATCTAGGACTAGGGGTGAGTTCTCATAATGTCAAATACAATAGATGACAACGCCTATTTGATAGTTTACAATAGATGGGTAATCTATTGCAATATATGACTCAATCCATTTAATAATTTACAACAGATGAGTAATCTTTTACAATAGGTGACTTAATCTGTTTGATAGTTTACAACAGATTTGTGACCTGTCGTAACAAATGGCTTAATTTGTATGATAGTTTACAACAGATGTGTAATATGTTATAACAGATTACATAATCTATTTAATTCAACAGAAAATTCATCTGTTGCAATAGGTTGAACATTTGTTTATATATAATTTAATTGAGTTCATATGTTAGACTAATATTTTAATTGAATGCGAGTCTCATAGGGTCAACTACAACTTCAATTGAGTCTTTTGTCAATTGCATATTGAAACGAAAATGCGTTCCTCCCGACCAGAGTCGGCGATAGATCACTCTGAGCCGAACCGATTCTTACTACCTGATATGTTAGACTAATACCTTAATTGATTAATCAAGGACTAGGGTACTAATAACTTGATTGAATAATATGGAACTAGGGCTGAGTTCTCATCGGGTCAACTATCGATTAATATAGGACTATGGGTAAGTTCTCATAGGATCAGCCACAACAGATGGCAGGGCCTATTTGATAATATACAACATATGGGTAATCTGTTGCGACATATGACAATCCATTTGATAACTTACAACAGATAGGTAATCTGTTGCAATAGATGACTTAATCTGTTTGATAATTTACATTCGTAATCTATTGTTACCTAATCTGATAGATAATTTACAACAGATGAGAAATGTGACGCAACATGTTAAACATTTATTTTTATAATTTCAATTGAGTTCATATGTTAGACTCCTAAATTGATTAATCTAGGACCAGGGGTGAGTTTTCACAGGGTCACCTCCTAGAGTACTCGGTCAACTACAACTTCAATTGTTTTTATATGATTTTAAAAATTAAGCATATATTTTATGATTTTAAAAATAATTAAGATCATTTCGGACCAAATTAACATTTTTAAAACTACTTGTCATTATTTTCCAAAATACAAATCAATCCATATAAAACGTTTCATCATTTCAAATCTCGAGGTCTGGCTCTTTCTCTCTCATTCTTACTCAATAATACAGTACAAACAATAACTACTTAACAAATTTGCTCAACCCTCCACAACAGATCATTTTTCTTCTCATTTCCGACCACATAGGTGTTATTTTCGACATCATTCTTGCTTGTATCAATCGTTTTCTTTGTCTTCATAGGCAACAGAGTTCGAGAAGAGCTCTATATTTATTTTTTATCTTTTTCTAAAAAATAAGGGCTTTTAAGTTAATGATGAAAAATAAAACTTTTAGTTGTATTATCTTCGAGAATGGACTTACAATTTTGAGTTTTGATGGTAAAATCGTAGGAAGAACTCGAGAAATTCCTAGTTTTTGTCGCAGTGTTCCGTTGACTGTCGTGGTATAATTGAATGGGGTTGGTGGTGGTGGTGGTGGTGTTTGTGGTGGTGTCGGTATTCGTGGTGTTTGTTTGTTTGTTGGCATTGGTTGGTGGTGTTGTAGTGGTGGCTTTTGGTGTATCGGTATTCATGGTGTTTGTAATGTATTTTTTAAAATCTATGCATACATCAACTGTAATATAATTTTTATTTTTCTTTGTCTGTAGGTAAAACATGTCTCCCCAAAGAAATGTAAGTGAAAGTTGATCAATGTCTGACCACTAAAAAAAAGGCTACTGTACAGAGGGATTCGAAGGAGTTTCCTGAACAATCTCAGTCAGGGAAAAGTGAAGCTGAGGAGAGATGTGAAAACAACATTGAGGGAGGTGGACAAGGGTCCGTAGATGGTGATGAAGAAAATGAAAGTGAGAAAGAGGTGGAATTAAAGAGTCAGAAAGAGAAAGAGAATGATCATCAACATGATGATAATGGATCACGGACGGGGCGTGAGTTAATATCGGCATCCTAGCATGATCCTGTCAAAACTCTTAGTATTGACATGTTTGAAGTTCCAATACCGATAAATGAAAATTATGAAGAACGAAAACATAGGCAGATTTTTTAAGAAGAGCTGCTTTGAATGCTTTCTTGAGCTGCCTGAGGACCCCTCTGCCCGTATCCGTTTCCTATGACAATGGTATATGGTCTTCTCAAGTGCAGGATCAAGTACACGAGGGATGATAAAGATCCGGAAGAGGGGGGAAAAAGAAGATGGATGAAATCTGGATCAACTACTATGGCACGCCTGTTTGTTTTGGCTTGCAAGAGTTTTCCATAGTGACAGGCCTGAGATGCCACTGTCCAAAAGGATCACCACCCCGCAAAAGATCCAACGCAAGAAAATACAAGGGAAAAATAGATGGGTTGTTTGACATTGCTCGACGTGGCTATAAAGCATCGATTTGTTGACAGATCTCAAGGATAAAAACATACTAAGCAGTACAGTGAGCAATTGTGCTTAGTTTGGTTTGCCCATAAGGTTATATTGGCAAGAGACGTCAACAAGGTCATAGAAGATTATTTGTTGGCGCGTGCTGAGGATTTTGATAAATTCAACAATTATCCCTGGGAATATGACAACTTCTACTTGACTGTCCAATATTTACTGACAAAGCTATCATCAGGGATGACCACATTATACGGCTTTCCTTGGACTTTCATGGTAAAATTAATCACTAGTTTTACTCATGCATTAATTTATATTGAATATAATTATTATGATTTTTTTTTGCTTGTTTCCTGTTTACACTTTTTAGGTTTAGGCATTTGTAGCCATTCCTCCCCTCCGAAAGCAGTTAATGGATTACCCGAATGAGGTTTCTCATCCAAGAATGTTTAGGTGGTTGGCTACAAAGAGCAACACCAATATTAAGGAGGCTGATCTCTTTAACCCTCCGGATGATGTAGTACGTCTTCTTCAAGTAAAATAATTCTACTCAAAGATAAGAAAAATATTGAACAAATGTTATATCTGGTGCATGAGATGTTATATCTGATGCACCAGATGGGACATCTGTTACGATGGGGTATATCTTGCATCAGATTACCCATCTGTGGCTTTGGTTCTCTGAACCCGAATCCTAAAAGATTAACCATCTACTGCAAATTATGCAACAGATGTTTAATCTAATAACATATCATTCATCTATTGCGATGTACAGATCATCTATTGCATAACAGATTACCCATCTTGTGCATCTGTTGCAACAGATGATTGATATTTTGCATCAGATTATCCATGTGTTGTTCTGTTTCTCTGAACCAGACTCAAATAGATTTTAACCATATACTGCAAACTATGCAACAGATGGGTCTTTTTTTTAAATGTAGTCCAACTGTGAAAATTATTAAATTATATGATTTAAATGCATCTGTCTTTTTTTATTTTTTTATAGGTTGTGCATCCATGGATCTTGCCTACTGAGGAGGAGTCGGTGATGACTTCTTATATTACTCTAGGTCATATTGATACTATTGCAGACCCAACGATGGAGTTAATAAAGAAGGAATTGGCTGGAGCAACAGCCATAAGAAGAGCAGTTAGGCAAGGTCGGCCTAATGTTGAGGCTCTTCATAACCAATCTTTTACTAAGGCAGATCTGGGTGCTTCTTCTGGTGGAGTTGTTGGTGTTGGTGGAAGGCATGCTGATGCTGCTACCACTCGTGATGATGAGCATGTTGATGCTCAAGAAAGAATAAATATGTTTAAAAACACCCCTTTTCGCCCTTACACAAGTCCCTCTCACCCCTCTTCACCCTCGTGTTCTCATTATGAATGCGATGAGTGCAAGGACAGATAGGATAAACTCTTTGAAAAAGTAGAGGCTATCTCTAAAGCTATCGAGGAATTCAAATCCAAGAGGTATGTCATACCATCCAAGAAGGTGAGGGAGCCACACGTTCCTACAGCGTTGGTTAGGAGAAAGAAAAGAGCAATTAGAGACGTACTCTCCGCTCGGAAATCAAAAAAAATTGCAATTCCTCCCTCTCCAAAAGCTGTTAAAGTTCCAGGGCCAGTCAAAAAGGTGGACATATACGCGGAACTTGGCGCCGAAGAGAAGACGAATCTGCGACAGGCCAGGAATGCCAATCTAGGCGCACCAGATTACCCCAGGCCTCCCTTTTCTTTCCCCCCAAGACTTCCAGACTATGATTGATATACGTATGCCGTACGAGGATAAGACAAGTTTACTTTTACTAACCTAGCCCTTCTAATCTACCCTATGAAGAAGAAGCTACGCAACAGATTTCACATCTGTTGCAACAACTGGGTATAATGGTGCAACTGGTTGTGGTTCTGTTGCAACTTATTATCCATCTGTTGCATAAGTTGTGTCGGATTATTGATTCAGAGAACCCTATGCAACAGATGGACCATACGTTGCATCTTTACAATTACTAACTTATTTAAAAATTGACTTCTTATCTTACAACATGTTGACATAATTCTCTGCCTCATGAGGAAAAGGTAATTAACGTACCGGGAAGCTTATGACGCTACCGATAGGATAATAGACCTTGACTTCTGCAAGAAGCTCAAGGATAGGTACGATCAACTCAATGGAGAGGTGTCAGCCCTTGGCGTGGGACTTGATTTTTTAGTTCCTACGTTGGTCTTGGATGAAGAAGAAACGTTTAGATATGTTAGAGGGGACAGACCAAATCCACACGGCAAGAGCTGGACCGAGGAAAAAAGGATTCTTGCAGTCATTAGCGTGAAAGACATGCATTATCGAGTTGTTGAGATACTACTCGAGGAGGGAAAAATCAATGTTTATGACTCCAACGTACCTCTCATCGATTATTTCGATCTTTTTCTTCTCGTGAATCCACTGATAGTGCTGTTGCCCATCTTGTTGAGGGAGAGTAAACTGATGAATCATTTGTCAAAGGAAGTGTTGATGAGGAAATCATGGAATTTTGAAGGTCGAAATGGGGAAATGATCCTTCCAATAGATGATGCCACTAAAGCGAGCGGCTCGCACGCTCTTGCACACATCGAATGTTTGCTGACCTGCACAGAACTGGCCGAGCCAATGAATTTTATGTGTGATAACACTGTGGCAAACCTGCAAGAGGTCTGGGCTTATGGCGTACTAACTGGACGCTTGAAGCCTGTGTATATAGAAGAGCTTGTGAAATAAAAATTTTTAATTTCAAGTCACACTTCACTTTATTACACGTACACGTGGTGGCAATTTTTTCTGATGAAAGTTGAGTTTTTTATAATGCAATAGGTTAGTTTGTCAATCTGTTGTAAAATATCTTTAATCCGTTCTGGCAGATAGTTTATCTGTTGCAATAGGTTGGTCATCTGTTGCCTTACGCCGATGTTATTTCTATAAATAATTTAATAATCTAAGTCTAGTCTGTTGCAACAGTGGGAAAACCTGTTTGATAATTTCCACAGATGACCTAAATTTTACAACATATGCCTAAATCTTTTTGATATTTTCCAACAGTTATGCTTGAATATCCATGTGCTCGTCGACAACAAACAAGTAGAAAATACACACACCACCATGAAAATCTCAGCAATTAGGCTTCAATATTCATGTGCCCAACAACACCAAACCAGTAGCAATAACGGTAACAATGTAGTATCTTTTTGCTCGATTTTGTTTCTCTTCATAATCCTTGACTTTGTTCAACAAACCCCAGATTACACGATTTGCTTGTGAAGGGTGTCGTTCTTCATACCAATCAAAGTAATCGCATCCACCCAATTTCTATAAAAAATAGTACACAATTACAAAATAATTACAAGTCAATAATTAATCAATTAATTAAAT
>NC_061118.1:152813683-152859605 GCF_002878395.1 Capsicum annuum
ACTTGTTGTCTCAAATAAGGAATGACTTCAAACGCCCAAGCCTATAAAATAATGCCAATAAATCAAAACCATTATTGAGCAAAAAAAATGAATGATCTCATAATAGAAGAAAGAAACATTTACCAAGAAAGCCCATGGGAAGCCATGTAAGTTGAATGTCTTTGGCGCTAACGGAGTCAACAAATATTTGACAGTCATTTTGAAGCTTTCATACCCTCATAGATAGATGTTAAACGCCTCAAGATCCTCGGAGAGCTTTATTAAACAGAGGCTTATATTGTTGTTAACATCTCTCACCCAAAGAATATTATGTACAACGCTTGAAAGACCTTTACCTTTCAACGCTTCTATCAAATTTTTGTTTTTGAAGCTTGGACAAACAATGGACACCAAGTCATCACGATCACACGACTTGACTTTGCCTTTTTAGGGTGTGCAGGGTAATTTTTTTTGGGTTAGAATATGTATAACTTGAGAAGGAGGATAACATTTTAGTCCAGTAACTATGGCAAACTCCTTCCAACCAAAACAAACAGGCATGCCACAGTAATTTATCCACACCTCATCTATCTTATCTTTGTTTTCATACATAAACCTACGCTTGAGAAGTTCATATACCATTTTCATTTGAAAACGAGCATCTTTGTCCTCCGATAAATCAAGATATTTTCCAAAGTATCTATCCCTAAAATAAGCATCCAATTTTTGTTCTCAAAGTATTTTTCTGAAGGAGTCGAAATATTTTCCCATGGCTGACTTAACAACGAAATCACCCGTTAAATCTGCGGCACCATCGCACTACATTCTCACAGGATGATGATCAATGCTGAAGGCTTTGACCAGCTCTTCGATGGAAGGGCTATTAGCATCTGCATCATCTCTTTTGAAATATTCCTCCTCCCCGTGTTCATCATATTCTTCTCCCGATTGAGATAACACTTGTAAAGCAAGCTCATAGAGTGGTGGATGTAGCCTAGCTGCTTCACTTGTTCCTTTACTTGGACTTGATTCGGTTTCTGTTCTTTTGGGAATCATATTATGTAAAATTAACAGGAACATAAAATAATATATTATTGTTGATTAATGCATCGTTAAAAAAGGATAACAGTAAATCAAATAAGTAAAACAGTAAAATAACAGTTGCAACAGATCACCGATTTATTGCACCAGGTAGTATATCTATTGCAGCATATAACTAAACTGTTGCAGTGGATGAGTAATTTGTTACAACAATGCAAAATATACTACTCATCTTTTAAGGCAGATGAATGGTCTGTTCAACAGATCACACAACTGTTATGACATCATTTATTGCAACATATGAGTGATCTATTGGAGCAGTTAAATAATCCGTAGCAACGACTGAGTAATCTGTTGCGACAATACAAAACATATCATTCATCTGTTGGAAAAGATGAATGGTCTGTGCAACAGGTCACACATCTGTTTAGATTTCTTCCAACATAGGATCGTCTATCGCGGCAGATAAATGATCAGTTGGAAAAATCAAGTCTTGGACTTTTCCTGTAGGAAGAGTTGGTAGAATTTTATCCAACAGGAGGTTCATCTGTTGCATCAAATCATTAATATGATGGTTCTTCCATTGTACCAGATGGTTAATTAGTTGCATCATATTTTTTATCCGAAGCTTAATCTGTTGCAATATATGGTAAAGCTGTTGCATTCGATTATTAATCTGTTGCATCATGGTTCCTCTGGTGCATCAGATGGTTGATCTGTTGCATCATATGATGAATCTGTTACATCAGATAGTTAATATGTTGCAACAGATGAGTAATCTGTTGGAAGAAACAGCAGCACGATTTTGTTAAACAAAAAACAGCAATTTCACCATTTTTACCAAGAATAAGAACAGAACAAATCAAACCAAATTGTCCTTTTGTTTTTATAAACACAAACAATAAAAACCAAACTTCAAAAAAATGCAACAAACAACAAAATATCATAATTCACTTCGAAAAGAGAAGAGAATAGAAGAGAAGAAATAAAAAAATTAGGGTTTTATTCAGACCGCATTTCAAATTAGTGCAACAACTATTGAAATTGTTAACCAATACTATAAGAGAAGTTGACTCAAGTTCCTCGTTTTCTTCAAAACTAAAAAGGCCATAAATTTTTACCTGTGAAAGAAGAAAAGGACCGATGAAGAATTCGAAGCTGTTGTGGCCGGAGAGCAAGGCTGTCACGTCGATTGAAGTCGAAAAGGAATTGGAATCCCAACTATTTGTAGTCGGATGTTGAAGTCGCCGAGGATTGAAATAAGAAATTTGCAGAACAGTTGGTTGGGAAAGAGTTGAGAGAAGCTGTTGAGAGAGGGATATGAGACAGGTTGATTGAATTGAAGAGGGGAACTCGAAGCCTAACTATTTGTCGTCGGGGGTTGAAGGGAGGAATTTTGTAGAACTGTTGGTTAGGAGAGAGTTGAGAGAAGCTGTCGAGAGAGAGGAGAGAGTGGTTGATTTGGATTGAAGAGGGTGTGGGTTGGGTTGATTTGTATTTTTGAAAAGATTAGAAAGTTTTGAAAATATTAATCAAGTCCACAATTAACTTGATCAAGTTTCCTAATAATGTTTGACCCTATCTGTTGGTCAATGTCACCAATCCTTCATTCAAGACTTAAAAGACACCTATTCTTCAATTTTCTCATGTCTCTTGAAAAATGAATAGTTGATTTATTTTGAACACTGAAATGGAGGAGTATTTGGGTTACCTCGTATGTAGGATAAGCATTGGTTTTACTTATGGTAATTAAATAAAAATGTTTCCTAAAAGCACGAAGTAGAATGGTAAATTGTGCGGACTTTTCATTTTTAATAATGTATTCATGTCAAAATTTTTAAAATTACATTACTATTAGAGAATTTAGTACGCGCATCTTGATATTTTTAAACAATCAGAGCAATATAGGTTATTACTAAAGCCAAAAACTCTCTTTGACGTACAAGAGTTTTTCAAAAGCGAGAAGCAAACATAACAAATAATTAACTTGGGATTAAAATTTATTTGACAACAATTGAGGGATTGAAAACCAATTGTCTTTAATGAAAGATGTAGTTTAGTTTTAACTGTCCTTCCAAATTTCAACAGAATAAGGAGTTAGGTTGATTATGGCTGGATCTGTGATCTTTGGATTGACTTTTTGATGTTTAATTTAAAAATTGGAAGTTAGGTTGCTTATTTTTCATATTTTAGCTTAAACTCACATACTTTGGAAAATAATATTTTTTTGATTTTATAGTCAAACCCTGCTTAAAGGATATTTTGCCTTTAAAAGCAATTAAAATAGTAAAATTACCATAAATCTCGACAAGTTTACCCCTAATTACTTCCGATCCTTCTTTTAACAACTAGTTTCATTAGGCCTGTGCTAAGCTCGGGCCTAAACTCATAATATAAAAAATAATAATTTAAATTCAAAAAGTATAATTTATATTATATCTTTTATTTTATAATTAACATAATCTAATGACCGACGTATTAAATATATTTTGTTGATAAGTTTTATAATTATTAAAACTCTTAATCACATAATTAATAATTTTAAATAAATTTTTATTTGTGCGAAAGAAAGTATTATTGGAGAATTAGAATATATCAAAAGGTCACAGGTAATTCAATTTTTTTATAAAAACAATATAATGATATTTTAATAATGGCAATTCAATGATGATCAAAAATAAAATATATTGATATTTTAATGAGCTTGAGGTATGTAATTTCTCAGTTATAGATAGAAATAAATTTATTTTGATATTTATTATTTTATTTTCTCCTATAATTTCATGTGACAAGCGTTTTTGCAAAACTATCTTTTTAATCTAATACAACAAAATATTTCAATGATTTCAAGTATATAAAAAATGGTTACAACCTTAATTTAGAAGATTTACATAAACTAACTTAATAGTGATCTATAAGAATATTAAATAGTTAATTAAATTAAATTAATAGATTATTCCATTGGGTCCATTTACTTGTCGTGTTTATTATTTATACGTTTTTTACAAAAATATTCAATTCACCTTATTTTAATTATTGATTTATCTTTTTCATGCCCGTTAAAAGAAATAATAAAGACAATGTACTATTTATCATTGATTAAATTATCCTATTTATTATATATATTTTTAAAGAATTGAACAATATTTACTATAAGGATGTAGTTGAAAATTATTACTAACTTTTATTTTATATGAAAGTTGTTTTTAATAATTTTTTTGGAGCAAAAGTGATTATTAATTTAAAATGAAGAAAGTTTTAATCAAAACATAATTTATTAAGTGATAAAAAGAGACCTATTACAAACATACAAGTGAGAATGGCCTTAACAAAAAGAATGAGGGCAAACATGAAAATATTTAATAAAAGAACACCATCAATTGACATGCGTATTCTCTTAATTCACTTAGGTAAGGAAGTGAAATACCTAAAATGCCCTTGTGGGGACTACCAAAATTTGAGATTCTCCCTTATATATAATAGTAAAATTGCATAAACCCTAATTTTAATATTTCGGATACACAATTTGACAACCGATATATCCTAACAAAATATATCATAACAAAAAATTAATGTGCATCAAAAAAGAAAAAGCAAAAAAAATCTTTTTATTTGTGGAGCAAATCACGCGACGTCAGTTGTAATGTACTCTCAAAATTCAAGAATAACATAATCAGTTCAAATTTTGAAATTCAGAAAAAGAATCCTCCTTCTTCAAGCAGAAACAAGATTCTCTCTCATCTTTGTTGTTTGCATCTTGTTTTTTTTTTGAACGATACATAATGAGTCTCTTCAACAACATACTTCATACTCTGCATTGAGATACAATATAATACAAAAGTTTAGATTACTACTTGATTATTCATCAATTAATGCATCAGTTTATTGATAAATATATCTGCAGATTATAATATTTGTAATACATTACATTTTACAACTATTGATTGAGATAATTACTCTATAAGCATAAATAATATATAAAATCAATTCTTAAATGCATCTTACACATAGATCTGACATAAATTAAGAGAAATACATAATTCTTGGACGTATCTAAAATATAATTAAGAGAGATATATAATTTGTAGATGTATCTGACACATAGATCTGAAATATAAATTGTCTTGTAACATTATTAATGACTGTTAGAGTATTGTATTTTCAATACATACAAATATTATCTTTGTAATAGATTCTCTAGTTGTAACTTCAACATCTTTTCATTTTGAAACACGAGTTTTAGGTTTTTCGATACATAACTTTCGTTTTTGCTTTCTTCAGTCGGAACATCTATTATTTTGCGTCTTCTGATACTTAAATATTTATGTATTAGGACCTTAAATACCACTCATATACATCACTATATACCTTATTTAGGGGTGGTCATGTGTGTCGTTCGGAAAGCTATTCTCCGATAATATAAGTTGATGGTGACGAACTTCTCGTTTCGCCGCTCAATTTCTCTATGATTGATTACATCATATTCTGATTGAAATTCAATCGAACGAAAATTGAAGAAAAGGGAAGAGAAAACAAAGAGAAAACGAAAGGTGAAAATGGCGGTTGGATGGTCAATTTAATTTTTTTTTTTTTTTTGGTCATTGATGGCCGTTGTGTTCGGTGTAGATAGAGGTTGAGGTTTTGGGTGTTTTAGCAATTTCTAGTGATGGGTTGTTCGATGTATCTAGTGTTATGAGTGGGTGTTGTATCTAGTGTTATGAGTGGGTGTTTAGTTTGATTATGGTAGCTTTTATTCTGTAATTTGATTTAGTTTCTTCTGTTTTTTTTTTTTTTTTTAATTCATTTCATGTGTTTGGATATACATTAATGGAGAGAAGGAGGAGGGTTTGACATTAATGATAGTAAATTGGTGAAGAGAAGTTTTAGTTAAATTTTTAAAAAGACAATTAATGTCTTCGATTGTTTAGGATGATAATGTTGTATCTGAAAATTTTAGAAAAGGGAATAAAAATTAGAAATTTTAATAATTAATAAAGAATGAAAATATTAAATAGTTTAGATAAATTTGTGGTATTAAGTTAGTTTTTCATTAAAATAAGAAAATAAATCAAACAAACTATAACATGTGAGTCCATTTTCATTAATATTGGGTCAAAATGCACCTTGAAATTCAAAGAGCATGAAGTGATTATGGACATATAACAAGATACTAAATTTTAAGATGGAACAAAGACATAAGATACTCAAGATTTTTATTTTCTTTCTCTAAATTTTAAAAACTTTTGTAATCATTCTGTCGAAACTATATGTTTTAGCATAAAATTAATATATAAAAATTTTTGCATAAAGAAATTAATATAGCATTTAGTCATGATCAGTCAAAGGTGATCGTTAATAGTGAAAAAGATGATAAATAGTGAAAATGAGCGGATGAAAAGAGAGAAATGATTAGTGAGAACACAGAATGATACTTTCAAATTTGGGTAATTGGGTTGGGTCTGGTGATGATAGGTTAAGTCTGAAGTGTATATATTATATGATGTATACTAATATGATTCGATTTTTTGGTTAATCAAAACTACTTTTAAAAAATCAAAAATCCAACTAAAATATCAAAATTTTAAAAATTAAAATTGAAAACGACCTAATAATCGAAACCAAAATAAAAAAATTTTAGATCAATTAATTTTTTCGATTTGAATCAAAATATGCTAGTACCTCCATATGCATTCGATTTTAAAAAGATAATAGCATGAGACATTTTATGCTTAACCATCCTAAATAAAAGAGGCAAGCTAAAATCCAAACGGTTGACAAAGCTAAATTTTAGTAAATGGTTCGAATTTATACAATAACATCTTCGGATGTTTTTATTTGAACTTATTTATGAAGGTGAAACTTAATCCATCTTGCACACATCTCTACCTTTATATATATATATATATATAGTTCTCCATTTTAGAAAAAAATCAAAGTTAATGTAATATTTTTTTAAAAAAATAGGATTTATCATATTTTAAATCTCATACCATACCTCCCAATTACATCTATCAAAACAGTCACATAACAGTAGACCAGAACATAAAACATTGCATCTTTCAAATTCTAGTTTTGGATGCAAATAAACTCCGGATATTTATTTATTTATTTTAAAAAAAAAAGGAGGAAGAAGAAGAGTAAGTTGCATGTATAGCACAAATCCATTGTTAAGCGGTTAGATACTAGTATACAAGTAATTATGAACTCAAGAACAACCATTACAACAAGTAAACACTAAAGATCCTTAATTAAAGGTTACTATTTTAGGATTGATAGTTTAATTATTATATCCATACGAGCAATTAATTAACACAAAATAAAACATTATTTTCAAATAGAATAAAATAAACAAATTAAATTTAAAAGTAGAGATATAACACTTGAGCACCACTAAATCTTGAAAGATGGAGTTCGATACTTACAAAAAACTCTTGCGAAAAGCTCAATCTTACAAGGTTTACAATTAATCATAGAATATATGATTATAGGATTCAATTCAAGCTGCATTAATTTTATATATCACTTGCTACTATATACATATTTAGTCATGCCTCAAAACCAGTACACTTCCATCTTAAGACGAAAAAACAACAAAAGAAACTTAGTACTAGACATATAATACATAAACCTTAACTCCCCAAAGGTCTGAAAGCCAGTACAAGAACAAAACAGTTGAGCAAACATACAGAGGCTCATACATGTCTTTTTTTTTTTTTTTTTCAATTTTCACTCCATCTCCTTGACGAAAGAGGTGGATGTAAAATTGAAAGTAGAACAACTAGTGTTATGTGACAGTAACGAAGAGCTAAGTCCCAATCTCGACGTGACCAAATCAAACTGAACAAAATTATCTTCCAACTGATGACCCCCTATCACAATTGGAGCCTTAGGATTTTGTCCTCCGTCAACAAATGCTAAGCAAGACACACCTGGTCGCGCTTCAACTACTGAATTTGTTCCAACAATAGTCCATGTAACATTTTTGTTCTGCATGACAAAATCAATGTTTGGAACATTTGTGCTTGACAAGTTGTTGGAATTGAAACATAGCTCGAAAGGTGATATTGGAGTCACTCGGGACACACTGGAGAATTGGTTCGCGAAAAACTGAGTGAAGGCTGTGAAAATGTTGCGTTCAAGAGCCGTGTAAGGTGCTGTAGTGCTTATCATCGCGCCACCAAAGTTTCTAGTCCTCGTTGAAGTTAAAGATGAACGGTTTAATGGGACAGGCTTGTTGTTTACGCGTATTGACCTCACTGGGATGAAATATTCTCCTTGTGAACCGATGATTATTGGCGTGTAGGTTAAATTTCCGGTTTGTGTTCCATTCAAGCCACTAGTCCCCAAAAAGATTGCACCATTTTTTTGTGAGGAAGAAGGCAAGCACAAGGCGAACTGACGAGGGAATCCAAAATGAGAAGCGAGTTGAATTGGAAGAGAGACTGAATCATGGCCAAATCCAGCGACTCCTTGAACATTTTTAGGGAAAGGGCCTTGTAACAAAGATGAAGGTGAACATGCAAAAAGGAAGTAACGAAGAGTAACCAAAGGGCCAGCATTTGAACCGAATTGAGTTATGGATTGAACAGAGAGAGAATCCTGAGAAACTTCACTGATTGCAGTTTGGCTAGTTAAAGGGTTTGTTGTTGTAACAGCACAAGTGTTGTTATGGCAACCAGGCCTAGGTGTAGTCGAAAAACATTTGTTGCACGAATGAGCACCAACGCGAGAACACTGAGTCGAGTGGCAAAAGGGGGCAAAGTAGGTTGATGAGAGGTAGTTTTTATCGCAATTTAACCACACGAACCTGCCATTCAAGTCGATGAGCAATGGGACTGATTGCTGGGGAGTTCTTTTTGTGACGTTGGCTATGTGAAGACCTGTGGCAGAATCCTTAAACACCGGCAAAACAAGACCATTAGGATTAGATTTGAAGGGGGCTCTAGTAACTTGTGATTGTGATAGCAAAACAAGATTTGAGAGAGTCAAGAACGTAAAAACAAAGTTGAAGAGTGGTGTTGCCATATTTAGATTAAACTGATTAGAAAATAGAACTTGTTACTTCTCTCTGTGGTGATGAACAAGTGAGAGTATACACATTTATAGTGTGGGAAAGGTCTGTAGTTTATCTATAGTTGGGGATAGGGACAATATATGAGCTATTTTGTCATTTTTCATGTGATGATGAATGTCATGCCTGCTTTTCTCTCTTTAGCATGATCATGGTCTCTTTGGACCATCTCTTATTTAAGAGAACAAACAATCTCTTACTACTATAGTTTCCAAGACAAACATGATATTGATGATAAACATCATGATGTTAGTTGCTTTACAAGTATCTCCGCATATCCTGCATACTGTTGTCACTGTTATTTTGTTTGTGCCTTCATCAATTATCTAGTACCTCAATAACCTCCAATTAATTCATCGTAACCTTATCACATCTTCTGTCCCTTAGGAACCTTACATTTATAAGAAGTCACTGACTCGAGAAATGAAAACCTTTTCACTGTTTTTACACTATTTACTGCTAAGGCATCCCACATAATATGGCCTGCAGTTGGAAACTTCACTAAAAGCTACCTTCTTCCACAAGCTTCTTTTCAGTTTCAACTTCAAATACTTCTTTTTTTCTAAATGCCTACTATGGATCTCCGATCCAGAGAAGAAATGAAATAATAACAGTTTAAGTCGAGCAAAACAATCATAAAAGAATGGTGATATCAAAGGTTTAAAGTTCCAATATTTGAATTTGAGGCAAATAAAACCAATTTTGTGAAATTATCCGGGACAAAATATCCTATTCGTCTCATCATCTCATTTAAGCACATATTCCCTTCCTATCAGTGGAGGCTAAGGTTACAGATAAACTGCACAGAGAGAAAAATTCATCATCTGTATGCCTCTGGCAAGCGGTAACCAGTCATCACAAGTTTGTTCGCAGACATTTTTCCGGTCTTTGGCATAACGTGCCAATGCAATGTTAGATTAAAAGGTTTACCACGGAGGTTGCTTCCCTACAACAAGGAATAAAGTACTTATGAAAACCATGAGATGAAGAAGAAAGCAGAATAAAGCAAACTGCTTCAGAAACTAACCTGATCAGCAAACCGATACTTGTTTGTGGTGTGGATCGAAAATTTTGCATGCTCCTTAGTGGGAATAATACCATCCCACAAAGATATCTGTTAGTAAAGCAATCAGGTCAGTAGAAGGAATCAAACCAAACTCTCATCTGGTAGGAAAAACAAGATGCAAAACGAATTCGCATGCAGGTCCAACAAGATTAGTGGGTTGGAGCATCTTTGAGGCTTCTACAAACTGCTCCTCAAATTAGGAAAAGACAGTCCCAAAAGGTAACACCTAAGCATATAACCATATACTCGTACTTACCAACAGGAGAATCCTATGATACACAAAGAAGTACAGGGCTATTGATTTACAAGGGGAAGCAAAGGACTGATATGTCTATTTATACTGCTAAGACTTGCTTTCAGTTGCAATACATTTATTAGGCAATGAAACAAACCTTAATTAAGATCTAAATAATAAACGCAAGACAAGGAAGATATTAGTAACATGCAGTACTAAATCAATGAAAGATAGACCTGATTTAGAGCATTCTTTGGAGTTTCATACTCAGCTGCCAAAAATACAAACACCTGCAAATATACACATAATTAGAATTTCACACGTGCTTACATAACTATGAAGGCAATCCAACCAATTACAATCTGACCAATCAATGCCAAAATATCTCTTAAAGAGTTTGAAGTTGTACCACAAAATTTTGAATTCGAACATCTAGGGAACTTAATGCAGTCATAAAAAGATCACTTATGACACCAGAACCCCAGAACACGTAGTCTTGTTCTTTTTTGAATTATTCAGTCTCTTGTTACACATGCTATGTTCATGCTTGACTGAATTTCAATATATGTAGTGAATCTGTAAGACACTAAAACAAGTCCTCCAAATGTAAATTTGGTTCCCAAGGAAAATTAAAAAGGGAAGGAACTGCACTGCAACAGAGATCCTTTTAAGGTCATTCAGTTAATTTTTCACTAAAAACAAACAGTGAAGAGGAAATATTGCAACAAGTCATTGGACTTATTGGACAAACTTCAACAAATTGTATAAGATGGCATGGATCTTATTACCTGTCACTGTATATATAAGTCATTAATAGCCTGGTAAATTTCTGTATTACATTTTATTTTCCAATTTCCATATCCTATAATCCAGAGGGTTAGCTGTCGCATCAACGTCTAATATATGACCACCTCTTGTCTCCACTCTAGTGAACTCCAGTGTTTTAGACCAGGGATAAAAGTATACATACATCATGTCCTAAGATTAGCTTAGTGGAACATAAGATGTATACATACCAATAAATCCACACCTTCTTATTTACTCTACATAGAAAAAATCAGAACCAGGTAATAGGGATGGGAGAGCAAAATCCAAATTACGGTGCAAATAAAAGTAGACAATAAACCTGTTTAGTATTCCACGTGAACAATGACTGTAAATCTGCTGAAATGTTCAAGGTCAAACTGGCCTGCATAAAGGAAAAGTATACGTGATATAAGTCAAACTTCTTTCCATAGAACCACTTGATCAACAATTTTAACTAGGAAGCTTAACACGAGAGCAGCTACCAAGTTCATGTAGATCAACAAGATAGAGAAAATAAACTGAAACCGTAAGACACATACACTATCATATGCTAGCATGTTTTATTGATGTTATTTCGATGATTAACAGATCCAAAAAAAAAAAATAGATTGTACAGGCAGCTCATACTGCACGATCTTTTTCCAAAAAAAATGGGAATTCGGCTTTAGTTTGGAAGGAAGTAATGGATACATGCTGAATTCTCAGCAAGATCAAGAGGTATACATGAGAATTAAATGCAAAGTGCACTTATAGTAACATCCTGTGCTCTCGGCTGGAAATGCAAAAGGGTGTTGTCATGGATTTATTGCTGAGACCTCATGAAGTCGAACAAGTATGTGCTTGTTTGAAAAGTCAAGCCACAAAGTATACATGTAATTTCTGTGTGGTCCTCATAGGAATGTCAAATACTTAAAATACGGGAAATGGGGTTGGAATTAAATATGGACAGGAATGGTCTTGGACAAACCTTTAAGAGATTCCTTGAGTGGGTGGTGTAAGCAGCAGCATGTAGACAAAAGATGGGTAATGGTTGGGCTTACAAAATCTAGAACTACACTAGGAGCCAACAAGCATACGTTTCGTTTAAAAAAGGAAGCCTCAGGAGAAAGAAAACACTACCAATTTGAAGGCCTAATGAGTAAAAGATTTTGGACCAGGCTACAAAGGTATTTGGGCCAGATCACAGAGGTGTCTCAACCTAAGGAAGGGGGTCATGTCTTGCACTCTCAAACTATTGACTTGATCCAAATAAGTTGGAAGATATGGGAGTGTGTTCTGGGATGCACAGCACAAAAGAGGATGATTGATTGCATAATTGATCCGGATAATAAAAGAAACAGAGAACACTTGGAGAAAGAAGATAAAACCAGTAAATTGCTACCTATACCAGGTATCGTCAGAAAGAGAAGATGATAAAGGGAAATATTTTCTCTTCTCCGTCATGATTGGATAGATTAGGCAAGAAATTTTCCTTCATGAGTTGTTGAGAAGGGATCAGACAAGAAAAAAACGAGCAACAGCACTTGAAAACAATGAAAGGAAGTGGTGGGCAGAAACAACCTACAGACGACAATGACGTAAGGAGTGACACTAAGAAACTAATCCTGAAGTGGGTGTGTTGAACTCGGTGATGAAACGAGAGGGAGAGGATAGAGAGAGAAACAACTACAGATAAAGGGTCAGAATTAGATTTTAGCACACGATGCATCTAGTGGACGTAAACTTGCAAGCCATTATATTGAAGAAAAGGCAGCCAGGATACTCTTAACAAAGAGTGACACGATTTAAGGAATTTGATAAGATTTAAGGTATTTTATGGGGTGCATGAGAAGAAGATAAAGAACTGATGATACAAAGAAACAGGATGAGTAGAAAACAGAAAACACAAGTGCAAAGAACAAATACAATGCATGTTAGAATCAAACTAGGTGGGTACAATAGACACGCAACCGAAGATCTCCTCGGCTACTTCAAGTAGAAGAGGCAACAACTTATAAAGTACATTACATAATAAGTTCGCTGTCCTCCCTTCTTTCGACCTTCTAAAACTAGAGGGCCTCAAGAGATGCAAGAAAAGTAACAGCCATAACCATAATCTGTTTCCACTTTCCCGGCCTACAGAAGAAAGACTCACCCCCACTCTTGCCGGTTATTTGCTACAAACAGCTTTGGCTAATTCACTAATAGTCAAACAAGACTCAAGGGAAAGACATTACACACAGGTTACTGGATCTCCAGTGCTCGACAGGCAATTCAGGTTAAGAAAAATATGGTCAAACAAGACTCAAGGGAAAGACATTACACACAGGTTACTGGATCTCCAGTGATAAATAAGATTGAGTAGGAAAATGTTGAATTCTTGTCAGGTAATTCAAGTTAAGAAAAATATATGCAGTTTACACAATTTTTACACGCTATATCAACCCGAAACAGTAAATCTCGAGATCTTTCCATTATCAAACGAGAAAGCAGACAAATTTAACCAAGAATACATATAGGTCACATAGAATCACCCCTGATTCCTCAACATCCAGCAACACCCATAATCTCAAAGCAACGATACAATGGATTTTACATAGACATTCAATCCACTAAAATTCAACCAGTTTCGCCCCAATTCCCAATCTCAGATAACCAAAATTTAAATCCTTGCCAAATTCAACAAAAATTAACAGAAAAAAAACTAAAAACCCATCACCAAAATCAACACATACAAATAATTTCAGCTAAAAAAACAAAAATAAATTACCTCGTCGTCCCCATCAGGTTTCTTCTGGAACCAATTGATATTCAAAACCTGCAAAAAAAAAAAAAGCAAGAAATTCAAGCGATCAAAAAAATGGGTAATTTTACAAAAAGAACAGATCTAGATATGAATAAAAGTAGGGTTTTACATACTTGAACTTGTGCAGTAGGAGTGGGAGTATTGAAATTGTCGGAGAATGAAGCAATCCCACACATAAAGGCTAGTATTGTAATCGCCAATGTTAACAAAGCATTCGCTCTGTACCCAAATGAATGCATTTTTGCTACCCTGACGTTTTCCCCCCAAAACGACACTGATTTTCTTAGATTCCGGTCTGCATTATCATGCCCAAAGAGCCTTATAAATGCAAAGGCTTTAAGACTTGACGCCACCTCCAGTCAAATCTTGTTTTTACCCCTGTATTCTTTTTTGGTCCGAAAATTACTATGTAAACCTTTTTCAGAGAGGGGGGGGGTTATTACAATATTATGGATTTATTTCTAAGCTTTTTTTGGGGAAAATATTGAATGATTATGTGAATTTTCATCATCAAAATCACAAATTGTAAAGATTTTTAACACACGTGTTAAAAATTGACCTACGATGATCTGAAGTTAGAGTTAATAATGTGAAAAAAATATATATAAATTAAAATTATTAAAAAATATTCAACCTCGATATACTTTGATATTATATTACTAATATAATTTTTTGTTTCTAATATTTATATAATCTTCGAGTATAACTATTTGAGTTATTAAACTCCAAAAAACAATTAACATATAGAGTTCAATAGTTAAAATAAAACTTGGGTAAAAGAAGTATTATTTGTACATACATAATAATTCTCGTCTCTTGTATTAGAAGCATCAGTTGAATGCATCTCTCTATTCCATGGTCGTGCTTATTTGTCACAATTTGATAGGAATAAGTTGGTCATACTTTGTCATTTCTAATTTTTCGTTGTGGGCTCCACGGTCAAGGGCATTGTAGTAAATTAATTGAAGATGGTTATTTTAATTGGTCCACATAGTATATGATTACAGTTTATCATTATTACGTATTATTTATCGATGTATTATGGTTATTCTCCAACAATTTAACTAATTGGGAGATCAAGAAATATTTCAGTGAATTTTTAGCCTATTTCTATATTCTTTCTAGATTTAAAGACTAACCAATAAATCACAATAAAAATAGATTCATAAGTATTCCGTTAGACAGAAATAAATTTGATAAATACTGATAATTCTCGAATGAAATATTAGAATGAAAAGATTCATTAAATAAAGAACTAAGTCATTTTTATAGATAAATCAATTTTTTTAAAGCTTTTTGTCCAATAATTTCACTAAGTGAAAAATATTGTAATGAATTCTTATAAGTTTTTTGTCTTTGTCCAATAATTTCACTAAGTAAGAAATATTGTAATGAATTCTTATAATTTTTTGTCCAACAATTTCACTAAGTGAGAAATATTGTGGCATATCTATATTACAAGTTCTAAATTGTAGGTTCATACAAATGTCATAATACATTTAAAATTACATGTTTCAAAGGAGTCTATGTAATATAAATTGATACAAAACAACAACAACAACAAATTCAGTGTATTCCCACCTAGTGGGGTCTGGGGGTAAGATGTACGCAGTTCATACCTCTACCTCTGATGAAGTAGAAAGGCTGTTTCCGATAGACCCCCGGTGTATAACCAGATATTGGGTCATGCTGAGCAGTGAAGGACGCGTGGCACTGGTTGGGATGACTGATGTCTGAAAAACTCCGTTGCTTTTCTTTATGACATTGACACCTACCAAACAGACAAACATTCAAATTAAACAGCCGCTCAATTCATCACTCTGGAGAATTTAAGGAGAACTCATTGTGGTAAGCTTTCTACTTATTGTTTCAAAAGTCATACAGTCATTTGTCATTTTGATAGACCAAGAAAAAACAGAATTAGTATTCTACATTTTGTATATGCAAACTGCACATGTGTTTAGTCTTCTTGAATTGGGTGTCTTCCTATGTCAGTTTCTCTGATTTTTGGATTTGTAGTTTTGTACCATCGTGCATGTGTTTAGTCTTCTTGCATGTAAGATTCATCAATGAGTTGTTGTTGCATGTGGGTTTTGCCTAGTAAACCTCCACTGTTACTTGCCAATTGTTCTTAATTTGTGCTTAAATCCAGCCTATTGAAGCATTCATTTTCTTACTCTGGTGTCAAATAAATAGGCAGCCTAAACTTTCATCGCACATAGAAGTTTATTTAGAAGATACAAGATAGTTTAACACATGTTAATCTATATTTTTGGAAAATGCAAGTATGATCTGGTGCGTATATACTTAATAAGCTCCCCTTTTATGTACAGAAAATATCCTCTTGGACAACTTAAATCTTTATTGCTAATCCTTTATGTATCTTGGTCTTGAACCATCCGCACATTCATGCTTTCAACCCTTGGTTGGGAAAATTTATCTATGGTAGTAGATAGTAAAACTCCATACACTTAGATTCATCTTTCGAACGCTTCAAGATATCATGACAATTCATCAATCTTGGGGTAAAACAATCTATATTGCTTATAAACTTTTTTTTCACCAATTAATGTGTTCATTTTTATATATATCTCAACCGTGTTTTTAAATAAGGGTAGGTTAAAGTGCAATATTTTATCGGTTTCATTTCATTTGAAACAGACTAGTCGCTATTGGATAGATTGACAATCCCAGAGTTCTTACTCTTTCCAGCAAGCATGGACAAACACTTCAGTGGAATGGTTCCAACGGATGATCAGTTTTTCCTCCTTTACTTCATCATCGGAACCTACTTTGGACCAGATCTCCAGGGAGTATATCCCAAAAAATCAGTTTTGCAAAGAAAAGGTCTAGGCCTACCTCCATACAGTTCCAATCAACTAGCTGGTTCATGCCTAAGAACCATAGAAGTAGAAAGGGTTTACTATCATGCATTGAGAAAGGCAGAGCGGTCTGTTGTCCTGACACAACCGTGGCTGCACCAGTTCTTTCATGGAAAGCTTCCTACTCTTTACCACGGACAACCTGCAGCTTATCCTCGGTTTTGTGACCTTTTTCCTACGAGCCTGCATCCACATTTATGCTGTCATGTGTATAATGTTATTGCAAACATTGTATTCATTAATGACCCTGATACCAGCTATATTGAACCAGACAGTATTGAGAGGTTCAAGAATCTCACTGGTCTCGAACATCTTACCTTGCACAAAGATTGCACAAGGTCGCAAGCCGATGTTGATTATGAAGCTCTGAGTAATGCTGGAAAAGAGGAGATAACAAAAACTGCTGATATCCTCCAATATGCATCATTAGCTGCTAGTAGCCTACCATATAAGGAGATGCCTTTTTGTGGTGATATACCACACGACAATGAACTATTTGATAATACGCCTTTTACTAGTCTTTTGAAGGATGCTTGTGATGAACCATTTAATGGTGTGCCACCTGATAGCAATGGACACACTAGACCTTTAAGTAGTCTCTTAAAGGATGCTTGTGGTGGGTCATTTAGTAATATGCCACCTCATCGCAATGGACAATTTGACACTACACTTTTTAGTGGTCTTTTGACGAATGATGGTGTCGGCCGATTTACTGATGCACCACCAGATAGCTCTACAAAATTTGGTGCTACTCCATTTAGTAGTCTCTTTAAGGATGTCAGTCCTCTAGCAGAAGAGTCTATGGGTCCATCATCAAAGCACGCCAACTCTGAAGAGGACTTGGAGCTTAGTATTGTCTTCCTTGCCTCTCGCCCTTCTAAGGAGGAGGTAAGTAACATTGTTGCTGCTACTAAAAGTGGATTTGCAGTGGCTGGGAGTGCAGCGAAGGGTAAGATAGGACCAGTTCTCGGGCTCGTGGATGTAGGAGAAAGTGAGGACTCTTACTTGTTCCGTGTATCACTCCCCGGAGTAAAGAGAGATGAACGTAAGTTACAATTATGCTATTACATATTTTTCACATCTGAACTTGCGATAGGTCCCAGATACTGTTTCTCTAACATACTTGCTCTGCAAAATCCTTACAATATGGAGGTATTTCATCTGATTCTCATCACTGTTCTGGGTTAATGCAGAAGAATTTACTTGTGAAGTGGAGAGTGATGGTAGAGTGTTGATTAGGGGAATGACAACTGGTGACAGGACTGTCCACAAGGACTCTCAAGTATTCGAGATGCAAACTCAGAACCTATGTCCAACAGGACATTTCACCATCTCTTTCATGCTGCCAGGCCCCGTTGACCCTCAAGAATTTTCTGGTAATTTTGGCACTGATGGAATCCTCGAGGGAATCATAATGAAAGCAGAAAGATGATCTCAATAGAATAGGATAAACTAATGTCTTGTTAGTTAGAAGACTAGTCCCTGTACAAATTCTACTCCTAGCTTATTATGTCCATAGTAGTAGTAATTTGGTGTAAAAGCACGTTCGTTTTGCAAATTTTGATGGCGGTCCTCAACTGCAGGGCTACTCAACACAATCTCTTCTCCTTTACACCGTTCCCCAACATAGTTCTTTGAGGATAATTTTTCATTCAAATTCAGTATCCAACAATGCGAAAAACCTTGAAGAATATGATAATTGGAGTAGTTCAGCAAGACTAAGGAGATTTAACCATTTTTCTAAAATTCTATTCATTTTCACAAGAAAGAAGAACTGTCTTACATGAAACTTCTTGTTGACAAGAAATATTCTATACCACTAGTGTGCACTGTGCTTTCCAGCTCACTTTACTCTACAGTGAACTGAAAAAAATGAATTATTATATTCTTGCATGGAAACCAATAGGATCTCTAACTGGTTTGAGAATGAAGTATATCAACACAACCATTTTCCAGATTTTGTGTGGTAAAGGCGCAGTTATAATAACTGCCAGCTGCAGAGCTGCTTCATCTTCAATTGTAGTTATTCTTCAAAAGTGTAGCAGCTCCCACATGGTTCCGGGCCAGTGATGGATGAATCAACTTTTATTGGTCAATGTCTTGTATGTTGCAACTTTTCAGCACTCCGCTCTCCAAAACTCAGGCAGAGAACTTAGCAATGACCAGGCTTATTACCATGAAAACAACATAGAGTCCTACCAGGCAGAAGCCCCAGAATCTTGGCACCCGGAACCTATTCCAAGTGACTAACAGCAGAGATCCCATCAAGCTCAATAGCAAGAAAACAAAAGCAACCACGATACTCACGTGGAGATGAAGCTCATAAGCTTCTGGATATACATTTGCTGTCTGCATAACCAAAGCAGTTCCAAGCCCGAAAAGCATGTTGAACATCGGCCCAGCAAAACATCCAGCCATGGCCATGGCCGGCTGACCAGCCTTTGCAACAGCCACGTCTGCAACAAGATCACCAACCGAGTTTCCCCATGCAAGCACCGTTAAACCAAGAAAGGCAGCAGGCAGTTTCAGGAGCTCTCCTAGAACTGCAAGACAGTTGAGGAGTTCGCCAGCAACTGTGGAGATCCAAAATACACTCATCACAAATGCTATAACAACTGCAGGCATTTGCTCAGTTTTAGGGGCCTCCTTTTCAACAATGAAATGAACAATAGCCAATGAACAAGTAGCACAAAGTACAATGAACCAAAGAGGCAAATGTGTGTCGGAGAGTAGGAAAGAGATTGGATGACTTAGTGGCACGAAAGATTTGCAGGAAAACAGAAGTAGGAGGGGACAAAGAGCAATATTGGCAGATACATAGAATCTACTCCATTCAGATGGTGCAGTCTGTGGTATAGTGAGCCTAAGGAGCATCGAGACAGGAAGTGACCAGATTAGTGAGACCTGTCCATAAAGAAAAGTTAGGATGTCAAAAGGAAGATATTATAACAGCTACTTATTACAAAACTGAGATGCTGTGAACACCATCAAAATTCATAAAACAGGAATATGGATTTCGCATGTGCCTGACGGATTCTTCATGAATGATATTATCAACAACATGGATTGCAAAATGAAGCAGAAGCAACTAGTTTCAATAAAAACATTTCTTTAAAAGGATCACTGACATACAAAAGTTAACATAGAAAACCAAGAAAGTTAACATAGACCACCAAGCACTCTGCAAGATACCTACAAACCAATGGTTAAAAGAATCTGCTTCACTAGAACTGCCGATGAAAATAATTAGCTTGAACCCAGATGATCAAATATCTGTACCTAAAAGAGGCATGCTTGCAGACAAATTGGTTGGTATGCACGGGATCTCAAGAAGCACCTAAAATTCTTCAAAGCACAGCATACCAGAGGAGTTTCATAGTGTAAGTAAAAAGCTGCAAACCTATTTTCACATTAAACACATTCACTTATCAAAAGATCCTTGGTATTTAGGATATTACATTTACCACTTTAGAGTTTAGAGTCATGAGAAATGTCATGGTCATCATAATTCTTATGGCTTAATATACAGATTAACTTCCAGAGGAGTACAATCAAACTTCTTAGGGATGTTCTTCTGTTTGTTAGTTGCTTGCCCCTTATTCAATTCCTTCCTTGCACTCGAAAAGCATGGACAAGCAGTCCACATTTTGAAGTCCATCTCTCTATGTAGAGGCCACTGGCCAGTGTCACTTTGGGGACTTCGCCCTTTAAGTGATAAGGGGTTGAGTTTAGTAGTAGTATAAGAGTTGTTCAGTCATTGATAAGCCGATAAGGGGTTGAGTTTAGTAGTAGTATAAGAGTTGTTCAGTCATTGATAAGCCTATACGTGCTCATTTTATCACTAAATATAACTATAATTATCTTGCATCTTTTTATTAATCATTTTACGCGTTTATCTTATATTTTTTCCAATAAGCACTCCTGACTGAGAAAGGGCAACTACACTCCCAAATAGATTGATGTCAAATACTAAATTCTTGATTTACACTTGCTATTATTAGTCAAAAGGCAAATATCATTTGTTTGTAAGTTTGGAGAAGATAATCACTAATGACTATTGATACTAACCCTTTAGATTGTGTTTCACTCACTTGATTAAAGGAATTATAACATAAAAGAGAGTAAAAAGAAAATGGTGTAGTGAACATGTACTCATCATTATTCAAGTGATGTACATCAAACAATGATCGACTTTCATTAATCATGTACATCATGAACTGCTAGAAGACAGAAACCCCCCAAATGGATTTTTGGTACTTTAACTTTCTCCAAACCTCACTTGTGAGATTTTACTGGGTATGTTGTTGTTGTTGTAACTTTCTCATAGTATACCCAAAGGAAATTTAAGCACCAGATGTGCAACTCTTCACAGCATATGTTGTTGCATGCATCAATGAAAAAAATCACTTTTCATATATTCTCTGCATGAGATTACTAAAAAGGGAAAGATTTAGACCCCAAAAACCTTTGACTTACCATTCAAGTATCTAGGACTCCCTCTGTCCCTTATACTTGCCAATGTACAAAAAGTAGATTTTCTCTTTTACTTAAGCACTTAGCAAAGCAAGACAGAATTAATTACTTTTTTCCATTTTTACTCTCATCATTTAGTAACCATTTCCCAAACTAGTAATTAGAGTATTAATAGTCAAACTTAAATTTTCAAAGTACGATTAATAAGGTTAATTTAGTTAAATAAACACTTAATTAATGATTTCTAAATGGCAATGCAAAACCAAACTGGACAAGTAACAGGGAATGGAGGGAGTAAAAAATTTGCTTGTCTACATGAATAGTGTGGAAGTTCCAGAAACACAGAAAGTAGGGAAATCATCTTACTTGTCAGCATAAGATGCAGGATAAGACTAATAGTCAATGACTAATAGTTCTGCATTAAACCTATCCATCATGGCTCTATTCAGTTATCTACTTAATCGGTTGTTACAACCAGGCTTGGTACACTCCAAGAATGAAGAAATAATACAGAACTAAAGCTAAAAGCTAGTTTTGTTGCATAATTCAACACTGAAGCTCAAATATTATTTAGATAACTTCCCTAGTTCCAAAATCTGCCACTACTTAGGATTCAGTCATTGCTGAATTTCCCCACTCAATTATTCTGAACCTTGAAAAAGCTACCATTCTCAGATGGTTTACTTTTGAGGGTGCTAGAAGCGCCTAACAATTAGCTTTGCACCATCGTTTGTCAAGACCATGACAGTCAACACAACCCACATTCAGCATTGTCAGTTACCAAAGAGAATCCTTCGAGGAGAAGATCTAACTTATGGTGTGGGGCCAGTTTTCAGCAATCATCCGCAATATGTGTATCAGATGTACTTCAAAATTCTAGAGGGCAGCATCTACCAGGAAGTTTATGAAGTAACATACATAAACATAGAGTACCAAATTTTTCTTATTGCTATATAACAGGACGGATTGTTTATGTGATTATGTCATGTTGATAATGCAAGACTCTAAACCACCAAACATTTACTCTACCAAGGCTTTGTAGCTGGTACAAGGTTGCAGTTTGATCTTCATGATTTAATGGGGTTACAAATTTTTCACAAGAATGCACGACATAACCAAATCATTCTTACACGACAAGAATGACAATGAACCTATTAGATATGTTGCTCGGACTATGCAAAATTGTCAATGGGTGTGTGTCGGGTTCTCCAAAAATACACAATTTTTTGCAGAACCAATTTGGGTGCGGCATCAAAAGTGAAGAGTGCGCACAACTTAGCCTATTAGTCCTTTATCCTTCGCATCAGTTTCTCATTTTATTCTTTTTGTCTTTTTGGTCTATTACTCTATTCAAATGTTCAATCTTCTCCTTCTTTAAAGAACTCCATGCCAATTGGTTTGTTGATAATTAGAGCACAACAGGCATACAGGCAAGGCCACAGACCACAAAATTAATAAATTTTAACCCCTTAACTTGGTCGAGATGCTGAATAATCATCTATCAAATGTCAATACAATTTCCAGCTAATGCAACAATATACCTAGTGTAATCCGACAAAGTGGGGTCTAGGGTGAGTAGATGCCTTACCCCTACCTCAGAGGTAAAGAGGCTGTTTATGATAGACCTTCGGTTCAAGAAGAAACAGTTCAAAGCAATTTCCAGCTAATGGAAAAAGAAAAAAGACAACCGAAAACTACAAGCAAGATTTTAGGACATACCTTTCCAAAACCTTGCCAGGAACCTGCAGTATGCCTCTTTCCATCTTCTACAGTTCCCATAACTTTGCCTTTTTCAGAATCCAACTCAGCAATCCCTATATGAACTTCATCATTTCTAACCAAACTCACCTCACCTCCAAACTTACTCCCCTTCTCTTTCCCCCCACCCAGCCCCAAGTCCATCCAAAACACAAACCCAACAAAGAACAGATAAAACGCAACAAAACCAATAGCTTGCCAGATGAAAATCTCAGCACTTAAGTAGACATAAAAAAGAAACAACGCAGCAGTCAAATAAAACATCACATCCCTCACAAATGGAGCAGGATCAACAGCAAAAGGCGCTGCATAAATCGCCACAAACCCAACCACAAAAGCAGAAACAAAAGTCCCTGCTGAAAGAATTGCGCCAAACCCAGTCCTTGCTTGGCCTCCCCTAACTGCAGCCACAGATGCAAATACATCAGGCGCACCATTACCTAAAGCCAAAAGGGTCACTGCACCCATAGAAGGTGACAGCTTAAGATGCTTAGAAAGCTTAGTAACCACAACAGAGAAGTAATCTTGAGCAGCCTTGATAAGTACATAAAACTGTAAAAACACACAGAATGCCAAAAAGGGTACTGAGAAAAATGGGTTTTCTTGGAAGAGACAATAGTGCAAGAAAACATAGTTAAAGATTCCATTAGAGCCAATGAAATTACTGAACGAACAAACAGAAAGATCGGATTTTTCTTCAAGAATTGCAAGGGACCTGCGGGGAATGAGTGGAGATTGGTGAATTGGAATTGGAAGGACGATGAAGAAGAAGAAGAAGATAGTGAAGATTAGGAAGAGTGATATTAGAGCAGTGTTGAAGCAGGAGAAATTGAAGGCCATGCCATTCCAAGAAATGATGGGAGTTGAAGATCGCGCTTTTTCAAGAAATGGCTTTTTGCGTATAACTTTGATGAGTGTATTAACGCGTTTTCGTAATTTGCATACAATAATAATGGAGTATTATTTCACTGCCTATGGGATCACTGCTACTGGATCCATTTAGGGATGAAAATAAAACTAACTTTTAACTAAACTAAGTGATGTTCTTATAATAATGTTAGTATTCCGATTGATTTATGGAATATTCAATAGATATATTATCCACACCATAAAATAAAGAAAAAATACATAAAATTGACCCTAAGTTTATCTTAAATTTACTTTTAACATTGTAACTTTATAAATAATTATTTATTTATTTTTTAAATTAAAATTTGGGATCATAGCCCTCTTATTGAAAAAGGAAGAAAAGTCAGTACAGAATAGACTCAAGTGAACCCAAATCAAAAAGGAAAAAGCAAAGACCCGATCCATAATCAAATCAGATCGAAATAAAAACCTAAGGAAGCATAGGATTTGCTAATTTGAGCTGTCTTTCTCTTCATTTTCCTATGTCGCTGCCGGGATCTTCAATAGAGTTTTCTATTTGTTTTGTTAGTGGTCATTAATTTTTTTAAATGTGAATCTGATGATGGAATGTTATTTTCAGCTCGTAACGATTTGTATTTTACCTTTTTTTTTCATTCTTCATTTATAACTGTGCTCCTCGTTTATTTATTTATTTTTTCCAATGCTCATGTCGATATGTTGTCCGATGAAGTAGAATTCAAGTTGGGTTCAGTAGAGGTGTTGAGTCTGAATATGGAGAAACTTTATCCCCTTATTTTGTTTCAAGTAAATTTAATATATTATCAAAAATATAAAATAACATTTTTAGTGAAAGGGATTCTACACGCACTTCTAAGTGTCAAAAACTTATTTTTTTTAATATATATATTAAGAAAAAAAAAATCCTTGTTACCTACGCACCTTTGTCCTTCACAATAGTGCCGTTGTGGATTTCACAAAACTCACCACCAATTACTCCTCACTATTCCTCATTCTCTTCATTATCGCCACTATTAACATCATCATCACAGTCATCAACTCCACAGTATTTATCGTCACTAATAGTATTGGCGCCACCTCTATTAATTTTACAATTTCCACCACAGTCATGGATATTAACTCCAAAATACTTTGAAAATCTACCTTCAAAATTTATGCTCAAACGCCAATTAAGAATAAAAAAGTATTATATTGGTAGGCTCTTAAATTTAGCATCAAATTTTATTTGATGACACTCAAATTATGATTTGTCTATACACGAACATGCAATAAAGTGTTTCAATTAAATACTTTCGATTCAATTTTTTTAAATTTTTTTGTACGTATTCTCAAGAGTCGGTAGGTAGTTAAATTAACTACATAAATTATGTCATCTATTTTAATTATATTCATTCATCTCAATAAGTCGTAAAACTCTACTCTTTTTCTAATCAAGGTTGATGCATATAATTAAGAGATAGCTTTAACTATCTAATAAAAGTTACTTTTCTAAAATTAAACTACCTAATACACTCACGAGAACACACAATTTTCTTCTGAAAATTTAAACCCAAAAAGTCCAATTAAAACACTTTATGATGTATTTAGGTACTCAATTAAAACAAATAATAATTCAAAATATCTAAGTGAAAATTGTCTTCAAGTTTATGATACTGATTCCATATTAATCGTATCCAAATTCAAAAATTTTCTTTCATAGATTCTCTTCACCACGTCATCGCCATCAATCCGCTCTTTATCCCGCAAATCGTATGTTATTAAGCCTTAAAAGAACAGAGAAAATAAAAACATCCTAATACGGACCATTTAGTAATTTCACTCTATTTTTCAAAGAACAAAAACTCAAGAAGAAAATAACGAGGTCAGTAGGGGAGTAAAGGACCTTCAACTCTACAAAATCCCTAATCACACAACAGTAACCACCAACTTCACAGCAAAAATAATTTCAAATAAATTTCCATCTTTGGGTATTTGCCGCTCCTTTGATTTTTACCACATATATTTTTACAGCTCTACGCTTTCTAAATCTCTGTTGAATTTCCAATCCTCTTTTTATTCTTCCAGCAGCTATGGATTCGCCTTGGAGGTATCGTCATCCTGTTTTTTTTTTTTTTCTTTTTCATTTTTATAGAGCACATCTGTTTAGTTTATCTATTTTTTTTTTATACATGATGGTGTAAGTAAAAACTCAAAATTAGCTGTTTTTTTTTTTTTTAATAGACCTAACTCAGGTGTTGATTTTTTTTTTTTTTTTTTTTTTTGGAGTGTTTCTGGGCATTACCATTTTTTCAGATACCCAGTTCTTTTCTTACATATAATTTTAGGAAATTTAGTAAAGGGTATGTTGGGAAGATGAAATTTTGGCACAAAGTTGTGTGCTTTATGTGGAATATCTGTGTTATTAAGGTGTAAAGAAGAGTTTTCTTGAGATTTGACATTTTATTTGTGGAAACTGTCGAAGAATGTATGGCTGATTCCATGTTTGTTAGTCCTTTTTTGGGGTTTTATTTATTTTCTTGATAACCTTGTTTTGTGAATTTTGCTGCATTGGGAAATTAGTATTTTTTTTGGGATAACGGTGGTGTCTAGGCCAGCTTTCGTGCATATTGACTAAATCCATGGGATACTTGTCATCTCACGCCAACAAAAAATATTAGATATTAGGTAACTTTGTCCATATTAGGTAACTTTCTCCACCAAGACTAGGACAGATGGGAAGAATCTCTTATTCTTTTATTTTTTTTTGGTCTCTACTGGGATTTGAACTTGAGACATTAGGTTCTCAACCAACTTAATTCACCAATAGGACACACCCTTGGGTGCAACTAGGAATGGGTAATGCATCCTGGGTACTGTTGAGTCCCACATCATGGTATTAGAGTTAGGACCATCTGAATCATTATTAACCCGATGTTGAGCGCCCATCTTATATTGTCTATGTAAAGGTTAATGATTTCAGAATCGTAAAACTTAATGATTTTCACATACAATTCGATTATCAATAAGTCAGTCAAGAAACAAACCTGAAGCTGCCATAGCTTTCTTTTTGACCTGAATTAAGCGGAAGTACTTGATTTGTATCTTGAGAAAAACTATTTCTCTCCCTTTTTCTTAGTGTGTTCTTTCAGAACAAATATGGATGGAGTTACGTTATTCTTCTTAAAGGCAGAAAGAGGACCAACAGTTAATTAACACATCACTCCCACTCGCCATCAAATTGGGGTAGTGGGAAGCTGTTAGCACACCCTTTTAGTCTATCAACAGTTTACTGTAGGAAAATTAAATAAATAAGTAGATTATTTTAGCAGCTATTAGTCATGTTTTTCTATATTTCTTAGGCAGTTATTAGTATGACTTTTCTATTAATTATGTTTTTAATTCTCTGCAGACAGCAGTAAGGAGGTTATTCCTCTACTTTTTCATTTCAATAGTTGCAGGAAGCTATTTCTTTGTTATTAAGGGGGTGGTTAATCCACCAATTGTATTTAAATTTATTTGACTTTAATGGAAAGGTAACCAGGAAATATTTCATTTTTTGAGTACTTTAACGGGGTGGGTGGGTGTTGAGTCCTACATCAGCTCACTTAGGGATCCGAGGTCTATAACAGGTACCAAACTGAATTGTCTGCTTGCTTTGAATTAATTGCTCACAGTGAAATTGCGTAGGATGAAAGGTACATTTTCTTAATATTAGATGGAACTGGAATGAGAAGATGCATATTCTTAAATAGAACAAGATTTGACATTGGATAGTGCCTTCATGTATAGAGAAACTATTGTTAGCGATAAACGTAAATTGGTCTCTTTTTTATTTTCATCTACGTCCAAACAATATTAATTGTGGTGAGGAAGTCATCCCTAGTTATCATGCTATGTCTCATTTGCAAATATGATCAAGTTGGTTTCTGTTTTCAATGTCCATTTGTGTCTTGACTTCTCTTTAAAGTAGAAAACGGGGAGTGTCCTAGATGGCTAGTGCCGCCCTTACGAGGAACAATGAAGTTATTAGAATTTTATGTGAAATAGATCTCTGATAATCTGTTGGGCACCTTTTTCCATCCAAATTCTAAATAACTTCATGCTCTCTGGATGCTGAAGCTTTTCTTTTTCAAGATATGTTTGAATGCTTTTGTGACTTTCCTGTGTGCACAAGTAGGAAATAGAACTTTTTCTTAATCCATAAAGAAATCATTTCCTACTTGTGCATCATATGAACTGTACTTGTTTACTCCAGTGAAGCTCTTCTTACATTGGTTTTAGGTACTATGGAGTCAAGTTAGGTTTTTCTTAATGCTAGAGATTATCGTAATGGAAACTAATGTTGCATTTTACTCGTGCATTGCAGAGCATCTCAGACTTCTTTGCCGAATTATGGTGAAACTAATGGTTCAATTCCGCTGCATCCCCAACCGCTTAATGTGGCCCCCATCAGCTCTGTTCCATACACTGGCCCTCCTCTACCATATGGTTATCATGCTTCATCTTCACCAGATATCAATGCTGGATCGTCCAGACATATCAACTCTCAGCAGCATGCTGGGGGTCAGCCTGCAATGATTTTTTTCTCTTCTTGTCCAGCCAGAGAGGAGTGGGACGATCTTATCAATCATGCTAATGGAGGGGTTGCCCTTACTGGTTCAGCTTTGTTGGGAAAGGTTGGGCCACTCATTGGTTCAGTTGATATAGCTGAATCTGAAGATGCTTATGCATTCCGCATTTCACTCCCTGGTGTCGCAAGGGATGAAAGTAAGTTCTTTGTATGAGTAAGATTTTCTTAAGTAGAAAATCACCTTATCTTCTTTTAAGTCTTACCGTCTTACATCAGACCATTTTATATTTTAATACATCAAGTGTCTCTCTCATCTCTGACCACTGACCATATGCTCTGTATATGAATGTAACTTGCTGATGCATTGCAGAAATACCATGCTGATAAATATGCCGCATTCTCCACCTTACTCTGATAAAATCTGCCGTTACTTTTTCTCAAAATGTCTTTCATTTCATAATTCATACGGAAACTTAAATATGAAATCATTGCATGATGAATGAGTTATATCCAAGAAAACCAGGATGTTCAGACATAAAAACCTCATCACCAATAGTTTCATTTCTTCTTCTTCCACAAAGGTTCTAACGAAACCAAGTTTGAATATGTTAGGAACCATAGACTTTCCTAACAGTAATCAGTAAATGGTACAACACAGAAATAAGAATAGCACTTCAACTATTTTTTACTGCCACCAACAAGTAGGATATGTTTTACAGATAGAGAAAGAACACAATACTTCTAACAACCAAGGTATTTCAAGGAACCTTAGCCTCCAAATCTACCAGAGATATCCTACCTAAAAACTGACTGTTTTCCCTTCTTCCTATTATAATGTGACACAAAATAACTTCCTAAAACTGCTAGTTAACTACTAATATACACACACATAATATTAATTAAAACAGTAATATTTAGGCGTTATTTTCACTCTTCTTACTGCAATTATGGACCTTAGTGATAGCAGGTATAACAATACCCGCCCCAACGAGTTTCGCCTAGTCCTCAAGGTGAAAGTGAGGAAATTGAGGATGATAACCAGTTTGACCAACTGTTTGAGGATGATAACCCGAGCTCATTTTAAGGCTAGTACCGGATAATTTGAATAATTCTTGCCAAAATTTGCTGACAAAAACCCGATCTCGATCAGAAACAATAGATTTGGGAAAACCATGAATACGTACGACCTCACGAACATATAGCTCAGCAACACATTTTGCTGTATATATATGGATGAGATAAGAGTAGAAAATGGCTATATTTAGTGAAACGGTCCACCACAACTAGTATAGTATCATGTTCCATTGCTTTTGGTAACCCGCTGATGAAATCATAGCAATATCATCCCAATCTTGAGTAGGAATAGGTAATGGCTGCAGCGAGCCAGTGGGCCTAAGGGCTTCATACTTGTTCTGCTTGCATACTTCACAACCAGCCACAAAATTCTGTACATCCCTTTTGCTTCCATTCCAGTACAACAGTTGCGAAATGCGCATGTATGTCTGAAAAAACCTGAGTGACCACCTATAGGTGAGGAGTGAAATTCCCTAAGGAGCATAGGAATGTGTAACGATGACCGAAGAATCACCATCCGACTTTTGAAAAATAGGCAGCCATTTCTTAGAACATAATTCGATCGCGAAGTCGAATTTTGAAGCAAATCTTGTGTCAATTGGCGAAGTTGGTCGCCTCGTTGGGTTTTTGTGGAAAGATCATCTAAGGTGCAGCTGCGTGAAAACGAAAAAGCCATGAAAACAAAATTGTCGGGACAAGGCGTCGGCTGCATTAGTTTCACAACCTGCGCGATATTGAATCTCAAAATCAAATCCCATCAACTTGGTCACATTTGTTGCTCTTCTGCCATAGTATGTTGGTCCATGAGTAATTGAAGACTTCACTGATCTGTTCGAATAATGAAATGTCGACCCATCAGATAATGACGCCACTTTTGTACAGCTAAATCAATGGCCGTTAACTCCCTCTCATATACTGATTTAGATTGAGCTTGAACTGAAAGTCCTCGGCTAAGAAAAGCGATGGGACGTCCTTCTTGCATTAGGACAGCTCCAATCCCTAATCCTGAAGCATCTGTCTCAACCACAAACACCTTGTAAAAATTTGGTTGTGCCAAAACCGATAAAGTGAAATCTATTAGGAACCGGAGACTTTCCGAACAATAATTAGTAAATGGCACAACACAGAAATAAGAATTAACACTTCAAACTATTCTGTACTGCCACCAACAAGTAGAATATGTTTTACAGATAGAGAAAGAACATCAATACTTCTAACAACCAAGATATTTCGAGGAATCTTAGCCTCCAAATCTACCAGAGAAATCCTACTTAAAAACTGACTGTCTTCTCTTCTTCCTATTATAATATAACACAAAATAACTTCCTAAAACTGCTAGGTAACTACTAATATACATACACATAATAAATAAATAAAACAGTAATATTTAGGCCTTATTTTCACCCTTCTTCCTGCGAGTGTAGACCTTTGTGATAGCAGGTCTAACAGATCAGAACTAATCAATAGTTGGGAAATGATACAAAGGTCAAAGGCTTTGTTATCGAGTGTTAGTCATAGGATATCTGTATGCCTTCATTTTCTACTTCTCTATACAGATGAGTGTTCCATTTTTTCATTGATTAAAAAAATTGCTTGGTTTCTAGGACCACATATTACTTGAAAGCCTTCTTCCAGCCGTGCAATGAGCCATACTACAACTGCAATTTTTGTCATTCTGATGCTTCAAGAAATGTTTCAGTTTGCCTACCTTGATAAACTGGTTATCATTGAAATTCCTCCCTTCTACAGTGTTTGTCAGTACCTTAGGACCAGCAGGTTCTGCTAATGAGATTAGTTTGGGGATGCATTTTCTCTCCAGCTTGTCATATCTTTGATCTCCATACATCTGTGATACATCAATATCTCATTTATGTTTAGCTTAGTATGGGTATATTGCATTCCACGTGTTAAACTTTTATTATCTCACATCAGTATTATGCTTGCTTCTTTTAATGCATGTTTTTGTTTATAACATTGTGTTGCTCTTGTTTTGGCTCCACAGAAGGGTTTTCTATGTTTCCTCTAACGATTGTAGACCATCATTTAATCTGTTCGTTTTATGTGGTCAATAAATGTCAAATTGCATCCATATGAATCGAATTGATGATTAAGAGATCTTCCTGTTCTTGTGGTTACAGAAGTCTTTCGTTGTGATGTTGGACCGAATGGGAGAATTCTCATAAAAGGGGAGAGTGGGACCGGAGAGAGCAAAGTTTGCAGGGAGAATATGGTTTTCAAGATGCAAACTCAGAACTTATGCCCACCGGGTGAATTTACTGTTTCATTCCAGCTACCAGGTCCAATTGATCATCTAAACTTGTCTTGTGTTTTTGGATCTGACGGGATTTTTGAAGGCGTTGTGAAGAAAAAACCACAGGTCCTTTAAGGGGCAGTGACATATTTAGATCAAAACCTTTCATCTTTGTAAGTACCTCTATAATCCAAAGCACTTTCTTTGTAGTTGCATGTGAAAGTTGTGTGTATGACTTTCCATACTTTTATACAAGTCAAAAATGCCAATCATATTGACCATTCTATCTGAACCAATTATGTAATTCCGCCATTTAGCTTCCTGATCTATGAACTATCATGCTGCGCAGTTTTTGGAATGTGAACATATTTTTTCACGTTGAGCTTCAAAGCTTTTAATTTTGAAATAATTGTTCCACATCATTAATTACTACTGCAGAAATGTTTCTTTTCCTGAACCTAATTCTGTTTTTTGCTTGTAGATGGTAGGGAGAAGCCAAATTTAGAAGACCAGGAGCAATGCTGCAGTTGACTCCGGGACCTTTGTGTAGCTTTTAGCCTTATTTTGCATCATGCTTTAGTTCATTTGTGTGTATGCCGTCTAGTTGGTTCCATTGTTGAGACTTACTAAGGGTGTGGCTGCCCAAACTTGGCCACTTCTACAGAATGGAAAGATTGGGCTCAAACTAATAGATTTTGTGTTTCGTATTTAAAGACCAAGTATTTTGTCCTTTTTTTAATTGGTTTACTATGGCACTTTTATATCCAGCAGTTTGCGACAAATTGGAAACTTGTTCACAGGGAGCAACCTATTAGGAAGAATGTCAGTGAAAATTTGTTACTGTGTTTTTTGGGTAGGAGGAAAATGATTTTCCAAAGAACATATATTGTGAAAAAAATCGTTCTTTTTATGTTATCATTTTTTAGATCATTTATCCGTGTTTGATTAGGTAGGAAGCTTTGGAGTTACAGTTTAAAGTCATGGAAACAAATTCTTGCAGAAATTTGAGGTAAGGCTGCGGACAATAAATCCTTGTTGTTCGGTCCTTTTCTGGACTCAGTGCATAGCGGAAACTTTAGCGCACCAGACTGTCTGTATCAGTATATGACTAGGTCTAAAAGTAGTGACTTAGTATAATCGTACAAGGTGTTGGAAAGGGCATGTTGCTGATGATGTTGTAGCAGGAATACTACAACAGAGTCATTGCTAATGTTATGGAGGAATTACCACGGCAGGGCTCAGCTACTCCACCACCCCTTGTGCCACCCGACCCACCAGAACCCCCAGATCAGCCGATCAACATGGAGGAGGACCCAATTGAGAAGATGACAACAACCTTCAAAAAGGCATTATTGAGCAAAGAAGCCTCCCTTAATAGAACTTACCCCTGCCAGCTAGTTCCCACTACCATGGAGGCAGACCAAGATAGCGATGCCATCGTACTCACAGAAGGCGGCAAACATCGCATCTACTAGCCATGGAAACGCTCAATAATCCTCAAATTGTTTGGAAAAAAAGCTCGTACATCCTTATCTAAAAAGTAAACTACAAAAACTATGGAGACCCACAAAGCCATTAACGCTTATTAATTTGGGGCACGACTACTACACAACAGCATTTGAGCTACTAGAGAATGCCCAAAAAGTGCTCCATGGGGAACCATGGTTTTTAACAGAAAGCTTTCTCTCAGTAACAGAAAGCTTTCTCTCGGTAAAAAGGTGGGAACCACCTTTTGCTATTTATTATAACATTAGATATAGGATGGGCCCAATATATGTTTTTTTTTTTTTCTTCTTAATTTATGTGACACAAATAGAATTTAGATAATCAATCATATTTTAAATATGTTTTGAGATATTTCAAGTTATTATCTATTGAAATTTATGATATTTTTTTATGTAATTTTCAAATAATATATGTTACTCTTATTGTCTAATCTTTTGTTGCTTTGATAGTCAATTATATTTTAAAAATAATTGAAGTTTTTAATTATTATGATTTATAATATTTTTCTTCCGTTGCAAGTTAAGTGACGCGAATATAATTTTGAGAGTCAACCAAATATCACAATTGAAGTAGCGAAACAAATATGTGTTAAATGACTCATAGTAACTAATTAAAAGTGATATAAAAAAATCAATATAAAAAATACTTGTGAAAAAAATTAAGTGGATCGTATAAGATGTCAAGTTAATTTAAAACATCAAGAATTAATTTATCATTTTATGTCGATTTTATACTTTTTATTAAATATTATTAATTTTTTAATATGTAAATGACTTATAATAATTATTTAGGATGATATAGTAAAATCACGGAGTAACTGATCGGCAAGCATATCGACGAAAAGTTACTGCCCACCACACTTATATATAGTACTAATTTACTTCGTAGTTGTTAGTATTTTTTTATAAATGTTGTGTCCCGCTTTTCTTTCTAATTGACATGCTTCTTCACTATCATATTTGTTTTATAATTATCTTTATTTGTAGCACTTGATCCAACAAAAACAGTCTTTCTAGATCCACATACATTCTACTCTTCCCGAACTTCATACTCGTGGATATTAATTTTTTCATTTAAATTTAAAGACATGATTTTATTACAAAAATATCATGATATAGTATCATACTTAAATTTTGCAAATCCATTTTTTTTTTTTTTGAAATTTATACCTTCACATAAAATGAAATGAATTTTAATTACCTTTTGATATATAACTACTTTCTCCATTTAAAAAAGAATTATCTACTTTAACTTGGCACAAAATTTAAAAAAATAAAGAATACTTTTGAATTTTATTATCTTAAATTAAAATTGTGTCAAATTTATCAAAATTTCTTTTAATCTTGTGATCTTAAACATGTCACGTAGAAAGTTGAAATTAAACTATTATAAAAATAAAGTTTTTTTTTAAATGGACTAAAAATAAAAATACCATCATTTTTTTTGACACGGAGAAAGTGCTATTTTTAAATTTAGTTTTGCTTTATTACCATTTATATTTATATCAACTGTAATATGTATTAAAAATAAACTATGTATATACTCATATAAATGTATCATAAGTATTTTAAATTATATTATGTTTGTTACGTAAAAAATATATGATATATTAAAAATAAATTATTTATGCAATATAAATATATTAGTATAATTTTTATATTGGAAAAGTTTTTTTTCCTTTTAATTGTCATAGCGACAGAAAATAAACTGGGAGTTGTCTCGCAACGTTTCTGAATTTGACAGTTGTGTCCATGGCTGAAGACGGAGGAAACGCGGCGGAGCAACCGTACGCCGACCCGAACCCGAACCCGATTTGTGTTGCACCATTTACAGAAGAGTTCTACTTGGGTCAATGTTTCCGTACGCCTCCTTTTCTTTAGTATTTTTACACATATTAATATACAATTTGTTAAAGATGCAATTTCATCACTTTGTTTCAATATGTTTGTATCTTCATATGCCCTTTTGCCTAATCATCACTCCCTCCGCTTCAATTTCTTTAATCTTGTGATGTTAAATATGTCGGTGAAAAGCTAGAATTAAAGACATTTTTTTTGAAACGAACTAAAAAGGAGACTAAGACGAACAAATTGAAGTGGACAGAGTACTCACTTAGTGAGGATGTGAACAATACACTCATGTTATTCTGTCTGTTGTCTGAAGTTGATGTGAAATTCTTGTATGTCTATACTCGAAACAGTTGATATATGGTCCTTCATAAGTGGAATTTTGCTAAGTAATTGTTGAGTGTATAAGCTGTGGAAGAAAGCTATGTATGGATTGTTGCTGAGTAATTCAGTTAGTAAGTGCTTAATCCATTCATGTTTTTCTGCACACAAATTTTGCTACAGCTGCATTTTGTGTTGGATAAAAGTGGTTTCGAGCAAGCACTCTCGTGCACCTGCTTCAGTAAAGTGTCCTTTATGTAAGGTACAAACATGTTTGATCTTATGTAAGGTACAAACATGTTTGATCATTCTTGTTTGTTCCTATTTGGTGAAAGTTCTCTTAGTTTCATGAGCATTAGTAAAATAGATCCCTCTTAGGAATGGTTGTAGTTTGGCATGCATTGATTGATGAACTGCTATTAACAATGATATGATTCCACCTAGATGCCACACTTTCCGCGTTAGAGTGCTTTTACTATGCAAGAACCTCAAGAAAAATGAAACATTTTGCACCCAAGGGTGTGGCGTAGTGGTTCAATGAAGTTGGGATGAGCACCATGAGGTCTCAGGTTCAATTCCCAGCAGAGACAAACACTAGGTGTTTTCTTCCCATCTGTTCTAGCCTTGGTGGACAGAGTTACCTGGTACTTGTTGCTGGTGGGAGGTGGCAGGTATTCCGTGGATTTAGTCGAGGTGCGCGCAAGCTGGCCCGGATACCACGGTTATCAAAAAAAATAAAAACAAAAAAATGAAACATTTTTTTGTTAAGATGTATTTGACAGGATTCCAGTAATTATAACATCCATGTAACTGTGTATCATACTTGTGAGAATCAAGACCATGGGATTAAATATTTGGTCTTACAAACTTTTTGCTTGATTTGAAGAGTTGTCAGCCTTGTACTCAGTGTGGATATAACAAAGTGGATAGATCAGAGATGTCCATACATGATTATATGCAATATGTTTGTAGATATTTTGCTGAACTTAATCGGATTTTTGTCACTTTAGAAACTCTTCTATTATTAATATTAAAAACTCTTAGTAATTCGAAATGTCTAAATGAAAATCATCGTCAAGTTTAAGGTATTGGTCCTTCATTGATGGTAACTCATTTCAAGAACCTTCTCTCATAGATTTCCTTCACCAAGTCATCGCCAACAATCAGCTCTTATTCGTTGGTGTCAATTACTATGTTATTAAGCCTTAAAAAAGAAAAAAATAAAAACATCCTAAAGAATAGGGACCATTTTAGTAATTTTGGTCTATTTCAAAGAACAAAAGTCAAGAATAAATAACCAGGTCAGCAAGGGACCTTCGACACTCTAGAAAATCCCTAAACATAAAAGCAAGCACACACTCACCAACTTCACAGCCAAAAATGTTTTAAATAAATTTCCATCTTTGGTATCTGCCGCTCTATGATTTTAAATATCTAAATGAAAATTGTCTTCAAGTTTAAGGGACTGGTTCTACATTAATCGTAATCCAGTATGAAAACCTTCTCTCATAGATTTCCTTCACCACGTCATCGCCGTCAATCCGCTCTTATCTCTTGGTCCTATGTTATTAAGCCTTAAAAAGAAAAATAAAATAAAATAAAAACATCCTAAGTTGCAGGGACTCTTTTAGTAATTTCGCTCTATTTTTCAAAGTACAAAAAGTCCAGGTCGGGAGTAAAGGGCCTTCAGCACTGTTGAAAATCCCTAAACACATACAAGCAACCAACTTCACAGCAAAAATAATTTCAAATAAATTTCCAGCTTTGGGTATTTGCGGCTCCTTGTTTTTGACGATATCCCAAGATTCTTTTTACCGAGATTGTTACCAAATACCAGATTTCCCAATCTTTTTTCCTCCAGCAGCTATCTGATGGATTCGCGTTGGAGGAATCGTCATCCTAATTTTTTTTTTTTTCATTTTTATAGAGAACATCTGTTGAGTTTATCTTCCATTTTTTTTTATACATGATGGTGTAAGTAAAAACTCAGAATTAGCTGTTTTTTTAGTAGACCTAACTCAGGTGTTGATTTTTCATTTTGAGTGTTTCTGGGTACTTTCGTAAATCTAGAAAGTTACCATTTTTTCAGATACCCAGTTGTTTTCTTACAGATAATTTTAGGAAGTTTAGTTAAGGGCATGTTGGGAAGAGCTTTATGTGGAATATATGTTTTATTAAGGTGTGTAGAAGAGTTTTCTTGAGATTTGACATTTTATTTGCGAAAACTTTTGAAGAATGTATGGTTGATTCAATGTTTGTTAGTCCTTTTTTTTTTTTTTAATAACCTTGTTTTGTGAATTTTGCTGCATTGGGAAAAGAGTACCTTTATTTGGATATCCGTGGTGTCTTGGCGGTTTTCGTGCACATTGACTAAATCCACGGGATATTTGTCATCTCCCACCAGCAACAAATATCAGATATTAGGTAACTTTGTCAACCAAGTCTAGGACAGATAGGAAGAATCTCCTAGTGTTTTTTTGTCTCTGCGGATTTGAACTTGAGCCATCAGGTTCTCAACCAACTTAATTCACCACTAGGCCGCACCCTTGGATGCAACTGGGAAAGGGGAAAGGGTACTGGGTACTGTTGAGTCCTACATTATGGTGTTAGAGTTAGGACCATCTCAATCATTATTAACCCAATGTTGAGCGCCCATCTTATAATGTCTATGTAAGGGTTAATGATTTTAGAATCGTAAACTTAATGATTTTCACATACAATTTGATTATCAATAAGTCAGTCAAGAAACAAATCCGAAGCTGCCATAACTTTCTTTTTGACCTGAATTAAGTGGAAGTACTTGATTTGTATTTTGAGAAAAACAATTTCTCTCCCTTTTTCTTACTGTGTTCTTTCGGAACAAATATGGATGGAGTTCCGCTATTCTTCTTAAAGGCAGAAAGAGAACCAACAGTTAATTAACACATCACTCCCACTCTCCATCAAATTGGTTAGTGGGAAGCTGTTAGCACACCCTTTTAGTCTATCAACAGTTTACTGCTGGAAAATTAAATTAAAACGTAGATTATTTTAGCAACTATTAGTTATGTTTTTTTCTATTTTTCTTTGGCAGTTATTAGTATGACTTATCTATTAATTATGTTGTTTTTAATTCTCTGTAGATAGCAATAAGGAGGTTATTCCTCCACTTTCTCATTTCAGTAATTGTAAGAAGTTATGTCGTTGTTACTGGGGTGGGGTGGGGGTGGGGTTCCATCCACCAATTCTATTTACATTTATTTGACTTTAATGTAAAGGTAACCAGATAATATTTTAGTTTTTGAGTACTTGAACACAAGACTTTGCAGGTTCTCTCTTAGTGAACCAACGCCATAGGTCCTAGAAAGAATATATTAGATTTCGTCTTCCAACATCCCATAACTAGATCCATATTTGTAACCGTAACAATTTGGTATCAGATTCGGGAGTTATGGGAGATAAAATTCAACATCAATTGGCACAACTGGTAAACTTGTTCCAAGAATAACGTGCTGCCAATTTAGCCCGACAAGAAGCAATAAATGCTCGCTTGGAATTCTTAATCATCTGAACATTACAGTCAGAATCGAGGTTGGAAGGGTAAAGCTAGAGTGGTGAGAGGGTCAAGATCTGAAGGAGGAAGTTCCATCATTTCTCGACATACAAAGTTGGATTTCTCATGATTTAATGGCATGAGGACCCTTTGGGATGGTTGAGCAGATGTGGACACTTTTTTGACACCTACAAACTCTAGAAGAAGTAAAGGTTGAACTTGCTTTTTTTCATTTGGAGGGGAGTGCGCAACTTTGGTTTCTTCAATTAGAAACAGATATGCGTCAAGCCGTCAACTGTCTTGGAATGAATGCAGATGCCATTGTAACCTTCGTTTTGGGCCATCAATCAGAAGTCAGAAGTTGCGCGAATTGGCAAGGTTGCACCAGATTGGGCCTGTGGCATATTTCCGAGAAAAGTTTGAGCAGCTAGTTTCGCGGCTGGTACACTCACACGGTCAGAAAAAATCGAACTTTATATCAGCGGTCTTGCTGATAATAATTGCGGTTTAATTGCATAATCCTCCAGATTTGGCTACGTGATGAATTTATCTCAACTTTACGAAAGCAGCGAACAACCCATTTGTTCTCAATTGTTAGATGCGGGTAGGTCAGAGATAACAAATTTCTCACCTAAACAACATCCCAGATTTGCGAAGAAATTGGCCTAATCTGAAATGGAGGAAAGACTTAAGGGACTCTGTTTTAATTTTGACGAACTATTCATTCGGGGCCATCAGTGCAAGAAATTATTCTGGATTGATTTCATTGATTATGACTAAGAATTTGCTAAAATAGAGGGAAATACTACTACTTTCATGTTAGCACACCTTTTTAGTTTATCAACAGTTTACTTTATTGATGGAAAATTAAATCAGAAAGTATATTATTTTAGCAACTATTAATTATGTTTTCCTATTTTTCTCTGGCCGTTATTAGTACAACTTATCTATTTAATTATGTTGTTTTTAATTCTCCGTGGACAACAGTAAAGAGGTATGCCTCCACTTTCTCATATCAATGGTTGTAGCAAGTTATTTCCTTAATTTTGATCTCACTCAACTTACTCCATGCATGATATATGAGCAAGGCAATCGTTATCAAATATAATAGCCCAACTTGAGTTGGGGTGGAATCCACGAGGAGTGTAACTAGTATTCGAATCCTATGTGTGTTGAAGGAGACTAAGTGTTTACCCGTAATGTACACATAATGTAAAATATAAATTAAAATTGGAGGTATGGTTTGAAAGGTTGTGTTGACAAAATCTACTCGAACTACCAATTAAGAGCAATAATTGTAGATATACTTTTAATAGGAGAATAGCCTTGGGATTATATTTTTCTAGGGGTAAATAGTGCATGGGTACATGAAAATCAAATGCAAACTCTAGTTAAGGACTACATGGGTAGGTTAGGTTAGGGGTTTTGATGTTAGTTTTTCAACCAAACACCAAAATGTCATCCATGAATCCTTTCGAATACCTCATGGGTGTGGCAAACATATCAATCCAAAACCTCAATTGGGCATCCCTATTTCTAAGAAGATGCCCAAGACATTGCAAATTCACAATCCATCCTTATTTCTTAGACAATGTAAAGGGATAAGCTAACATCTAATTATTGTTTACAAATACCTTGTCACCCATATCCGTCTTTCAAGGATGATGTAGGATCTAAAAGAATACCCACATCCTTCTTTTAAGAATGACGTGAGATTTTGGGAATTTGGACTTTCACCCACAAATTCCTATTCAACAAGCAAATATTAGTGAAACCCAACATCATTAACCAAGAATCAACACTAACAATCAAGACCCACACATATTTGCACCCTATTCCAACATATCCCAAGATAGATGTTTAGCTACTCATGAAGTTTGAGAAAAGAAATATACCAAAACTGTCATTCAATGCTTCCATTGGAGAGGTAAAGTAAAAAGATATTCTCAAATCCACCTTCAATTACAACTAAAATCCTAGGAAATTAGTCTTTCCCAATTTGGTAGGGTTTTTCACAATGCGAAAATTGAATTCTAGTTTGAGATGTCCTAAATTGAAATGGTTTTTTGCCTTTTGAAGGATTGGAACCAGCTGTGTGAAATGACCAGTCCGCCCTAGGAGAATTCCACACTATCGCTATCGCCATTAGTTGATCGCGATCGTGACTCTGACGATCGCATTGGACCTATTGCGATCGCCATGCTTTGACCTGGTCTTGAGTTTAGACCGCGGTAACTGAGGTCTATCCCAGCTCCTGATTTTCCAACTTTTTGCACTACTTTCTTTTTTGATCTCTTTTAACCGAACTTCACTTCTTTTCTTCCCATTACCTATATACTTGCAAAACATAAGAATTAGTGCATTTAAATGATAAATTTGTCTCATTACCTATATACCTGCAAAACATGAGAATTAGTGCATTCAAATGACAAATTTATCTCATTAACATCGTTTAATCATAGTAGTGTGCACAAATTTGTGCGTCAATGAGTGGTAAATTTACCAACTCATCAACACCCCAACTTAAACCTTTGCTTGTCCTCAAGCAACACTACTCTTACTCAATGAACCTATGCAATTTTAGGCCCATTTATACGACCAAATGATCACAATGACTTTGAACTTGATTAATACCAACAAGTAGCTCTCAAGCATGGGTAAAACTATTCTCACAACTCCTCTCAACATGAAGCACAATCTCAAAGATGCAAAAGACTTTAAATAACAACAATGCAACAATCACTAACTCTCTAGAAGTGATTCTCTATCGATAGCAACTCCACTACACTTTTTTGCCTCATTTTCGGAAGATGACAATTTCATCTGCGTCAATTTGTCTACATGCCTCCTCGGAGAAAGGAAATCCCACACACCAAATTATCTATCCTACTACAAGGGATTTTAGGTGCAAGCACTCACTCTCACAAAGAATCTCTCAATGCGAACGAGTCTTGAGAAAGGGGATTATGTTGTTGCTTGTAACGTACGTTCGAGAAAGGGTATGATATCATTTAGGAACAAAGTAACCAACCTTCTTGAGCATCTACATCACATTATTCAACCAAACTTTTGACCATGAGCCACTTCATTTGTTTTCTAAATTCATACATGCCTACTTTCGCTACCTTGATTCACCCATTTCTTTGAAGACATCTTCTATTCGTTTATTTCTTTTGCAATCTATGCTTTTCTTTATTTTGATTATTCCTTTCTTTTTCACTTTTTCCTTTACTTTCTTTGCTTAACTTATAGGCATCTGCTTACATTACCATGGCCCAAGGTCACCTCTTCCAAAATTATCCACCCCCAACTTCGGCATTTGGCCTCAAGTTCCATTTTCCAAGTTCAAGGAGGGTAGGGTTCAAAATAGGGATGAAATTCAAATGGTTCAAGGCTTGTAATGTGATTACCAAAGAAAGACTTGAAGGCTCAAAATGGGCGACTATGGATACTATTCTATGTATGGGTAAGCTATTTAGGCTAAAGTGGGTTCCTATGTTCACAAAGAAGCCTAAGATCACTTCACCAATGAAGCATAATCACAATTAACCTTGAGGACTAACGGGGCAAGTTCTATATGATACAAGTATGCATGAGAATTACACAACTACGCTCACCGCACATGACATGCAAACTTTTGAAGGAGTCACAATTGCATTTCCTAATAGAGACAAAATGAGGTATTTACTATGCACTACAAACTAAGGACTTTAGAGTCACAAAAAGAGGAAAATAATTGTTACAAAATTGTTCACGTCCATGCCCTTGGTTTTGAAAATTTTTTGGACGGATGGGGTGTTTGATTCGCATTTACACTACACAAAGTTATTAAGGAGGTGGTTAATCCACTAATTGTATTTAAATTTATTTCATTTTAATGGGAAGGTAAGCAGAAAGTATTACAATTTTTGAGTACTTTAACCCAAGAGATTGCATGTTATCTCTTAATGAACCAACCCCATGTGTCGTAGAAATAAAACATTAGATTTCATCTTACAATATCCTATAACTAGATCCGTATTCGTGGATCGTAACTTGGTATCAGTTTAAGGAGTTATGGGAGATCATATTCAGCATCAATTGACAATTGGTGAACTTGTTTCTAGAATAACGTGCTGCCAATTTAGCCAGACAAGAAGTAATAAATGCTCGCTTAGATGAACTCAAAGGGTTTAGTAAATTCGAAAGTCGAATCTGAATCATCTGAACATAACTGTCAAAATCGAGGCTGGAAAGGTAAAACTAGAGTGGCCGAAGGGTCAAGATATGAAGGAGCAAGTTCCATCATTCCTCGACATACAAAGCTGGATTTCTCACGATTTAATGGCGATGAGGACCCTTTGGGATGGTTAAACAGATGTGGGCACTTTTTCCGACACGAACAAATTCTAGAAGAATAAAAGGTTGAACTTGCTTCTTTTCATTTGGAATGGAATTCACAACTTTGGTACCTTCAACTAGAGACAGATATGCATCAACTATCTTGGAGTGAATTCAAACGCCATTGTAACCTTCGTTTTATTCCACCAATTAAAATTCAGAAGTTGGGCGAATTGGCAAAGTTTCTCCAAATTGAGTCTGTGGCAGATTACCAAGAAAAGTTTGAGTTGTTAGTTTCACAGCTGGTACACTCGTAGAGTCACAAAAATTAACTTTATATCGTGGTATTGCTGATAATATTGCAATTTAGATTGAATTCCATAATCCTCCAGATTTGGCTACGACGATGAGTTCATCTCGACTTTATGAACGCAAGGACCAATCCTTTTGTTCACAACTGTTAGATATTGGCATGTCAAAGACCACTAATTCTCACCTCAACAATATGTCAGATTTGTGAAGAAACTGATCAAATCTGAAATGGAGGAAAGGTGACTTAAGGGGCTCTGTTTCAATTGTGACAAACTATTCACCCAGGGCCATTGGTGTAAGAAACTATTCTGGATTGATTTCATTGAGGATGAAGTAGTATTTGTTGAAAAAGAGGGAAATTCTACTATTCTCCACACTTAGTGCTTAAGGACAAATATGCTTTGAAGGAGGGGAGAAATGTTGGCACATTTTTTGTCTATAAATAGTTTACTGTTGGAAAATTAAATCAGGATGTAGGTTATTTTAGCAGCTATTAATTATACATCAATAATACCCAGTGTATTCCCACTAAGTGGGGTCTGGGGATGGTAAAGTGTATGCAGTCGATATCATTACCTCTGATGAAGTAAAGAGGCTGGTTGAGTGTTTTCGATTGATCCTCAGCTCAGGACAGATAACAGTATAACAAATAAAAAATATAAAAATAAACACAAAATGTGATAATACACCGCTAGATAATAAAACATAAGTCACGGGTCGTCCGCTCCCTAGCCTTTGCAAGCCTATACAACTTCTTATCTCCGTATTTCTCCTCTAAAGTCGTATACAAAGCTTTCCAATGTTGTTGTCTTAGTCGCTGTAACCGCTAACTTAACCTCTTTTCGAGCTAACTTATACTTCTCCTTATTCTCCGCTTCCCCTCGCCATCCTTGCTCTTAACCAACTTTGCATAAGCCACCTTCTTAGTCTCCACCTTCCTTTTTAACTTCTTCGTTCCGCCGTTTGTCACCTCGGTGCTTGCCAGATCGTCCTCTCAAGACACCCAACACCTCTCTAGCTGTCTCCCTGATGGAATTGACAGTCGTCTCCCACATACTATCTGCATCCCTTTTACTCTCTCAAGCCCCAATTGTCATCAGCTTCTCCCAAATCTCCAATGCACTAGCCATATTCAAGCTACCCCACTGAATCCTAGGTATAATCCTCCACACCCTTTTCTAACTCTCTTTTTGATTTCCAATTCCATTATCAGAAGTTTTTGTTGGGTCGAAAGATTCTCGCTGGGTATGACTTTACAGTCTTTACATAGCGTTGTATCACCCTTCCTAAAGAGCAAAAAGTCTATTTGAGTCTTGGCCACCAAACTACAAAAGGTAATAAGGTACTCCTCTTTCTTTGGGAAACTCAAATTTTCTACCCATAACCTAACGGCCCTAGTGAAATCCAAAACTGAAGTTGCTCCATTCCTTTTCCTATAACCGAAATCTTTATGCACATTATCATAGCCTTTCGATATAGACCCAATATGTACATTGAAATCCCCTTCGATGAAGAGCTTCTTAGTGCTCGAAACGCCTTTCACCACCTCATGCAAAACCTCCCAAAAGCTCTTCTCCTCCTCCTTGTCCAACCCCGTTTAGGGAGCATAGGAACTAATAACATTCAACGTAGACCCTCCAATGACTAGCTTAACTGACCTCACCCTGGGCCCTGGTCTTCTATAACGCTCCAAAAAATGAGTCCCGGAGCGTCACACGGTGCTTGAGGCTACGAGTAACCCTAAGCTAACCCTTTGAGCCATTTTCATTCAGTTCAACATAAATCAACGAGGTTTCCATAAAGAACCCTCAAATATCAACAGAATAATCATCATCCAAGAATAAAAGAATTTCAGAAAGATAACAAAAGACTTATTAGTCAACTCTCAACATCTATACTAGTTTGACAAGCCTCTAAGAAAATTAATAAAACCAGCGAGCCATTGAGACATGCCCAACTGACTCATACTCAATTATCAAATGTAAACAATTTCGTGAAACCAACATCAGACATCACGTCCTCGGAACATGAGGACTCACCACAACAGAGGATGTAGAACAGCATGCCCGAAAAATCACTGTCGAACTTGAAACTGAGCACCTGAACCTACATTCCGAGAAAATGCAGCCCACATCCGAAGATGTGGGTCAGTACCATGGAAAGGAACCGAGTATATGGGGGTGTATGCAGTTGTATAAACATCATCATCATAAATATTTATAAGA
>NC_061118.1:152862605-152867819 GCF_002878395.1 Capsicum annuum
CGATATCCAAATTGAATGAAACCAATTTCATTAGAAAGAGGACTCTCATATCTTTCCGTTGATATATAGTATCTCACTCATATCATTGTGTACAAGGAGTTATGACCATTTGAAGTTGACCCAAAAATTCACTTTTGATCGGCTAAAGTAGATCGACCATAACTTTTTGCTCCGATAGACAAATTGGATGAAACCAATTTCATTAGAAAGAGGATTCGCAGAGATTTCCGTTGATATATAGTAGATCACCCAGATCATTATGTACAAGGAGTTATGGTCATTTAAAGTTAGAGGAAAAATACGCCAAGCCTCAGTACCTTTTTCTGCACGTTTTATTGTTCACTACTATTCATGGTTCGATCGGAATGTTCATAGCTCGTCGCTAGGGTGTCCGCTTTGGATGATCCACATATCGTTGGAAAGCTTATTCGATACTCTATGCAATGGTGGGTCATAATCTGAGACATTCCGCACGAAAAATTTATAATTCATTCTAGAAGATAGAACCCAACACATTTACGCACAAAATTTCAACGAAAAGTTTCCCGGGGTATTACATCTTCACTCCAACGCCGACCCCGACCTATAACATGACCGCAGTCTACCTTTGACCACCATAACCACTACTCTATAAGAGAAGTTAATACAAGGGCGCACAAATAGATAAGACTAACAAGACACAATTATAATAACGAATAAATCAGTAATGAAGCTTGAAGTTGTGACCACTATATGCTAAGGAAACAAATAGAAATCTACAGGAAAAAGTCAAGAATCAACTATGTATGTCAAAAGCAATAAATCTTCAAGAAATAAACAAGAATCAACCGTGTATGCCACAAGCAATAAAACCAATATACTACAATGCAAATGTTGATAAATAACAATCAACAACAACAATCAACCGTGTATTCCCACAGCGTGGGGTCTGGGGCGGGTAAGATGTATGCAGTCTATACCGTTATCTCTGAGGAGGTAGATAGGTTGTTTCCAATAGACCCTCGGCTCAAGATAACGGATAGTAAACAAGGATATGGATGACATAACCAAAATAAAGAATAAGAAATAATAAAATAAAAATCAGAGACATGAAATTTGGGAAATAAGAGAAACACGGAATAAGAAAAATAGGAACTAAAAAATAAGATATAAGACACCCACCTAGTAGTAACATACACTCACATACCAAAGACACCTATGTACACTGTCCTATGATTACTAACCCGGCTACATAAGAACTCTCCTGACTGCTTGCTACAACCCACACACTAACACTAGCCTTTCACCCTTATTCTCGACCTCCACACCTTCCTATCTAGGGTCATGTCCTCAGTAAGCTGAAGCTGCTCCATGTCATTTCTAATCACCTTACTCTAGTATTTCTTTGGTCTACCTCTACTCCTCTTGAAACCATCCAACGCTAGCTTCTCACACCTACGGATCGGGCTCATCACATGCCTAAACCATTTCAGCCTTCCTTCTTGCATCTTGTCTTCCACCGAAGCCACTCCCACCTTCTTCTGAATAATCTCATTCCTAACTCTGTCCCCTCTAGTAAGCCCACAAGAATTTAGAAAATAACAACAATAGAAAATAACAACACGTACGACAAGAAATAGATATGCTAGTCTCAACTACGGCAAAGTAATAGAGAAACTGGAACCAATGATCCAAAAAGAATAGTCAAAGATAATCAGCCAAGAAACCAAGAGAGAAAAGACTGAAATACAAATATCGAAAGAGACGGACGTATCCGCCACCAACAATCAAGAAACCTAAACAAGATAACTAGAGGAGATGATACAAGTGCACCTGATCCGGGGAGAAGACGAAGTGGGGGCGTTTTCTTGATATTTTTTAGGCAGTTATTAATGATTTTTATCTATTAATTATGTTGTTTTTAATTCTCTGTAGTCATCATTAAGGAGGTTATTCCTCCACTTTATCATTTTAGTAGTTGTTTGGAAATTATTTCCTTGATATTAGGGGGGTGACTAATCCACTAATTGTATCTAAATTTATTTCGCTTTAATGGAAAGATAAGCAGAAAATATTACAGTTTTTGAGTGCTTTAACTCAACCAGCGCCATAGGTCGTAGAAGGTAAACATTTGATTTCATCTTACAATGTCCCATAACTAGATCCATCTTCGGGGACTGTAACAGAAGCTTTATGTGAAATAACTTTCATACAACCGATAGGATTTAAACAATTATATTATCATCATTATTTATTAAACCAGCCAAATAATATAATCCATGAGGGCCAAAACTTATATTCTTTCACTTAACACATGTGCCATTATGAACTTAACTGTTTAATAGAATTTTCATCATTATGTGCGTAATTAGAAGCCAAATCCTCCTTTAATTGGAAATAGTCGTTTTTATTGAATAAATCAACTAATATGAGGCGATCAAAGTGAGCTAGTGGGAAGTTTCATATGAAATAACTTAATAACTTTCCTACAAACAGTAGGATTTTAACAATTTTATTATCATTGTTATTTTTTAAACCAATCAACTAATATAAGCCACGTGGCCAAAACTTAGAGTCTATGCTCCAAATGTCGAGTCGTGTGTGTGTGTGTGTGGTGGGGGGTGTGGGGGTGGTGGTGGTGTTGAGTCCCAAATCAGCCCACTTAGGGATCCGAGGTCTATAACAGGTACCAAACTCAATTATCTGCTTCCTTTGAATTAATTGCTCACAGGGAGATTGCCTAAGATGAAAGGTACATTTTCTTAATACTACAGGGAAATGGAACGGAAAGATACATTTTCTGTTAAATAGGACAAGATTTGACATTGGATAGTGGTTGTGGAAGTGTGAGACCATCTCACCTAAAATCTTAAGCTGTAAGAGAGAGCACACTTTTTATTATTTAATTATATTCTCAACACACCCCCTCATGTGTGGTCCTGATTCTTTTTCATGGGCCAAGCACGTGAATTTTTTTTTTTTAATGATGGGTGACAGTGAGATTGGGTCCCAGGACCTCTACTCTAATCCCATGTTGACGTGTATACGTGTGTGATCATCTCTTAAAAGTTTAAGCTATTAGAGAAAACACACTTTTTATTATTTAATTATATTCTCAACAATGGCCTTTTGTAAATAGAAACTATTTTTGGCGATAACATAAATTGGTCTCTTTTCTATTTTCCTCTACCTCCAAGCAATATTAATTGCGGCGAGGAAGTCAAACCTAATTATCATGTGATGTCTCATTTACAAATATGATCAAGTTGGTTTCTGTTTTTAATGTCCATTTGTGTCTTGACTACTCTTCAAATGAGAAACTAGGGAGTGTCCTAGATGGCTAGTGTCACCCTTTACAAGAACAATGAAGTTATTAGAATTTCATGTGAAGTAGACCTCTGATAAACTGTTGGGCACCTTTTTCCATCCAGATTCAAAATAACGTTTTACTCTCTGGATGCTGAAGTTTTTCTTTTTCAAAATATGTTTGAATGCTTTTGTGACTTTCCTTTGCTTTTGAGAAATCATAAGATGCACAAGTTGGAAATAAAACCTTCTTAATCCGTAAAGAAATCATTTCCTACTTGTGCATCATATGAACTGTACTTGCTTACTCCAATGAAGCTCTTCTTACATTGGTTTAGGTCCTATGGAGTCAAGTTAGGTATTTCTTAATACTAGAGATTATCATAATGGAAACTAATGTTGTATTTTACTCGTGCATTGCAGAGCATCTCAGTCTTTTGTGCCGAATTCTGGTGAAGCTAATAGTTCAATTCCGCTGCATCCTCAACCGCTTAATGTGGCCCCCATCAGCTGGTATTCATCGACACCAGATATCAATGCTGGTTCAGTCTCAGTTGAAGCTATAACTTCGCCGTCCAAGCGTAGCAACTCTCAGCTGCATGCTGGGGGTCAGCCTGCAGTGCGTTTTTCCTCTGCTTGTCCAGCCAGAGAGGAACGGGACAATTTTATAAATCATGTTAACGGCAGGGTTGCCCTTACTGGATCGGCGTTGTTGGGAGAGGTTGGGCCATTCATGGGTTCAGTTGATATAGCTGAATCTGAAGATGCTTATGTATTCCGTGTTTCACTTCCCGGTGTTGCTAGGGATGAAAGTAAGTTCTACGTATGAGTAAAATTTTCTTAAGTTGAAAATCACCATATGTTCTTATAACTCTTTACTGTCTTACATCAGACTTTTTTTTTATATTTTACTGCGTCAAGTTGAAAATCGCCACATCTGTGACGACAATATGTTTTGTATATGAATGTCAAATTGCATCCATGTGAATTGACTTGATGATTAAGAGATCTTTCCGTTCATGTGGTTACAAAACTCTTTCGCTGTGATGTTGGACCAAATGGGAGAATTCTCATAAGAGGGGTGAGCGTGACCGGAGAGAGGAAGGTTCGCAGGAAGAATATGGTCTTTAAGATGCAAACTCAGAACTTATGCCCACCGGGTGAATTTACTGTTTCATTCCAGCTACCAGGTCCAATTGATCATCTAAACTTGTCTTGTAATTTTGGACCTGACGGGATTTTTGAAGGTGTTGCGAAGAAAAAACAGCAGGTCCTTTAAGGTCCAGTGAAATACTTAGATCAAAATCCTTCTTCTCTGTAAGTACCTCTATAGTCCAAAGTACTTTGTTTGGAGTTGCATGTGAAAGTTGTGTCTCTGGCTTTCCCACTTTTATATAAGTCAAACAAGCCAATTATATTAACCATTGTATCTGAACTAATTATGTAATTCCGCCTTTTAGCTTCCTGATCTATGAACAATCACTCTGCATTGTTTTGGAATGTGAACATATTTTTTCATGTTGAGCTTCATAAAGCTTTTTATTTTGAATTAATTGTTCCACTTCATTAATCACTACTGCAAAAATATCTCTTTTCTTGAACCTAATTCTCTGTTTTGCTTGTAGATGGTAGGGAGAAGCCAAATTTAGAAGACCAGGAGCAATGCTGCAGTTGATTCCGGGATCTTTGTGCAGCTTTTAGCCTTATTTTGCATCATGCTTTAGTTCTTTTGTGTGTGTGCCGTCTTGTTGGTTGCATCGTTAAGACTTACTAAGGGTGTGGCTACCCGAACTTAGCCACTTCTACAGAATTGGAAAATTGGGCTCAAACTAATAGATTTTGACTTTTGTTACGGGGTTGTTTGGTGTAAGGTATAAGTAATCCAAGGGATAAGTTATCCCGGGATAAAATAAAAGTTCACTTAAATCC
>NC_061118.1:152870819-152888291 GCF_002878395.1 Capsicum annuum
CCGTGGGGACCATGGTTTGTAACAGGAGGCTTTCTCTCAGTAAAATGGTGGGTACAACAATCTGGGTAAGACTCCCACAACTTTCCACAGAATTTTATGATAAGACACATACTAGAAAAAATGGGAAGGAAATTGGGACAGCTCCTCAAAATTGATACGTGCACGTCATCCGCATTAAGGGGGAGGTATGCCAGAATATGTATACAAGTACCAATCAAAGTTCTAGTCAAAACCAAATTTAAAATTGGGACTCATATTTAGAAAGTGGTGTATGAGGCCGATGGAATACTTTGCACTACCTGTGGTTGAATTGGGCACATAGCAAGGCAATGTGTCCACTCTAAACCGACATACACACAACCAGAAACCCCTTCAACCACTGAGGCTAACAAGGAAACAAACGAGTAGCAACTAGTCACATTCCCAAAGCGGTGACACACATCTAAACCAACAAAGGAACAAAACAACAATCACAAACCCCACCCGCAGGTAAGGGTCACAGAAGGTTCACTGTGTACATCCTCTGAAACCCTTTAACGTTTATGATTGTTGATCGGCCGACCGCATTCCCAAAGGTAATTGAATCAAGACACTTTGTAAGAGAGGTGTAATTTGGACGTAAAAGTAACTGGTAAAGTTGTTGCACGTGATTACCAGGTCACAGGTTCAAACTTGTAAAGGCCTTTAGCAGAAATGCGAGGTAAGACTATGTACAATAGACTCTTGTGGTCGGACCTTCCCCGAACTCTGCGCATAGCGAGAGCTCTAATGAACCGGACTGCCTTTTGATATCTATTATAACATTTGATATAGCACGAGACCAATATATGTGATTTGTTTATCTTAATTTATGTGACACAAATAGAATTTAGATAACCAATCATATTTTTAATATGTTTTGAGATATTTTAAGCTGTTAGCTATTGAAATTTATAATACTTTTTGAATGTTATTTTCAAATAATATATGTTACTCTCATTGTTCATTCTTTTGTTACATTAATAGTTAGTTATATTTTTAAAATAATTGAAATTTTTAATTATTATGATTTATAATACTTTTTTCTGTTCCAAGTCAAGTGGCGCGGATATAATTTTGAGAGTCAACCAAATGTTATAATTGAAGTTGTGAAGCAGATATGTCTTAAATGACTCATAATAACTAATTAAAAGTGATATAGAAAAATCAATATAAAAAAAAATTTAAGTGGGCCTTATAAAATGTCAAGTTAATTTAAAATATCAAGATTTAATTTATCATTTTATGTCTATTTTATCTTTTTTATTAAATATTATTAATTTTTTAATACGTAAATAACTTATAATAATTATTTAGGAGTGATATAGTAAAATCACGGAACATTTAGTCGGGAAGCATGTCGATGAAGAGATGCTACACACTACACTTATATATAGTACTAATTTATTTAGTAGTTACAAGTACTCTTTTATAAATGTTTTGTCCAGCTTCTTTTTAATTAACATGCCTTCTTGAGAAAATTGAAGGAAAGGTGTCTTTTAAGTTTTGAATGAAGGATTGGTGATATTGACCAACAGATAGGGTCAAACATCATTAGGAAACTTGATTAAGTTAATTGTGGACTTGATTAATATTTTTAAAACTTTCTAATCTTTTCAAAAATACAAATCAACCCAACCCACACCCCTTTTCAATCCTAATCAACCACTCTGTCTCTCCAGCTTCTCCCAACCAACAGTTCTGTAAAATTTCTCCCTTCAACCTCCGGCAACAAATAGTCGCGCGAGTTTCTTTTCGACTTTCAACCGTCAATCGATGTGAAAACTTCTCCGATGACAACAACTTTGAGTTTTTCGTCCTCTCATTTCCTTTTTCACAGGTAAAAAATTATGAAGAAACAGAAGAACTTGAGCCAACTACTCTTCTGGTATTGAAATGTGGACTGAATAAAACCCTAATTTTTGGCATTTTTGCATTTCTTCTTCTCGTTGTCATACCGTTGATTCGAATTTATTGGTGATTTTAGGTCACAGTTGATGTTCTTAGTGTGTATGTGTGTGTGTGATATATTGGTGTTGCTGGGTTGATTTGTTGTTTGTCTTGGTAGAAATGATATTGCAACAGTTGAAACATCTGATGTAATAAATAAAACTATGATGCAATAAATGAAAATCTGATGCAACAGATTACAAATCTGATGCAACTATGAAAATCTGATGCAACAGGTGAACAATCTAACAGATCATTCATCTGTTGCGATAGACGACTCTTCTGTTTGGAGAAATCTAAACAATATTGCTCCAACAGATAAATGATTAGTGATTTGTTTTTATTCTTTCCAATAGTTTACTCTTCATTTTAAAATCTGATGCAACAGATTAAAAATCTGATGCAACTATGAAAATCTGATGCAGCAGGTGAACAATCTAACAGATCATTCATCTATTGCGACAGACGACTCTTCTATTTGGAAGAAATCTAAACAATATTGATCCAACAGATAACTGATTAGCGATCTGTTTTTATTCTTTCCAACGGTTTACTATTCATTTTATAACATATTAGGACTGTTTTTATTCTTTCCAACGATTTACTCATACAGGTCGGTTATCTGTTGCAACAGATGACATACCTGGTGCAACAGATTAGTGATCCATTTTTATTTTTTCCAACGGTTTACTCATCCGTTACAACAGGTCGGTTATATGTTGGAACAAATAAAATACCTAGTGCAACAGATTAGTGATCTGTTTTTATTATTTTCAACAGATTACTCATCCGTTGCAACGGGTCAGTTATGTGTTGCATCAGATAAAATATCAGGTGTAACAGATAGTGCTATTTTTATGGTTCCCACGTATTACTCATTCGTTGCAACAGGTCGGTTATATGTTGCAACAGATAACATACCTGGTGCAACAGATTAGTTATCTGTTGGAACTGTTATATTACTATTATGCATTAATCAATTATAATTTATGTTATGTTCCTGTTAATTTAAGATAACATGGCTCCCAAAATAAAAGAAATAGAATCAAGTCTAAGTAAAGGAACAAGTGCAGCAGCTCAGCTACATCCACCACTCTATGAGCTTGCTTTACAAACGTTATCTCAATCAGGAGCAGAAGATAATGAACGCGGGGACGAGAAATCTTTCAAAAGAGATGATCCAAATGCTAATAGCCCTTCCGTCGAAGAGTTGGTCAAAACCTTCAGCATTGATCATTACCCTGTGAGAATACAGTGCGATGGTGCCACAGATTTAACGGGTGATCTCGTGGTTAAGTCAGTCATGGAAAAATCTTTCGATGCCTTCAGAAAAATACTTTGAGATCAAAAATTGAATTCTTATTTCAGGGAAAGCTGCTTTGGGAAATATCTTGATCTGCCGGAGGACAACAATGCTCATTTCCAGATGAAAATGGTATATGATCTTCTCAAGCGTAGGTTTATGTATGAAAACAAAGATAAGATGGATGAGGTGTGGATAAATTACAGTGGCATGCCTGTTTGTTTTGGTTGGGAGGAGCTTTCCATAGTTACCGGACTAAAATGTTATCCTCCTTCTCCTTCTTAAGTTAACCTACTCTGACCCAAAAAAAGCACCCCGCACACCCAAAAAAGTAAAAGGCAAGTCGAGTAATCGTGATGACCTGATGTCCATTGTTGGTCCAAGCTTCAAAAATAAAAATTTGATTGAAGCATTGAAAGGTAAAGGACTTTCAAAGAAGAACAAGCAATCATTGTGCTTGGTTTGATTTGTACATAATGTTCTTTGGGCGAGAGACGTTAACAACAACATAAGCCTCAATTTAATAAATCTCTCCGAGGATCTTGAGGCATTTAACAACTATCCTTGGGGTTATGAAAGCTTCAAAATGACTGTCGAATATTTGTTGACTCCATTAACGCCAAAAACAGTCAACTTATATGGTTTTCCATGGGCCTTCATGGTAAATATTTCTTTTCTCATGATATGATTCATCATTTTTTTATTTAATAATACTTTTAATTTATTGGCGTTATGTTATAGGCTTGGGCATTTGAAGTCATTCCTTATTTGAGTCAACAAGTGAACTACCAGGAAGAAGTTTCTTGTCCAAGAATTCTGAGATGGTTGTCGGCCAAAACCGATAAAAATGCAAAATTTGTTGATCTTTTCAACCCCCAAGGAAGCAGTAAGTCCAATTCTAATCAAGTTTTTTTTAATTAATGATTAAATGATTTCATCACCATTCTTAATATATGTACCGATTTATTTTAGATTGTCCATCTGTGGCTTGTTCCGACCAACCGAGAGTTGAAGATGCCATTTTTTCTTACTTTACGATCTGTGCAAACTTTATCGGACCATAAGGTTGTTGATGGAATAAAAATAGAATTGTTTGGAGCAACAACCATCGCAAGAAAAATAATTTTGGAGGGTGGGGCTAATGATGCTCCTCTTACAGTTTTTGAAACAACAAGCCATTATGATTATGATCATAATGGTTGTACAGATTTTTCTCCATATTTTGCCGCATCTAGTGAATGTTCTTCATGCAAATGTCAAGACTGCAAGGCGAAACACGATGGAGTGATTAATGCTATTAATGCACTAACTGCTTCTGTAAAGAAAATGACATCTAAGAGGGGTGTCATTCTATCAAAGAGGATTTCATATCCAGACACTCCACTAGAGATCAAGGCGTCTAAGAGAAGAAGGAAAGACACTTCCAAGGCATCATCAATCATAAAAAAAAGTAAGATTGCAACGCCTCTGTCTTTTTCTTGTACCGATATTCAGTGTGCAAGGGCCACAGAAGAGCAGCATGAACTGAAGAAGGTGAATGTACATCATCTGTTCCAAAAAATAAACAAGCACATATTTGTTTCAATAGATGATACATCTGCTGAAAATTATCAAACAGATGTATACATCTGTTGCAAATGTTGTCTAACCTGTTGCATCAAATTTGTTATCTATTTCAACAGATGAGTCTTATGTTGCAACAGATGGGTCATCTGTTCGAAATTATCGTACTGCTCTGATTTACCTGTTCAAACTTGTCCTAACAGATAATCCATCTGATGCAACATAAGAATTATCTATTGCAACAGTTGAAAAATCTGTTGTATATCTCTACTTTGCGTTGACAATTCTGGCTTTCAGGTGGATGTCACAGCTACTGCCGAAGAGCATAATATGACAGTTGATAATCCATTAACTGCTTCCAAAGATGAATAAAAAGTGGAGCCTGTCATTTTGGGAGAACGGAAGAATTACTCGTTTGAAGGGTTCAACATCTCGGACGAGGCTCCAAAAAAACTAATACAGTTGATCAATGACTATTCAGAATGAATTACCGATAGGCTGTTAAAGCATCATGCCGGCAGGTACAAAAATCAATTTTATGGATATTGGTTTATACAATTTTTGTTGTAAGAACCTGACATTAACACATATAAATCATCATGTAGAAGACAAAATGACGAGCGCTACAAAGTGAACGAATCGAGTCTTGGTTTTGATATGTTCGACTTTGTTGTTGTACATCCCGGAACAAAGAATTGGTTCTATTTGACGTCACAGCCCAAAACTTGCTGGAATGATGAGGTTTGAAGGCCATACATATTACTATTAATTAATACTTTATTTAATTACATCCGTGTGTTGATTTTTTCGTTACGTAATTCGAAATGTTTGATAATATGTGCAGCATATCGATGTCATTTTTTATTACCTCTGAAAGAAGGCCAAGTTGCAAACACAAGAACAATATAGATACACAAAAGGCAATTGTTTGTACAAAGCTTACATCAATAATGCCTACGATAGGTATTGTCAACAACAGCCGGAAGTTTTTCGAAACGAGGAATGCTTAATCAACATCATCAAACGTTTTAGCATTCTGGCTGGCTTACCTTGGCATTTGGTCAATGGAGTGTAAATCCCAATCAATTGTGGTGATGAATTCCATTGGCTGTCGTCGTTCTAAAAAAGCGGCGCATCCGAGTTTATGACTCGATGTCGCGAAGGAGACGTTCCGGGCCGTCGTTTGAGATACAAAAGCTGGCCAAAATATTGTCTACTTACCTTGATATGAGTGGTAATTTAGATCAAAAGGTTCATACTGATTGGGAGGGACAACTTTTTTTTTTTAAAGTTTTTTCGTCCCAACAACTTGTTCCGGTAAACAAGTTGTAGAATAACTTTGGTAGTTTTTCGACAATTTTGCGAAGTTGTTCAACAACTACAAAGTTGTTCAACAACTGCGCAAAGTTGTTCAGACAACTAATGTAGTTGTCCAACAACTATCCCAGTTATTCAAAAAGATTTAGTTTTTTTTTAACAAATTTGTGGGACCCACTTATCCTTTTTTCTTAATTGGAAACTTGAGGGGTCTTTTGAATCATTTTTCTCAATATTTTCTAAGTAGTATATGTAGTGACAAAAGAAAAATTGGTAGTTGTCTCGCAACGTTTCCAAAATTGACAGTTGTGTGCATGGCTGAAGACCGAGGAAATGCGGTGGAGCAACTGTCCGCCGACCCGAACCCGAGCCCAATTTTGTTTTGCACCATTTATTGATGAGTCCTACTTGGATCAATGTTTCCATACGCCTCCTTTCTTTATTATTTTTGTACATATTTATATTGAGTCATTGTTAAGATGCAATTTCATCACTTTGTTTCAATATGTTTGTATCTTCATATGCCGTTTTGCCTAATTATCACTCCCTCCGCTTCAATTTCTTTAATCTTGGGATGTTAAATATGTCAGTGAAAAGCTAGAATTAAAGAGTCTAAAAAGAGAAGAGACATTTTTTTTTGAAACAAACTAAAAAGGGAGAATAAGACAAACAAATTGAAGTGGAGGGAGTACTTACTTAGTGAGGATGTGAACAATACACTCATGTTATTTTGTCTGTTGTCTGAAGTTGATGTGAAATTCTTGTATGTCTATACTTGTAACAGTTGCTTTATGGTCCTTTGTAAGTGGAATTGTTCTAATTGTTGAGTGTAAAAGCTGTGGAAGAAAGCTATGTATGGATTGTTTCTGAGTAAATCAGTTAGTAAGTGCTTAATCCATTCATGTTTTTCTGCATACAAATTTTTCTACAGCTGCACTTTGCATTGGATAAAAGTGGTTTCGAGAAAGTACTGTCGTGCACCTGCTTCAGTTAAGTTTCCTTTATGTAAGGTCCAAACATGTTTTATCATTCTTGTTGGTTCCTATTTGGTGAAAGTTTTCTTAGTTTCATGAGCATTAGTAAAATAGATCCCTCTCAGGAATGGTTGCAATTTGGTATGCATTGATTGATGAACTGCTATTAACAATGATGTGATTCCCCATAGATACCACGCTTTCCGCGTTAGAGTGCTTTTACTATGCAAGAACCTCAAGAAAAATGAAACTTTTTTTTGTTAAGATGTATTTGAGAGGATTCCAGTAATTATAACATCCATGTAAATGTGTATCACACTTGTGAGATCAAGACCATGAGATTAACTATTTGGTCTTACAAACTTTTTGCTTGATCTGAAGAGTTGTCAGCCTTGAACTTAGTGTGGATATAACAAAGTGGATAGATCAGAGATGTCCCTACATGAATATATGCAATATGTTTGTTGATGTTTTGCTGAACTTAATCGGATTTTTGTCCCTTTAGAAACTCTTCTATTATTAATATTAAAAACTCTTAGTAATTCGAAATGTCTAAATGAAAATCGTCGTCAAGTTTAAGGTATTGGTCTCGCATTGATGGTAACTCATTCCAAGAACCTTCTCTCGTATATTTCCTTCACCAAGTTATCGCCAACAGTCAGCTCTTATCCGTTGGTGTCAATTACTCTGTTATTAAGCCTTAAAAAAGAAAAAAAAGAAAAAAAATAAAAACATCCTAAAGAATAGGGACCATTTTAGTAATTTTGGTCTATTTCAAAGAACAAAAGTCAAGAATACATAACCAGGTCAGCAAGGGACCTTCGATGCTCTAGAAAATCCCTAAACATAAAAGCAAGCACATACTCACCAACTTCACAACCAAAAATGTTTTAAATAAATTTCCATCTTTGGGTATCTGCCGCTCTATGATTTTAAATATCTAAATGAAAATTGTCTTCAAGATTAGGGGACTGGTTCCACATTAGTCGTAACCCAGTTTGAAAACCTTTTCTCATAGATTCCCTTCACCACGTCATCGCCATCAATCCGCTCTTATCTCTTGGTCCTATGTTATTAAGCCGTAAGACTCTTTTAGTAATTTCGCTCTACTTTTCAAAGAACAAAAAGTTCAGGTCAGTAGGGAGTAAAGGGCCTTCAGCACTGTTGAAAATCCCTAAACACATAAAAGCAACCAACTTCACAGCAAAAATAATTTCATATAAATTTCCAGCTTTGGGTATTTGCCGCTCCTTGATTTTAACGATATCCCAAGACTCTTTTTACCAATATTTTTACCAAATACCAGATTTCCCAATCTTTTTTCTTCCAGCAGCTATCTGATGGATTCGCGTTTGAGGTATCGTCATCCTAATTTTTTTATTATTTTTATTTTTTTTAGATAACCTCTGTTGAGTTTATCTTTCATTTTTTTTTTTATACATGATAGTGTAAGTAAAAACTCAGAATTAGCTATTTTTTTAGTAGACCTAACTCAGGTGTTGATTTTTCTTTTTGAGTGTTTCTGGGCACTTTTGTACATGCAGAAAGTTACCATTTTTTCAGATACCCAGTTGTTTTCTTACAGATAATTTTAGGAAGTTTAGTTAAGGGTATGTTGGGAAGCTGAAATTTTGGCATAAATTTGTGTGCTTTATGTGGAATATATGTGTTATTATGGTGTGTAGAAGAGTTTTCTTGAGATTTGACATTTTATTTGTGAAAACTTTTGAAGAATGTATGGCTGATTCAATGTTTGTTAGTCCTTTTTTTGGGTTTTTTTTTTGATAACCTTGTTTTGTGAATTTTGCTGCATTAGAAGAAGAGTACCTTGTTTTGGATATCCGTGGTGTCTGGGCGGTTTTCATGCACATTGACTAAATCCACGGGATATCTGTCATCTCCCACCAGCAACAAATATCAGATATTAGGTAATATTATCAACCAAGTCTAGGACAGATGGGAAGAATCTCCAAGTGTTTTTTTGTCTCTACTGGGATTTGAACTTGAGCCATCAGGTTCTCAACCAACTTAATTCTCCACTAGGTCCCAACCTTGGATGCAACTGGGAAATGGGAATGGGTACTGGGTGCTGTTGAGTCCCACATCTTGGTGTTAGAGTTAGGATCATCTCAATCATTATTAACCCGATGTGGAGCGCCCATCTTATTATGTCTATGTAAGGGTTAATGATTTCAGAATCGTAAACTTAATGATTTTCACATACAATTCGATTATCAATAAGTCAGTCAAGAAACAAATCTGAAGCTGCCATAGCTTTCTTTTTGACGTGAATTAAGTGGATGTACTTGATTTGTATCTTGAGAAAAACAATTTCTCTCCCTTTTTCTTAGTGTGTTCTTTCAGAACAAATATGGATGGAGTTCCCCTATTCTTCTTAAAGGAAGAAAGAGAACCAACAGTTAATTAACACATCACTCCCACTCTCCATCAAATTGGGGTAGTGGGAAGCTGTTAGCACACCCTTTTAGTCTATCAACAGTTTATTTTTGGAATATTAAATCAAAAGGTAGATTATTTTAGCAACTATTAGTTATGTTATTTCTATTTTTATTAGGCAGTTATTAGTATGACTTATCTATTAATTATGTTGTTTTTAATTCTCTGTAGATAGCAATAAGGAGGTTATTCCTCCACTTTCTCATTTCCTTCTTACTTGGGGTGGTGGTTCATCCACCAATTCTATTTACATTTATTTAACTTTAATGTAAAGGTAACCAGATAATATTTTAGTTTTTGAGTACTTGAACACAAGAGATTGCAGGTTCTCTCTTAGAAGAAAATATTAGATTTTGTCTTCCAACGTCCCATAACTAGATCCATATCTGGAACCGTAACAATTTTGTATCAGATTCGGGAGTTATGGGAGATAAAATTCAACATCAATTGACACAATTGGTAAACTTGTTCCAAGAATAACGTGCTGCCAATTTAGCCCGACAAGAAGCAATAAATGCTCGCTTGGAATTCTTAATCATCTGAACATTACAGTCAGAATCGAGGTTGGACGGGTAAAGCTAGGGTGGCGAGAGGGTCAAGATATGAAGGAGGAAGTTCCATCATTTCTTGACATACAAAGTTGGATTTCTCATGATTTAATGGCATGAGGACCCTTTGGGATGGTTGAACAGACGTGGACACTTTTTTTGACACCTACAAACTCTAGAAGAAGTAAAGGTTGAACTTGCTTTTTTTCATTTGGAGGGGAGTGCGCAACTTTGGTTTCTTCAATTAGAAACAGATATGCGTCAACTGTCTTGGAATGAATGCAAATGCCATTGTAACCTTTGTTTTGGGCCATCAATCAAAAGTCAGAAGTTGTACAAATTGGCAAGGTTGCACAGATTGGGCCTGTGGCAGATTACCGAGAAAAGTTTGAGCAGCTAGTTTCACGGCTGGTACACTCACACGGTCAGAAAAAATTGAACTTTATATCAACAGTCTTGCTGATAATAATTGCAATTGAATTGCATAGTCCTCCAGATTTGGCTACGTGACGAATTTATCTCGTCTTTATGAAAGCAAGGAACAACCTATTTGTTCTCAATTGTTAGATGCGGGTAGGTCAGAGATAACAAATTTCTCATGTAAACAACACCCCAGATTTGTGAAGAAATTGGCGAAATCTGAAATGGAGGAAAGGCGACTTAAGGGATTGTTTTAATTTTGACGAACTATTCATTCGGGGCCATCAGTGCAAGAAATTATTCTGGATTGATTTCATTGATGATGACTAAGAATTTGCTAAATAAGAGGGAAATACTACTACTTTCATGTTAGCACACCTTTTTAGTTTATCAACAATTTACTTAACCGATGGAAAATTAAATCAGAAAGTACATTATTTTAGCAACTATTAATTATGTTTTCCTATTTTTCTCCGGCCGTTATTAGTATAACTTATCTATTAATTATGTTGTTTTTAATTCTCCGTGGACAACAGTAAAGAGGTATTCCTCCACTTTCTCATATCAATGGTTGTAGCAAGTTATTTCCTTAATTTTGATCACACTCAACTTACTCCATGATATATGGGCAAGGCAATCGTTATCAAACATAATAACCCAACTTGAGTTAGAGTCGAATCCACGAGGAGTGTAACTAGTATTTGACTCCTATGCGTATTAAAGGCGACTAAGTGTTTACCCGTAATGTAAACATAAAGTAAAACATAAATTAAAATTGGGGGGTATGGTTTTAAAGGTTGTGTTGACAAAATCTACTCGAACTACCAATTAAGAGCAACAATTGTAGATAAACTTTCAATAGGAGAATAGCCTTGGGATTATGTTTTTCTAGGGGCAAATAGTGCATAGGTACATGAAAATCAAATGCAAACTCTAGTTAAGGACTACATGGGTAGGTTAGGTTAGGGGTTTTGATGTTAGTTTTTCAACCAAACACCAAAATGTCACCCATGGATCCTTTCGAATACCTCATGAGTGTGGCAAACATATCAACCCAAAACCTCAATTGGGATACCCAAGACAGAGCAAATTCACAATCCATCTTTATTTCTAAGACAATGTAATAGATTAAGCTAACATCTAATTATTGTTTATAAATACCTTGTCACCCATATCCGTCTTTCAAGGATGATATAGGATCTAAAAGTATACCCACATCCCTCTTTCAAGGATGATGTGAGATTTTGGGTATTTGGGACTTTCACCCACAAATTCCTATCCAACAAGCAAGTATTAGTGAAACCCATCATTATTAACCAAGAATCTGCACTAACAATCAAGACCCACACATATTTGCATCGTATTCCAACATAACCCTAAGATAGATGTTTAGCTACTCATGAAGTTTGAGAAAAGAAATATACCAAAACTGTCATTCAATGCTTCCATTGGAGAGGCGGAGTAAGGATATTCTCAAATCCAACTTCAATTACAACTAAAATCCTTGGAAAATTAACTACAATAGTATTTCCCAATTTAGTAGGGTTTTTCGCAATGCCAAAATTGAATTCTAGTTTGAGATGTCCTAAAGTGAAAGGGTTTTTTCCCTTTAAAGAATTGGAACCAGCTGGGTGAAATGACCAGTCCGCCCATGGGATAATTCCGCACCATCGCTATCTCCATTAGTTGATCGCAATCGTGACTCCGGCAATCGCATTGAACCTATCGCGATCACCATGCTTTGACCTGGTCTTGAGTGGCCGCGATCGCGGTTACTGAGGTCGATCCCAGCTCCTGATTTTCCAGCTTTTTGCACTACTACCCTTTTTGATCTCTTTTAAGCTCACTGCACTTCTTTTCTTCCCATTACCTATGTACCTACAAAACATTTGAATTAGTGCATTCAAATGACAAATTTGTCTCATTAGCACCGTTTAATCATAGTAGTGTGCACGAATTTGAGCGTCAATGAGTGGTAAATTTACCAACTCATCAACACCCCAACTTAAACCTTTGCTTGTCCTCAAGCAACACTACTTCTTACTCAATGAAACTATGCAATTTTAAGCCCATTTATACGACCAAATGATCATAATGACTTTGAACTTATTAGCACCAACAAGTAGCTCTCAAGCATGGGTAAAACTATTCTCACAACTCCTTTCAACATGAAGCACAATCTCAAAGATGCAAAAGACTTTAAATAACAACAATGCAACAATCACTAACTCTCTAGAAGTGATTGTCTATCGATAGCAACTCCACTACACTTTTTTGCCTCATTTTCAGAAGATGACAATTTCACCCGCGTCAATTTGTCTACATGCCTCCTTACAGAAAGGAAATACCACACACCAAATTATCTATCCTGCAACAAGGGATTTTAGGTTCAAACACTCACTCTCACAAAGAATCTCTCAATGCGAACGAGTATTGAGAAAGAGAATGTTGTTGTTGCTTGTAACGTACGTTCGGGAAAGGGTATGATATCATTTAGGAACAATGTAACTGCACCCTTCTTGAGCATCTACATCACACTATTCAACCATACTTTTGACCATGAGCCACTTCATTTGTTTCCAAAATTCACACATGCCTACTTTCGGTACCTTGATTCACCTATCTCTTTGAAGGCATCATGTATTCGTTTATTTCTTTTGCAATCTATGCTTTTCCTTCTTTTAAATATTCCTTTATTTTTCACTTTTTCCTTTGCTGTCTTTGCTTAACTTATAGGCATCCACTTACATTACCATGGCCCAAGGTCACCTCTTCCAAAATTTTTCACCCCCAACTTATGCATTTGGCCTCTAGTTTCATTTTCCAAGTTCAAGGAGGGTAGGGTTCAAAAGACGGATAAAATTCAAATGATTCAAGGCTTGTAATGTGGTTGACAAAGAAAGGCTTGAAGGCTCAAAATGGGTGACTATGGATACTTTCTATGTACGGGTAAGCTATTTTGGCTAAAGTAGGTTCCTATGTTCACAAAGAAGGCCTAAGATCACTTCACCAATGAAGCATAATCACAATTAACCTTGAGGACTAACGGGGCAAGTTCTAGATGATACAAGTATGCGTGAGAGTTACAAAACTACGCTCACCGCACATGACATGCAAACTTTTCAAGGAGTCTCAATTGCATTTCCTACTAGAGACAAAAGGAGGTATTTACCATGCACTACAAACTAAGGACTTTAGAGTCACAAAAAGAGGGAAAACATTGTTACAAAATCGTTCACGTCCATGCCCTTGATTTTCAAAAATTTTTGGATGGAAGGGGTGTTTGCTTCGCATTTACGCCACACAAAGTTATTAAGGAGGTGGTTAATCCACTAATTGTATTTAAAGTTATTTCATTTTAATTGAAAGGTAAGAAAAAAGTATTTCAATTTTTGAGTACTTTAACCCAAGAGATTGTAAGGTATCTCTTAATGAACCAACCCCATGGGTCGTAGAAATAAAACATTAGATTTCATCTTACAATATCCATAACTAGATTCATATTCAGGGATCCTAACTTGGTAGCAGTTTAAGGAGTTATGGAAGATTATATTCAACATCAATTGACAGTTGGTGAACTTTTTTCTAGAAGAACGTGCTGCCAATTTACCTAGACAAAAAGCAATAAATGCTCGCTTAGATGAACTCAAAGGGTTTAGTAAATTCAAAAGTCGACTCTAAATCATATGAACATTACAGTCAAAATCAAGGCTGGAAGGGTAAAACTAGAGTGGCCGAAGGGTCAAGATATGAAGGAGCAAGTTCCATCATTCCTCGACATACAAAGCTGGATTTCCCACAATTTAATGGCGATGAGGACCCTTTGGGATCGTTAAACAGATGTGAGCACTTTTTCCGACACGAACAAATTCTAGAAGAATAAAAAGTTGAACTTGCTTCTTTTCATTTGGAATGGAATTGACAACTTTGGGACCTTCAGCTTGTCACACCCCTTTTTTTAACTCCAAAAATATATGTTTTTAAGTTCGAAAGGGTTTTTATTAAAGTTACAAAATGAAGATTGGTTCCGAAAAAGGATTATTTTTACATTCAAAATCAGAGTCGCCACTTGGCATAATCTGGTGTGCCAAGTCACCATTGGAAAATTCTTTTCGAACCCATTTGACTCTTTAAACCGATTTGCGAATAGAGATTCCGGCTAAGGAATTCTGTTGACCTAGGGGAAGGTGTTAGGCACCCCTCGATCCCGTGGTTCGACCACGATCGCTTGGTGGAACGTATCGGCTAATTTTGACACTATGAATATACAAACCACACAAACACATAAAAACACACAAACAAACAGACAAAAACAAAATGAATCAAAATATAGTGTCCAGTACAATTTATACAGTCCAAAATAAAAAAATGCTAAGATAAATCCTATCTAACTTATTCTACTACGAACTATGCTCCCGCTACCCGACGCCTCGGGCCTTGTTCTCGATCCGCCTTTGCCAACATAGTACGTCGGGGCACTTTTCGATGAATAAATATATATACAAATACTTTGGGGCGTTCCCCAACCAAATGAATACATTTTGAATTAGATGCGATAAACTAAAAAAAACATTCAACACATTCCACATTCAAACATTCAATCAAAATCTTAATCCTAAATTTGCCTACCCGAACCTACATTGGCCTGTCCATTTCAACATATGATAATTCTATCATGTTTCATATCAACCATAGATTGAAATTAATCTGAATCTACCCTTTTCGTCAATTTTCAATTCCCACCCTCAATTTCCTTTTATCACTCACACCATTAAAACTAATCAAATTCAATACGCAATTGACCAACCAAGTTTTCACATTCAAATCTGACATCAAACAATGAAGATTCAAACATGTCAAACACACGAATATTCACGATTGAGTAAAAATTAAAAGGAGAGAAGATAGAATTGGACCTTCCAAATGCTTTTATTATGCCAAATTACGCAATTAAAAGATGGAGTTGTGTCCGGAATCTTTGAACCGAACCTCAGTACCAACAAAACCAACTCAATATATCTGTTTTTGCTCTGGTTTTCTCCTAGCCGAACCAAAAATGATGAAGTAAAGACGAACCCGCTCTGAATTTTGTACCTCGCTACTGCTTCGCCGAAGAACTGGAATGGGAGGATCAGTTTTTTTGATTTTTCTGATGGGCTTTGGTGTTAGTCCAGTCGAGTTTTGACCATGGTGGCCGGAATTGGACCTCCCTGTCTATTTTCAACATTTTCCAGTGAATGAATGGTAGCTATAGTGACCGCCGGAGCTTTCTCAGTGATGATCCCGATCAATTTCCGGTGAGGAACTCACTGGAAATAGTCAAACCCAATGCCTTTTCTCTCTCTCTCGATCGATTTAAGCTTTTCACCCCTTTCTCCCTCTCTCTCCAATCTTCGTTCACCCTCGCTCTCTCTATTTTTCTATCTCGATGTGCGTGTATGTGTCTTTTGTGTGTGTGTGTTTTGCGTTTGTTAATTGAGAGTGGGTGTGTGGGTCTATGAATAAATTGTAGTGGGTATTGATGGATGGTCTCCTTGCGAATGGAATTGAGAATGGTCTCTATATTGGTGTGTGTTGCTGTAAGTGTGTGAAGAGAGATTGTGTGGGTATATTTGTGAATTTCTTGGTGAAGAAGATGATGACCCCCCTTTTCTTTTCTATTTTGTTGTGTATATATAGTATATGCAGATAGTGAGTGGAATTGTGAGTGGAATTCAATTCCAGTGAGGTGAGGGTGGGGTAGTGAGGTAGGGTAGGTAGGGTAGAGGTAGGGTAGGTGAGGTGTAAGGATAAAGTTTGTTAGGATAGGATCAAAACAAGATAAAATTTGTTAAGGGTTGTTATTTTTGTCATTTTATGGAGGGTATAATCACGTGGGTAAGGGTGTATGGTAAAGTAAGGTAAAAATGAATAAAATTGGACTTGGGAGGGACAAAATTAGGTGTCTACATAGCTAGAGATAGATATGCATTAACTATCTTGGAGTGAATTCAAACGCCATTGTAACTTTCGTTTTATTCCACCAATTAAAAGTAAGAAGTTGCGCGAATTGGCAAAGTTTCACCAGATTACCAAGAAAAGTTTGAGTAGTTAGTTTCACATCTGGTACACTCGCAGAGTCACAAAAATTAACTTTATATCGCGGTATTGCTGATAATATTGCAGTTGAGATTAAATTCCATTATCCTCCAGATTTGGTTATGACGAGAAGTTCATATCGACTATATGAATGCAAGGAACAATCCTTTTGTTCACAACTCTTAGATGCTGGTATGTCAAAGACCACTAATTCTCACCTCAACGTTATGTCGGATTTGTGAAGAAACTGATCAAATCTGAAATGGAGGAAAGGTGACTTAAGGGGCTCTGTTTCAATTGTGACGAACTATTCACCCAGGGCCATTGGAGCAAGAAACTATTTTGGATTGTTTTCATTGAGGATGAAGTAGTATTTGTTGAAAATGAGGGAAATACTACTATTCTCCACACTTAGTGCTTGAGGACAAATATGCTTTGAAGGAGGGGAGAAATGTTGGCACATTTTTTTTGTCTATAAATAGTTTACTGTTTGAAAATTAAATCAGGATGTAGGTTATTTTAGCAGCTATTAATTATACAACAACAATGCCTAGTGTATTCCCACTAAGCAGGGTCTGGGGATGGTAAAGTGTACGCAGTCGATACCATTACCTTTGATGAAGTAGAGAGGTTGGTTGAGTGTTTTCGATTGACCTTTAGCTCAGGACAAATAACAATATAACAAATAAAAAATATAAAAATAATCACAAAATGTGATAATACACTGCTAGATAATAACACATAAGTCATGGGCCGTCCACTCCCTAGCCTTGACAAGCTTGTACAACTTCTTATCGCTGCATTTCTCCTCTAAAGTCGTATACAAGCTCTCGAAAGTTGCTGT
>NC_061118.1:152891291-152910002 GCF_002878395.1 Capsicum annuum
CAGAGATTGATGATGACGAATGGGTAAAAACCCGACTGAAATATTTGAGTTTGATTGAGGAAAAAAGGCTAACGTCTGTGTGTCATGGCTAGTTTTATCAGAGGAGGATGGCTCGAGCGTATAACAAAAAGGTCCGTCCCAGGAATTTTGAAGTTGGTTAGTTGGTATTGAGACGTATCCTTCCTCATCAGGTTGAAGCGAAAGGCAAGTTCTCCCCTAATTGGCAAGGTCCCTTCGTTGTGAAGAAAGTGTTGCCCCATGAAGCCTTATATTTGATAGATACTGAAGGCAAAATGGCAGAAATGGCTATCAATGCTGATGCGGTCAAAAGATATTATGTATGATATTTGATCCTTCGTTGATTTTATTGCATGTTTAGTACTTCCATTTTTGAAGATTGATATGATGAAGGCATTTTATTCTTCTATCCAAACATTGTGTCATCCTTTGTTTACCTGTTTGAGCTTCGTTTTATTTTTCTTTCATATCCCTCTTTTGGAATCAAAATAGAGTCAAATATAAATGTCAAGAAAATAAGAATAAAAGAAAGAGTTTGAAAATAAAAGAAAAAAATCAAATCAAAACAAAGAACAAGCTGATGGAACTACGTGCGACCTGATTCTCCTCTCTCGGGAGTGAAATACGTAGGCCGCCCTATTTCGGGCTCGGTCCAACCAAATAAAGATTTAAGATTCACCCAGTCAATAAAAACTGGGGCATAAATAAACATGTTGTTTGAGTCGATTCCAAAAGTTGTAAGTCCCACCCCCACTTTAAGTGTCGTTTGAACCCCTTGCCATCCTTTTTTTAACCTTATCCAAAAGCCAAGTTACAACCAAAGAAAGTCCTTCAGATCAATTTTTGATAATGTTAACGCTAAGCATGCAATGGATATGATGATACATTATGAGGTACCACTTGTCTCCCTCAGCATAAGGAATCAGGAAAGAAATACAAAAATGAGAGAGTCTTATAGGTGAAAACCCTCGTGGGCATCATAAGGCGATGGTGAGTTGAGAGAAATGAAAATGAGAGAGTCTTATTGGTGAAAACCCTCGCAGGCACCATAAGTCAATGGTGAGTGGAGAGAAATAAAAATGAGTCTTATTGGTGAAAACCCTCACGGGCAGCGTAAGGCAATGACGAGTTCAAGAGAAAAGTGAAAAGTGAAAAGAAAGAGATTTATTGGTGAAAGTCTTTTAAGATGTCGTCAATCGAATGTGATGTATGAGTCCAATGGATTTGAAGAAGCGGCTCAACGGCAAAAGGCACGAAATCAACAACAAATGGGGAGTTTGGATAGGAAGATCAGGCAGCTCAATCCTAAATGCATGTCATACTCATTGGAGTTGGTTGTCCTATTCAGATAAGTTTTCTTTTTGAATATGGGACATTGCCCTTTTTTTTTTTCATTTACATATTCATGCTTTTTGTCTTTTTATGTCATTTATCAAAATAAAAGTCACCATCATTTCTTTACATTTTAAGTCAAGTCTGTGTCAAAACAAGCGAGAAAGGATTTCAAAATTTACTACCAGTCTTTTCAATTATATGAGGAAAAGCCAAGGAACAGCACAGGAAAGAAATATGATCCTAATTCAACACGAAACAAAGGAAGTCTATCAACTGACAGGCTATGGGATTTGTGGAAGCATTCAGATTTGGGAAAAGGGTGCACCTCAGAGGCATGGTAAAATGGAAACCCATTGTTCGAGTCAGAACTCATTTCCCTCAATCTGGATCCCGGTTGATGATGTGGCAAGACAGGGAAAGTATTAGCGATTTGGAACAAAGATGAAAGGAACGAGTGCTGGGGCAGATACCTGAGAAGCCAAGAGCTGCAAACCACCACTAAGTTTTTAACGGACAAATTTTCTTTGTTGAAATAGGGGAAAATTTGCTTCACTTCAATTCAGGACCTTTCTGGAAAATGAGAATTTACTTTCAATTCAGGACCCTCCTGGAAAATGGGAATTTACTTTCAATTTAGGACCCCTCTGGAAAATGGGAATTTACTTTCAACTCAGGACCCTCCTGGAAAATGGGAATTTACTTTCAACTTAAGACCCTCCTGAAGAATGGGAATTTACTTTATGTTCAAGACCCTCCTGAAAAATGAAAATTTATTTTATGTTCAGGACCTCCTGAAGAATGAGAATTTACTTTATGTTCAGGACCCTCCTGAAAAATGAGAATTTACTTTCAATTTAGGACCCTCTTGGAAAATGGGAATTTACTTTCAACTCAGGACCCTCCCGGAAAATGGAAATTTACTTTCAATTCAGGACTCTCCTGGAAAATGAGAATTTACTTTCAACTCAGGACCCTCCTGGAAAATGGAAATTTACTTTCAACTCAGGACCCTCTTGGAAAATGGGAATTTACTTTATGTTCAGGACCCTCCTGAAAAATAGAATTTTACTTTATGTTCAGGACCCTCCTGAAGAATGAGAATTTACTTTATGTTCTGGATCCTCCTAAAGAATGGGAATTTATTTTATGTTCGGGACCCTCCTGAAGAATGGGAATTTACTTTATGTTCAGGACCCTCCTGAAAAATGGGAATTTATTTTATGATCAGGACCCTCCTGAAGAATGAGAATTTACTTTATGTTCAGGACCCTTCTGGAAAATGGGAATTTACTTTAGTTCAGGATTCTCCTGAAAAATGAGACACTACTTTCTGTTCAGGACCTTCCTGGAAAATGGGACAACGCTTTCAAAAATGAAATACTACTTTACTATAATTTTATTTGGGATAATTTTGTTCTATTTTTTATTTTTGGGTTTCAGGAGCCCGCCTGAAGAACAGGTGATGAAATAGCAAGTCAGGAGCCCGCCTGGAGAATAGGGTGAAGAAATGAAAAGTCAAGCAACAAAGCGAAGCAATTGAAAGTCAAGCAACAAAGTGATGAAATAGCAAGTCAGGAGCCCGCATGGAGAATAGGGTGATAAAAGTCGAGTCAAGAGCCAACAGAAGCTGTATAGATAGGATTTTGTAATTTCATTTATGTTTTAACTTGTAATTTTCATTTTTTGATGTAATGACAGAGCCGCAGACCGGAACCTCAATGGAACCTCACTCGACTCTCTAACTCGGTATAGTCCACTTCTCTTCCAATCCTTTGAAATACCCGTGACTTGATTCTCTCATAACTTGGGTAGGTAGGATGTCTTAAGTCAAGACCAGGTTGTCCTTCTTCCTTTTGTTTCTGTCTTTGAATAATGGTCAGGTCAAAATTTAGTCTCGCTGTCTACTTCTTTGTCTGGAAACACTTCGTGTTTACATTCAAAGGGGGCATGATGTAGACACCTAATTTCGTCCCTCCCCGATATTGTTTTTACCTATTTTTTTACCTTATCCTACCGTGCACCCTCACCCGTGTGATAATCCCTCCACAAAATGACAAAAATAACAATCCTCTAACTAATTTTATCTTATCCTAACAACCTACTCAATCAAAATAAAACACCCCTCCCCCATATTTCTTGGACAAAAAGAAAAGAGGATATACACCAAAAGGGGTCCCACAAAGGAACTTTGGAGGAGGAGGCCAAGAACCCTTTTGTTTTCATTTTTTTATACATACAGGGAATACAATATATACTGAGGATCTTCTCTATTTTTTTTCTCGAACATACACACAACCCTATTTTCTTCTTTTCTTCTTCACTCACATCACACTTACAGTGAAGAAGGTAGATACATATCTCTCACAATTCATAGACGGAATATATGAATAAACACATCGGTACACGCACAGATCGGAGACGGGATCTGGACGGAGAGAAAACCATATAAAGGGAGATATTTGAGCGTAAGAGAGAAGAAAATTAAGAGAGATCGAGAGAGGGGAGAAAGATGTTAAACGGAAAGAGATAGAGAGAAATGGAGGTAACAGAGAAACGAGCAAAGGAAAACAGAGGTTGAATGGAACCAATGAAAACCTGCCAAAATCACCCCAAATAGAACCATTTCCGTCGTCAAATCCATCAAAAACATGAACCAAAACTGACCCCCGTTTCAGTTTCTTCGACCAAACAGTTGCGGAGTGCGAAATTGATTGCAGGTCTCTTGTTTTCTTTGCAATTCTGGTTTGGGTTGATAAGAAATAGAATAAAGGGGTTTGATCGATTGGATTTGTTCCTTGTTGAGGTTCTTCATTCGAAGATTTTGAGTTCGGGCTTTATTATCGCACTATTACCAATTGAAAAATCGTTCTTGTTAGGTCGTTTGAGGCTTCAGTTCAGATTGCTATTTTTCTATTCGAGTTGGATTCGTCGCCATTGAGGTTCTATTCAAAATTCCAAGTCTGGGTTTTCTTATTATCAACAAAGATCAGATTGTTGAAAGGTCCATTTCTTAACCCGCTCTCTTTTTATCTATCTTGGTGTGTTGAATGGGTTGTGAATATGTGTGGTGTTATTATGTTTTGTTGGATTTTTGTTGATGTTGATCATGACGTTTGTGATTCGGCTATGTTGGTTTGAGGAATGAGTTTCATCATGTTTTAATGGGTGGATAAAAGGAAAATTGGGGTGGAATTACGAGATTGATAAAATGATGAATTTGAGTTAATGATGGTTTTATTGTTACTTTTTGTTCAACTTGGAATAAACATGAATAATGTTGGTGAACTCGATAGTATCACTGTTTTAGGTCGCTAATTGGATAGGCGAATATAGGCTAGGTAGGCTAATTTAGGAATAAGTGTTTTCGTGGAATGTTTAGAATTGACAGCTTTGGTTGAATGTTGGAAATTCCATGGAATGTTTGAAATTTTGTTGAATAATTTGATTTTCTCGCACTAAAAATGTATTCATTCGGTCGGGGAATGCCCTGAAGTATCTGTATATATTTATTCACCGGGGAATGCCCCAAGGTATCTTGTACCCGTAGGATGTTCGTGATGAAGGCCCGAGGCGTCGGGTAGAGCATTAGTCTAGAATTAATTTAGAATAGGATTTATTTTTACGCATTTTTCTATTTTTGGACTGTATAATTGGACTGGACACTAAATTTTGGATTTGTTTTGTTTCATGTGTTTGATGGATTGTTTTATGTGTTTTTGTGTGGTTTATATATTTGTAATGTCAAATTAGACGATACGCTTTACTAAGCGACCATGGTAGAACCACAGGATCGAGGGGTGCCTAACACCTTCCCCTCGGTCAACAGAATTCCTTAGCCGGAATCTCTGTTCGCAAATCAGTTTAGTGGTGACTTGGCACACCGGATTATGCCAAGTGGCGACACTGATTTCAAATGTAAAAACAATCCTTCTTCGAAACAAATCGTTTTCTTATGTCACTTAATAATAAAAACCCTTTCAAAACTTAAAACCGAATCTTTTTTTTTGGGGTTAGAAAAAGGGGTGTGACAGCCTCACCTTGGGCCCTGGACTTCGCTCCAACCCCTACCCCGACTTATAACATGCCCCTAGTCTACCATCGACCACCATAACCACTACTTTATAAGAGAAGTAAATACGAGGGCGCACAAATAGATAAGGCTAACAAGACACAATGGTAATAACGAATAAATCAGTGATGAAGCTTGAAGTTGTGACCACTATATGATAAGGAAACAAATAGAAATCTACAGGAAAGAATTAAGAATCAACAACGCATGTCAAAAGCAATAAATCTTCAAGAAATAAACAAGAATCAACAACATATGCCACAACCAATAAAACCAATATACTATAACGTAAATGTTGATAAATAACAATCAATAACAAGAATTTAGAAAATAACAACAACAACAATAGAAAATAAAAACACGTATGACAAGAAATAGATATGCTAGTCTCAACTACGGCAAAGTAATTGAGAAACTGGAACCAGTAATCCAACAAGAACCGTCAAAGAACCAAGCAAGAAACCAAGAGAGAAAAGACTGAAATACAAATATCGAAAGAGACGGACGTATCCACCACCAACAATCAAGAAACCTAAACAAGATAACTATAGGAGATGAAACAAGTGCACCTGATTCGGGAAGAAGACAAAGTGGGGGCGTTTTTTTTTTTTTTTTTAGGCTGTTATTAATGATTTATCTATTAATTATGTTGTTTTTAATTCTCTGTAGTCATCATTAAGGAAGGTATTCCTCCACTATCATTTTAGTAGATATTGGAAATTATTTCCTTGATATTGGGGGGGGGGGGGGTTTGATTAATCCACTAATTGTATCTAAATTATTTGGCTTTAATGGAAAGATAAGCGGAAAATATTTTAGTTTTTGAGTACTTTAACTCAACCAGTGCCATAGGTCGTAGAAGGAAAACATCAGATTTCATCTTACAACGTCCATAACTAGATCCATCTTCGGGGATTGTAACAGAAGCTTTATGTGAAATAACTTTTATACAACCGATAGGATTTTAGCAATTATATTATCATCATTATTTATTAAATGTCACGACCCAAACCAGGGCCTGGCCGTGATGAGCATTTCAAACCATTGAGGCCCGAAACACCCCTATCTGTCTGGTAATCATGCACCTAATTCGTATGATCAAAGAAATGTGGAAAAAAATACAATAATTCAGAAACATGGTCATAAATATGAAAAGAGACAATAACGGGGAGATAATATTCCCTCAACATCAATTATCCTCTGACAACTGTCTGCGAAAATCTCTAACAAATGACTGAAACAATGTCTATATGAAAACTGGGACAAGGCCCCCAGTAGACCCAAAAACTGAATATAAGATAAAAGGACTGCAGGACATAAGACCTTTCGAAACATAGAAGGCTCACCACTTGTCTCTACAACTCTGTCTGAAAGTTCTACTGATTCTCTTGACCCTTAGACTGGGCCTCTGAACCTGAGAGGTTGGAGAGGGGAGGGGGTCAGCACAAAAGTACCAGCTCGAGCTGGATGATTAAAAATTATCATGACGCAGAGATATCAAAACAAAATATAATATTTTTACAAAGTATAGTTGAGAGCCATTATAAAACATTTTCGTATCAAATCATTTGAAAGCACATGGGTGTAATGCAATAGTTTTTTTCTCAACAATAATGAAATGCAACAGAGCTAGGTGGAATACCCTACATAATTTACACCAACTGTCAAACCTCGGTTGTCGCCGAGATTAGAGTATAAGTGAGAGAGACACACACAAGACCACGAAGCATGGTGTCTCGACCCAAATCAAATATGATAGTGCACAAGAGCACAAAGCATGGCTACTAATCATAATCCCAATTTGGGATAATATAATATTAGGTACGCAAGACCACAAAGCATGGTACCAAGTTCCCAAGTCGGCAAACACGGTTTCCAGCGTAGAATCAATTAACTCATGCTTTCTTCGGGCAACCACCTATCTCGTATAAAATCAATGCATTCAAATTTCATCTTATTCAATCACATGTCGTATTCTGTAGGGTATCGTCATACCCGACTTGCAAGTCATCAATATCACAATCCACATATGCATAATCATGTAAAAACCAAGGTGCTTCATCATTTACAAGTGGTGAACAATATTTATTTCAAATTCATGCTCTCTTTTGTTGATCACAATATAATATGGAGTATCGAAACATTATCATGGGAATTTGAAAAAAATTTATCATTCATATTTATCAAACTTCCATGAAAAATCTCAAATCGCATATGCATGGTTTCAACCATTGAAGTATATAGGCAAATAATTTCCTTGACATAAAGAAAACGACTTAGAAATCATATTGAAAGCAAGATATTAGCATTTGATTGCAAACCCCCATTTAAAATCATGCATGTTCATAAAAACTACGCCCATGAGATTTTTTGATAACCCCACGTACCTCTATTTCCAAGGATAATAGGTGTTTTTTGAAGCTTGCGGATTGATGAATCCAAATATGTAATTATCTTTGAAAATCTACGGTCAAATCTTGAACTATTTGGGTTTTTATTTTGAAACCCTAAGGAGAATCTTGAGCACTTTTGATGAAAGAATATGTATTTTGGGGTCCTTGGAACTAAATCTCGTATTTTAGGGCTAAGTAAGGGTGGAAAAGGACCACTTTGTCCTCAGCACGGAGTGTTTAAATCACCAGAATTCCTTACATAGGCGCCGCCCATCCCATTGCCTATGTTCACATAGGCGCCGCTAGGCTATCACCTATGTTTGCATAGGCACCGGCTAGGCTATCGTCTATGTTTACATAGGCGCCGCCTAGGCTATTGCCTATGTTCCATGGGCGATTGGTTAGGTGATGCTTATCACTTTGAAGGGCCATAACTTCTTGCTCGGGTGTCGGATTTTTGCCAAATTGGTATCGTTGCAAAGATAACTCGAATACCTATCATTTGACACATAGTAGGCCTCCTAATTTGACATATAAAGAGAGTTAGGGTCGATGAAAGCTGACACACTTTACAACATCTACTAAAACTTAGTCGATCGAAATAGTTCCAACTCGTCCTTGAGTTGAAAGACCTCTATGGTCTAAATTCAAGCTTGAGCAGATTCACGTGCTACACAATAATTAATATGTCGTATTGGCATAGGATTTTATGGCTTCGGGATTAGCAACACATCAAAATCATGGTCTATATTGTAGCCCGAATTGCGGGGCGTTACATTAAACCAGGCAAATAGTATTGTCCATGTGGGCCAAAACTTATATTCTCCCACTTAGCACATGTGTGCCATTATGAACTTAACTGTTTAATAGAATTTTCATCATTATGTGCGTAATTAGATGCCAAATCCTCCTTTAATTGGAAACAACAGTCATTATTGAATAGATCAACAAATTTGAGGCGATCAAAGTGAGGTTTACAGCGCCCAAGTTGCTTCACACATAAATACACAATAACAACCTTAGTAACTCATTAAACACGTTAGAACCCAACACGATAGACTAGAAAAACACCTAGCTCAAGCTAGTACACTAGTTTTCTCGGTTTACTTCTAAATAATCAATTTGAATCAAAACTTGTGTGGAAACACCATTAAACATTGTCAACACATACATGGACACTTAGATTCACATTTATCTCATTATAAACACATTAGTCACATGAATCATCCTCAAAACAAGGCTCAAACAAGGCTAAAAAAGGCTAAAATAGCAAGACTAGAATGCATAAATACACCCAACATCAGAGGTCGTTGGAAGTTTCATATGAAATAACTTAATAACTTTCCTACAACTAGTAGGATTTTAACAATTTTATTATCATTTTTATTTTTTAAACCAATCAAATAATATAAGCCACGTGGCCAAAACTTAAGAGTCTATGCTCCAAATGTCGAGTCTTGTGTGGGGGGGTCTTGGGGTGGTGGTGGTGGTGAGTCCTAAATCAGCCCACTTAGGGATCCTAGGTCTATAACAGGTACCAAACTCAATTGTCTGCTTCCTTTGAATTAATTGCTCACAGTGAAATTGCCTAAGATGAAAGGTACATTTTCTTAATACTACAGGGAAATGGAACGGAAAGATACATTTTTTGTTAAATAGAACAAGATTTGACATTGGATAGTGGTTGTTGAAGTGTGAGACCATCTCATCTAAAATCTTAAGCTTTGAGAGAGAGCATACTTTTTATTATTTAATTATATTCTCAACACCCCCACATGTGGTCTTGATTCTTTTTCATGGGCCAAGCATGTGAATTTTTTTTTAATGATGGGTGATAGTGAGATTGGGTCCCAGAACCTCTGACTGCTCTAATCCCATGTTGACGTGTGTAATCATCTCATTTAAAAGTTCAAGCTGTTAGAGAGAGCACACTTTTTATTATTTAGTTATATTCTGGCCTTCTGTAAAGAGAAATTATTTTTGGCGATAAACATAAATTGGTCTCTTTTATATTTTCCTCTACCTCCAAGCAATATTAATTGCGGCAAGGAAGTCAAACCTAATTATCATTCTATGTCTCATTTGCAAATATGATCAAGTTGGTTTCTGTTTTTAATGTCCATTTTTGTCTTGACTACACTTTAAATGAGAAAATAGGGAGTGTCCTAGATGGCTAGTGCCAGCCTTTACGAGGGACAATGAAGTTATTAGAATTTCATGTGAAGTAGACCTCTGATAAACTGTTGGGCACCTTTTTTCCATCCAGATTCACAATAACTTTTTACTCTCTGGATGCTGAGGTTTTTTTTTTTTTTCAAATTATGTTTGAATGCTTTTGTGACTATCCTTTGCTTTTGAGAAATCATAAGATGCACAAGTAGGAAATAAAACCTTCTTAATCCGTAAAGAAATCATTTCCTACTTGTGCATCATATGAACTGTACTTGCTTACTCCAATGAAGCTCTTCTTACATTGGTTTTAGGTCCTATGGAGTCAGGTATTTCTTAATACTAGAGATTATCATAATGGAAACTAATGTTGTATTTTACTCGTGCATTGCAGAGCATCTCAGTCTTCTGTGTCGAATTCTGGTGAATCTAGTAGTTCAATTCCGCTGCATCCTCAACCGCTTAATGTGGCTCCCATCAGCTGGTATTCATTGACACCAGATATCAATGCTGGTTCAGTCTCAGTTGAAGCTATAACTTTGCCGTCAAAGCGTAGCAACTCTCAGCGGCATGCTGGGGGTCAGCCTGCAGTGGTTTTTTTTCCTGCTTGTCCAGCCAAAGAGGAGTGGGACAATCTTATAAATCATGCTAACGGCGGGGTTGCCCTTACTGGATCGGCTTTGTATGGAAAGGTTGGGCCATTCATGGGTTCAGTTGATATAGCTGAATCTGAAGATGCTTATGTCTTCCGTGTTTCACTTCCCGGTGTTGCTAGGGATGAAAGTAAGTTCTACGTATGAGTAAGATTTTCTTAAGTTGAAAATCACCATATCTTCTTATAACTCTTTACTGTCTTACATCAGACTTTTTTTTATATTTTACTACGTCAAGTTGAAAATCACTATATATGTGACGACCATATGTTTTGTATATGAATGTCAAATTGCATCCATATGAATCGACTTGATGATTAAGAGATCTTCCCGTTCATGTGGTTACAGAAGTCTTTCGCTGTGATGTTGGACCAAATGGGAGAATTCTCATAAGAGGGGTGAGCGTGACTGGAGAGAGGAAGGTTCGCAGGAAGAATATGGTCTTTAAGATGCAAACTCAGAACTTATGCCCACCGGGTGAATTTACTGTTTCATTCCAGCTACTAGGTCCAATTGATCATCTAAACTTGTCTTGTAATTTTGGACCTGATGGGATTTTTGAAGGCGCTGCGAAGAAAAAACAGCAGGTCCTTTAAGGTCCAGTGAAATATTTAGATCAAAATCCTTCATCTCTGTAAGTACCTCTATAGTCCAAAGTACTTTGTTTGGAGTTGCATGTGAAAGTTGTGTCTCTGGCTTTCCCACTTTTATATAAGTCAAACAAGCCAATTATATTAACCATTGTATCTGAACCAGTTATGTAATTCCGCCATTTAGCTTCCTGATCTATGAACAATCACTCTGCATTGTTTTTGGAATGTGAACATATTTTTTCATGTTGAGATTCATAAAGCTTTTTATTTTGAATTAGTTGTTCCACTTCATTAATCACTACTGCAAAAATGTCTCTTTTCTTGAACCTAATTCTGTGTTTTGCTTGTAGATGGTAGGGAGAAGCCAAATTTAGAAGACCAGGAGCAATGCTGCAGTTGATTCCGGGATCTTTGTGCAGCTTTTAGCCTTATCTTGCATCATGCTTTAGTTCTTTTGTGTGTGTGCCGTCTTGTTGGTTCCATCGTTAAGACTTACTAAGGGTGTGGCTACCCGAACTTAGCCACTTCTACAGAATTGGAAAATTGGGCTCAAACTAATAGATTTTGACTTTTGTGTTTAGAGACCAAGTATTTTGTCCTTGTTGTTTAATTGGTTTGCTATGGTATTCTTATATCCGGCAGTTTGAACCAAATTTGAAACTTGCTCACAGGTTGCAACCTTTTAGGGAAAATGTCGTGAAAATTTATCAAATAGTGGTTTTTGGTTAGGAAGAAAATTATTTTCCAAAGAAAATCTTTTGTGAAAAATATCATTTATCAGTGTTTGATTAGGAAGGGAAACCTTGAAGTAACTGTAAAGTTGTTGTTATGTGACCAGAAGGTCGCGGTTTAAAGTCATGGATATAGCCTGTTGCAGAAATGTAAGGTAAGGTTGTGGACAACAAATCCTTGTTTGGCCCTTCTTTGGACCCGTGCATAGCGGGAGCTGTATGCACCGAGCTATCCTTATGTGTATGACAAGGTCTAAAAGTATTGACTTAGTGTAATCATACAAGGTATTGAATCGGGCATGTTGCAGATGATGCTGTAGCATTGATAAATTAGTGAGATTGAATGAGTTTGGGATATTTGTAGCGGTGGTGATGATTCTGTAGCAGTAGTGTTGCTACTTCTTTTCATATTGGTAAAAATATTCTTTTGATAAAACAACTTCTAGATTTTATTATAATTACCCTTTGAAAATACTTTTTTTTTTTGCAAAGATGTTTATCGCACATTGTACTAAGCGACTAATCTAATGTGTTACGTATAGGATCCCTTTGTGATCTTAAACATTTCAATAAAGAATAAAGTGTGTTACCTTTGATCATTAGTATATAGGCGGCCAGGGAAGCAGTTGTTTGTCAACTTGCTTGCTTCCCAGCCAAGGGCATGTTTGATGATACTCCTTCCGTTTTAAAAAGAATGACATATTTTGACTTGACACAAAGTTTAAGAAAATAAAGAAGATTTTTGAATCTTGTGGCCTTATATTAAAGTTGTGTTAAATGTACCAAAATGCTCTTTAATTTTGTGATAGTGAGATAATTAATTTCGAGGATAAATAATACTTCCGATTAGACGTTTAGTGAAATAATTATATATTTTATTTCAAGATTATTATATCTTATACCCCGCACAAAAATGATTCCTTACATTTAGATTACTAGTGTTTTTAATCAATTGGTATTTGTGTAGATACTTGATTTACTACTTTTGCAATTTTTGAATAAAAAAATCATTTCATATTTTATTTATTACTTGGGTTAGTCGAAAAGTAATGTTAAGCTTTCCTATCTTGTGGGTCTCATTTATTTTTCTAGCATTTGTTTGGAAAATAATTATAAATCACAATAAGTACCTTGAGAAAATTGAAGAAAAGGTGTCTTTTAAGTCTTGAATGAAGGATTGGTGATATTGACCAACAGATAGGGTCAAGCATCAGGAAACTTGATTAAGTTAATTGTGGACTTGATTAATATTTTCAAAACTTTCTAATCTTTTCAAAAATACAAATCAACCCAACCCACACCCCACTTCAATCCAAATCAACCACTCTCTCCTTTTCTCAATAGCGTCTCTCAACTCTCTCCCAACCAACAGTTCTGCAAAATTTCTTCCTTCAACCCCCGACGACAAATAGTCGGGCTTTGAGTTCCCCTCTTCAATTCAATCAACCTGTTTCTCATCCCTCTCTCGACAGCTTCTCTCAACTTCTCCCAACCAACTGTTCTGCAAATTTCTTATTTCAATCCTCGGCGATTTCAACATCCGACTACAAATAGTTGGGATTCCAGTTCCTTTTCGACTTCAATCGATGTGACAGCCTTGCCTCCAGCCACAACAGCTTCGAATTCTTCATCGGTCCTTTTCTTCTTTCACATGTAAAAATTTATGGCCTTTTAGTTTTGAAGAAAATGAGGAACTTGAGCCAACTTCTCTTATAGTATTGGTTAATAATTTCAATATTTGTTGCACTAATTTGAAATGCGGTTTGAATAAAACCTTAATTTCTGGTATTTCTTCTCTTCTCTTCTCTTTTCGAAGTGAATTATGATATTTTATTGTTTGTTGCATTTTTTTGAAGTTTGATTTTTATTGTTTGTGTTTATAAAAACAATAAGACAATTTGGTTTGATTTGTTTTATTCTTGTTCTTGGTAAAAATGGTGAAATTATTGTTTTTTGTTTAACAAAATCGTGCTACTGTTTTCTCCGACCGATTACCCATCTGGTGCAACATATTAACTATCTAATGCAACAGATTCATCATATGATACAACAGATAAACCATCTAATCCACCAGAGAAACCATCAGATTACAATTATGATGCAACAGATTAATAATCTGATGCAACAGCTTTACCATATATTGCAACAGATTAAGCTTCGAATAAAAAATTTGATGCAACTAATTAACCATCTGGTGCAATGGAAGAACTATCAGATTAATGATCTGATACCACAGATAAACCTCCTGTTAGATAAAATCCTACCAACTCTTCCTACAAGAAAAGTCCAAGACTTGATTTTTCCAACTGATCATTCATCTACCGTGATAGACGACCCTATGTTAGAAGAATTCTAAAAAATATTGACTATTGATAACTGTTCCAACAGATCACTCATGTGTTGCAACAGATGTGTGACCTATTGCATAGGCCATTCATCTTTCTCAACAGATGAGTGATATATTTTGTATTATCGCAACAGATTACTCAGCCGTTGCTACGGATTATTTAACTGTTCCAATAGATCACTCATATGTTGCAACAGATAATGTTACAACAGTTGTGTGATCTGTTCAACAGACCATTCATCTGTCTTAAAAAATGAGTGGTATGTTTTGTATTGTTGCAACAGATTACTCATCCGCTGCAACAGTTTGGTTATATGCTGCAACAGATATACTACCTGGTGCAACAGATCAGTGATCTGTTGCAACTGTTATTTTACTGTTTTGCTGGTTTGATTTACTGTTATCCATTTTAACGATGCATTAATCAACAATAATATATTATTTTATGTTCCTGTTAATTTTAGATAATATGGTTCCCAAAAGAACAGAAATCGAATCAAGTCCAAGTAAAGGAACAAGTGAAGCAGCTAGGCTACATCCACCACTCTATGAACTTGCTTTACAAGTGTTATCTCAATCGGGAGCAGAATATGATGAACACGGGAAGGAGGAATGTTTCAAAAGAGATGATGCAGATGCTAATAGTCCTTTCACCGAAGAGTTGGTCAAAGCCTTCAACATTGATCGTTATCTTGTGAGAATGCATTGTGATGGTGCCGCAGATTTAACGGGTGATTTCATGGTTAAGTCGGCCTTGGGAAAATATTTTGACATCTTCAGAAAAATACTTTGAGAACAAAAATTGGATGCTTATTTCAGGGACAACTGCTTTGGGAAATATCTTGATTTGCCGGAGGACAACAATGCTCGTTTTCAAATGAAAATGGTCTATGAACTTCTCAAGCGTAGGTTTATGTATGAAAACAGAGATAAGATGGATGAGGTGTGGATAAATTACTGTTGCATGCCTGTTTGTTTTGGTTGGAAGGAGTTTGCCATAGTTACTAGACTAAAATGTTATCCTCCTTCTCAAGTTATACCTATTCTAACACCAAAATAGCACCCCGCACACCCAAAAAAGGCAAAGGCAAGTCGTGTGATCGTGATGACCTGGTGTCCATTGTTGGTCCAAGCTTTAAAAACAAAAATTTGATAGAAGCGTTGAAAGTTAAAAGACTTTTAAAGAAGCACAAGTAGTCATTGTGCTTGGTTTGGTTTGTACATAATATTCTTTGGGCGAGAGACTCAAACAACAACATAAGCTTCAATTTATAAAGCTCTACGAGGATCTTGAGGCATTTAACAGCTATCCATAGGGGTATGAAAGATTCAAAATAACTGTCAAATATTTGTTGACTCCGTTAGCGCCAAAGGCAGTCAACTTATATGGCTTCCCATGGGATTTCATGGTAAATGTTTCTTTCGTCTATTATGATATCATTCATTTGTTTTGCTCAATAATGGTTTTGATTTATTGGCGTTATTTTATAGGCTTAGGCGTTTGAAGCCATTCCTTATTTAAGACAACAAGTGAACTACCAGAAAGGAGTTTCCTGTCCAAGAATCTTGAGATGGTTATAGGCCAAAACTCATAAAAATGCAAAATTTCTTGATCTTTTCAACCCCCTGAATGATGCAGTAAGTATAATTATAATTATTTTTTTCTTTTAATTAATATTTTTTTGGAATGATCTAATCATCATTCTAATATATGTAATGATTTATGTTAGAATGTGCATCCGTCGCTAGTTCCGATCAATCGAGAGTTGAAGATGCCATTTTTTCTTACTTTATGGTCTGTGCAAACTCTATCAGACCCTAAGGTCATCGACAGAATAAAAATGGAATTGTTTGGAGCTACATCCATTACAAGAAAAACAATTTTGGAGGGTGGGCTTGTTGTTGTTGATGGAGCTGTTGGTGGTGGTAGTGGTGCTACTGTTGGTGCTAATGATGCTCCTCTTACAGTATTTAAAGCAAACCATTATGAGTATGATTATACTGGTTATACAAATTTTGCCTCTCCCAGTGAATGTTCTGCATGCAAATGTCAAGACTGCAGGGCGAAACATGATGTAGTGATTAATGCTATTAATGAACTAACTGCTTCTGTAAAGGAATTGATATCTAAGAGGGGTCTCATTCCATCAAAGAGGATTTTATTTCCATCCGCTCCATTAGAGATTAGGGCTAAGAGGAGAAGGAGGGTAATTTCCAGGGCATTATCAAACATCCAAAAAAGCAAAATTGCAACTCCTCTATCTGCGTGTTGCACTGAGCAGCGTACAATGTCCAAAGGAGAGTAGCACGAGCTAGAGAAGGTGAATAATTATATGTCTTCCAACTGAAAAAACAAATAGACACATATCTATTTCAACAGATGACACATCTTCTGAAAATTATCAAACAGATAGATACATCTGTTGCAACAGTTGACTAACCTATTGCACCAGATACTTTATCTGGTGCAAAATATGTCTCATCTATTTTAGAAAATAAAAAAGCTCTTAGTATAACTTTTATTTGTACCTACAGACGACCTATCTGCTGCAACAGATGATTCATATATTGCAATGGATGGTTCATCCATTGGAAATCATCACACAAGGTCTTCCTCATGTAGAAATTTATCCCAACAGTTGATTCATTATTGCAACATAAATATAATATGTTTGGGATAATTTAAAATGGGAGAAAGACCTATTTGATTTGCTAGAAGAAGCTACTGCTAAATAGCATTGAAAATATTCTACTCTTTTTATGGAAATATGGAGAACAAAAAGTGCAGAAACCGTACGAAGATTCACGACGAGCAAAGCCGAATTCCATAGCACCAGATGAAGAACAACTTGTCCATGCTGAGTAGATCTTTATAGATTGAGCCTGCCAAAGCAATCCTTGGCAGTACACTTAAATTGTTATTGATGTATTTGTTGAGATATGTACCCATAAAAAAATTTTTACATTTAATTTACTCGTTGACTTATTTCAGCTAATGTATGAAGGCTTCAATTTATTTTATTTTGTCTACGAATTTTATTTATTTCTTAGATTTGAACTTATTAATTGAAAAGGAATACTAGATTCAAATATTGCAACAAATAATGTAGCTGTTGCAACAGACGACACATCTATTGGAAAATTCGAACAGATTTAGACATATGTTGCAACAGGTAGGTGATCTATTAGAATTTATCAAATAGGTCTTCCCACTGTTGCAACAGATGGACTTTAGATAAAAACATCAAGATAATGCAACAGATGCCACATCTATTAAAAAAACAGATTTAGACATATGTTGCAACAGATGAACTTTATTTGTTGCAACAGACGACACGTCTATTGGAATAATTGAACAGATTTATACATATGTTGCAACAGGTAGGTTATCTGTTAAAATTTATCGAACATGTCTTCCCACTGTTGCAACAGATGGACTTTAGATAAAAACATCGAGATAATGCAACAGATGACCAACCTATTGCAACAGATAAACTATATGTCAGACAGGTAGGATAACTGTTACAATGGATGGAGAATCTGTTGCATTATAAAAATTCAACTTTTGTTGGACATAAAAAATTGCCACTACATTTAAAAAGGTTAAAGTGAATTGAAATAAAAAAGGCACAACCCATTAGCGGTGTTCTGTTCAAACACCTAAAATAAAATAGGCATCAAGTAGACATGTTCATTTTAAAGACGTAAAATAAAATAGGCATCAAATGTGTTAGTGTCATTCCTGGCACATTTCACTGACTTGCCGTCACTTGGCCCCAAACGGTCATTTTTTCACCCATTGTCTTATTTATTCATATTTCTCCTAAAATTTTACCCTAAATTCCCAAATCTTCTTCTTCATCGTCATCTTCTTTTATCTATCCAAATTCTTCAAATTATTACTTTCATTTTTTGCAACTGACCTTGACAACGTCGAGCGCATCTTCCACTGTTTTTTGTGATAAAGATTTTTGATATTGTAAGTGTGGTCATGAAGCTCTGCTAAAGACTACTTGGACTCAACAAATTCGGATCGTAGGTTTTTTACTTGTAAGATTTCAAAGGTAATATTTTTTTATTTAATTAATTGATTAATTATTACTTGTAATTATTTTGTAATTGTGTTCTCTTTTTTATAGAAATTGGGTGGATGCGATTACTTTGATTGGTATGAAGAATGACACCCTTCACAAGCAAATAATGTAATCTGGAGTTTGTTGAACAAAGTCAAGGCTTCTGAAGAGAAACAAAATCGAGCAAGAAGATACTACATTGTTGCCGTTATTGCTACTGGTTTGATGTTGTTGGGCACATGGATATTGAAGCCTAATTGCTGAAATTTTTATAGTGGTGTGTGTATTTGCTATTGGTTTGTTATCGATGAACACATGGATATTCAAGCG
>NC_061118.1:152910102-152951313 GCF_002878395.1 Capsicum annuum
AGAGACAACAGATTTCCTATCTATCATTTTGAAGTCCAGGAACCGTGTAACAAGAAATTTCTTGATTCCCGCATCCTCCGTCTTATATTTTCATTCAAGTGCCCCCACAGTTCCTTTGATGTCTTGTTTCCACTATAAATATTGTAGAGGTTGTCTTGGAGACCACTCAAAATATAATTCCTGCAAAGGAAGTCCAAATGTTTCCAAGCTTCTACAATAACGAAGCGATCTTTGTCTGAGGTTTCCTAGGGTACCTCGGAGCGTCTTCGCTAGTGAACCATTGCAGACATAAAGTGATGAGGTATAAGAACATCTTTTGCTGCCACCGCTTGAAGTCAATGTCCAAAAATTTTTTGGGCTTCTCCGCCGGTGCCATTGTTGGCGGAGCATTTGTGTGACTTGATATGGCAATACTAGTTGCCCCCACAGACGTTGTCGCATCCATCATTTGACTTTCGTTAGTCATCTTTCCTTTCAACATAAGACATAAAAATTTAGTATTTTCAGAATACTACTTATAAAGTTAAATAACTTTTCAACTTTTCTTCTTGTTTCTAATTAACGATGAAGTTTTTATAACTTTAAATCGTCAACCGAGTGAACTTTAACTTGTGATGAAGATTTTATGTCTTCTAATCACTAGTTAAATTCAAGCGGAGTAGAAAGCTTAAAGCTTTAATCTCCAAAAATAAGTTATACAGATTCTGAAGAATTAATTATTTCCATATGATTGTTATTTTGTTTGTACTTCGGGTACACAGAATCTGTGTATTACAACACCAACTTCAACTTGAGTTCAAGTATAAATAAGAACACAATGAAGTATATCAAATACCCTCAACACAAGATCAAAATGACCTTTCCAAGAGGTGTATTTTATTTTGCAGAAATTAAGATGAAACAGAAAATAGCCAAGTCATCCAAATTCACAGATTTTTCCTAAGGAAATAACCCCCCTCACTGTACCCGAGGTTGTGAAATTTTTCCTTCCTGGATAAAATGGCTAACAGACCAACAATAGCGGTACCTCAAATGGTTGGAATATCTTCGAACTCACAGAAAGTTTTGAGTGATCACATAGAATATATTTGAGAAAAGAAGAGAGTTTTTAATCTGAAAATTTCATACTAAATCTGTGGAAAAAAACCAGGTTTATATAGCCACAACATGCCTCTTCTGAAAAGAGGCAATGGTTCACTCCAAAGGTTACACCTTTGCTGTAAGTTCATGTTTGTTCATCAAAGATTGTATCTTTTCCTGAACAGTCATCTCATTTCATGAATTAGTGTGTCACTTCATTGAAGGATTACATCCTTCTGAAGCATCATTTCGAACCATTGCAACCTCAGTTCAGAACAATGTATCATTTCTGAAGCACTAGTTCGAAAACAATGCAGCATCAGTTCACTTGAAACAGTGCAATTGGTTTTTACTGCATTTTTCCTTGGCATTCTTCAAAATTCAAATAAAGTTTGTCCAAAAACATAGATCTCATTGATCTATCATTTGCCAAATCCAAAGCTTCGGAATTCAAATAAAGTTTGTCCAAAAAGATAGATCTCATCAATTGATCATTTGCCAAATCCAAATCCAAAGCCGAGTGACGCCGATGACGGCGCAAGGCATCTATTATTTCTTGCCTTACTTGCCATGTGGAGTAAGTGTTCTTGATTATAAACACTTTCAAGTTCTCTTCTTCCACCAATGTGGGAGAAAGAGTAAACTTTCTAATTGGGAGTACACGTTCCATTTTAGTCTCCTTCCCCTCCACTATTTTATTCTCCATTTTTTCATTCACACTTCTTTCATATACTATAAACCCAACAACCATGACTTGCATATTTTGCTTCACACCATCTCAACTTGATGCATTCTTCCAGGCAGCATAAACACGGTAAGCTGCCAATCCCACAGCAGCCCCAACTGTTACAGCAATAGAGTTAGAATTGCATGTCGAGCAAATAGAAGATGACAAAGCATCTGGACAAAAGGTAAAATTTAGAGTGCTCGAGTACGAATAGAGTTTTACTCTCCACGTGTGAACCATACCACCTTCAAGTATAAATTACTATGAACTCAAGCCAACCGTCCTAGCTGGGTGCCAAACTAAAAGGACGTGAAATTTATTCTACAAGCAGAAGGGTGCTCATTCCAATCTACTACTAGATCATTCCCCTGAAAACTTCTAGCACCAGCCATTTGGTAGTTTGCTAATACAAAAGAGCTTGTAGGCTTGCTGGCTTCTAAACTCGGGAAGGTTGTTTGCCACACAAAACACATCACAGGTATATCTTTTTTGTCAGATATTCAAAGGAAATTTGTTGACTTGGATAACCCAAGAGCTGGCCATTGATGTAGGTTAGAAATAAATCCCAACAATTTTCTTTATCGAGAACATTGTTCCAGTGAGCAAAGTTAAATAATTGTAGGGTAAAAGTCAATAGGTTTTGTGTGTGGATTCATATGGAAATGCTTGACATGATGACAGCAAAGAATAGATTCACACTTGAACCAACTAGAACATAAATTTTAGCACTACTAAAATCGAAAGAAGCCACTATGTCATCTAACTGTGTTTCATCGCACAAGAGCCCCTGTCTTGACAGTTCAACAGTACATTGAACGCATTTTTAAGTACTCCGACTGCAGCCCTTCTCTTTTCGTGGTTGCATATGTATACTTGGAGAGATTCCTCAACCTGACTGGTTGTTTACTGATGTCTCTTAATGTTCACCGGCTTCTAATCACTAGCATCATGTTGGATGTCAAGTTTGTTGACGATGAGTAAGTATTCTAGCCATACTCGTTCTAATTTTCACAAAAGCTCATTGCTAATGTATCGAAGTTTTTGTCTTTTTTTAGCTGCTACAACAACCACAGCAGAACTGAACAAGCTGGAGATAAAACTCTTGGCAGCCCTTAATTTCCGACTGCACGTAAGTGTTGAGAGCTTTGATAAGTACTGCTTGCAGCTAGAGAAAAACGAGCTTTGATAAGTACTGCTTGCAGCTAGAGAAAGACGCCAATGTGAAATTACAGATGGATAGACCTATCCAAATTTTTGCATGGGGAAAGGGTTTGGTAAACAAAGACGTATCAAATTGTACCTACAGTTGGAGGATGCACTTATAGAGCTTTCTAGGTGTGGAGATCCAATAGACAGGCCTAAAGAGGCTTAGGAAAATCTTCTCAATTGTCTACCTGTCTTGGGAGAATCGTGAAGGCATTGAATATTAACTGTTGGTTTATGCCTGAACTATTAACTTTTCTGTGTGTTTCATTTCTATGCTTAAACTAGCCAATTCAATAATGCCTTAATATTGTCATACCGTTTAAGTATTGAGTTATTTGCTGTTATTTTTATTTTTGGTTTAGTAATAATATTTCTAAAATTCAGTTATTTAGTTGAAATAGAATAGGATTTTATTAGTATCCTAGTTGAAGATAGAATAGGATTTTATTAGTTTCCTAGTTAGAAATAGAATAGGAGTCTTTTGTCTATTTATATTTTCATATGTGAATGAATAAATAAGAAGAATATTTTTTACCCTCAACTATTTTCTTCTTCTCTGTAGTCTGTAGAACCACAATTGGTATCAAGAGCCAATTTCTTGAGGGATTTGTGAAAGAGAAGACCCCAAAAAAAATAACCCTGTGAAAAATTCAATATTGTTATGGCTTCCAACAATTTTTCAATTCCTTCGCCCCCCATTTTTTCTGGTGAGAATTATCCAATTTGGGCTGTCAAGATGAGAACATACTTGTGAGCATATTATCTATGGTTGGAGAAGAGGTAAATCCTTTGCCAGACAATTCAACTATGGCGCAAAATTAAGAATCACAGAGAAGAGGTTGCAAAAAACTTTAAAGCTCTCCCTTGCAGACAATCAGCACCTTCGGAAGTAATTTTTGCAAGAGTTATGGCGAGTGAGACTGGAAAGGAGGCTTAGAAAGGTAATTAAAAGTGATAAATCTAAGAGAGTTTGAAATTCTCAGAATGAATGATTCAGTAACTATTGAAGAATTCTCCAACAAGTTGATAAGGTTGTAAACCAAATCAGACTTATGGGAGAAAAGCTTACAGATTCAAGAATTGTGGAAAAGGTTCTTGTGAGTTTGCCGGAAAAATTTGAAGCAAAGATCTCCACACACTCGAAGATTCGAAGGATCTCAAAAAACTGTCACCTTCAGAACTTGTACATGCTCTTCAATCTCAATAGCAAAGAAGATCCATAAGTCTAGATGATACAAGTCAAATGGCCACCTTAATTTTTGAAGACATGATTGGAGGTCATCATTTAAAGGCTCAAGACTTGGTCACCCTGAGGGCACAAGAATATGCAAGGAAGACCCATTTTGAACACAAGCAAGGACGCGTGTGGAAGATTGCTTGGAGCATCGAAGACTTGAGGACTCACGATTTTGGACAACACTTAATGGGTTATGATTTGTTCATCTTCATTAAGGGTATTTTGATCACTTCATTGGGTCCAAATACATTCTATGGCCACCCCACTCTTTAAGGGCATTGTTGTTATTTTGCCTTGTCTTATAATAGAATATAAATAGAATATTTTAGGTCTTTTTCTCATTAGTTGTTCATTGATGTAAGACTTGAAACATGAAACACCTTTAGTTATAGGGCTTGGAATAGCCACCACACCAAAATGAGGGCAACAAGTGTGGATATCACTTGTGTTGCAATGTTGGCTTGAGACGTTAGTGTTTAGAGAAAGTAAAGTTCCTTTTGTGTCAATGTAGGAGTTTGTTAACCATTGTGTGTAGTGTTAAGGGTCCAAGATTACCATATTCTTGGATTCTTAAGATTATACCAACCAAGGTCTAACTATCTAGCCATTTTGTTTATGTTGTAATTGTTTGTTTGTGTTCTTGTAATTCAAATCTGTGACTCGTTGTTCTTGTTCCATTGTTGTTGTTCTTCATCTTGTTGTTGTTAACATAGTTTGTTGTTATCTGGTTTTAGGTGATAAACACATCAATACATTGTGTTCTTGTTGTTGTTTGTTGAATCCGAGTGTGGTCTTCAAAAGGGTCCTCGGATCTTTGATCTTGTGGACTGATTTTGAAGTGTGCTTTGTGTTGTCCTTGTAATTCTTGTATCATTTGGTATCAAAGCTATCTTTGATTTTGTTCTTACAATATCAATCTTGGACTTTCTTGCTAAGAAAATAAAAAAATAAAAAAATAAAGAAAGACGTGTTCTTGAGCTTGAGATCTTGGCCGAGAAATTTGTTGTTCTTGTGGTTGTCTTGGCTGAGACATGTTTCTTTGTGACTAGATCTTGTAGTCTTTTGTTGTTTAGAGTGTTTCTAGTGTTGGTTTCTTTCTCACCAACACTTAAAAGTGTCCAAATCTAAGCTTGAACTTGAACTTGTTGATGTTGTTAATGTGAACAAAGTGTGGTTGATTTGATGTTGTTGTCATTCTAAGCCTTGACCATGTTGAAGGCCTTGTTGTTGTGGAGTTGGGCATTGGAATTAGTTGTTGTTCTTGGAGAATATTGTTGTTGTTCTTGGTGTTGTTATTGTGTTCTTGTTGTTCTTCACCCTTTTCATCTTTTGTTAAAACAAAAGTGAACATTAGATCCACAAAAGGTGAAAGACCAAGTTGTAGTACTTGTTGGTGAAAGACTTCATCACATCACTCAAAAGACTTGACAACCACTTTTCACCTACTTTTCTTGATTTAAGGACCTTGTTTCAAGGAGAAAGTACCAAGAAGGTCAAGTCTTGCTTTGAACTTGAAAATGAATCTCCAAGACCAAATTTCCCTCCATTAACCAAATATACCATTTTCAAATTGTAGATTGGTCAAGACTTGAAATTAGAGGGTAAAATTTTGACAAAACCGAGGCCAATAGTGGACTGCCACACACTAAATTACTGTTCATGCAACATTTTGAGTTCAACTTTTAGATTTCTTATTTATTGTTTCTTAGTTTCGTTTGTTGGTTTAAACACTAATTGACGACCTAGTAATCTCCTACTATCTTGTTAGTTAGTTTCTGTTCCCGTTTGTTCGTGTTAGCGTTATTTTGTGATTTTCTTGTTTTTGAATCGTAGAATTTCTTGGTTCAAGTTCAGACATTATTTCCTTGAGTCTTCAAACAAAGAATCCATTCTGACCAAGGAGTAGACTCACCCTTCGACTCATCACGAACTACAAGCCGACTTGCAACACTTGTGAATCCAAGTGTGAAACGATCAAGTGTGAGAGAGTATGGTGAGGTTGTTTTGAACTAACTTGTGTTTTATTTGTAGACTTATTCTTTTCTTTTTTTAGGTGCAATTACGATGGAACCCATGGCTGCAAGTGCAATTTTGGCTAAACTTGAAGCCATTACCCATCAATGGGAAGTGATAAATTAAAGGTTGGATCATATGGGAGTTCCAAGGGAGCAAGTGGGCTACCCGGACACACGTCAAGATGAAGACCGTAGCTCATGTGAGGTACGAGGTAAAAATGTTATCCCCTACACTCATATGAACGTAGTTGCGGTTTTACCTAGTGTAGAAGTGCATGAGTGTTCATTTTGTGATACTCTTGATATTGTTAGGTCACATGAGGACCAAACTCTTGTTGTAGGTACACAAGCACTAGTTGATCCTTTAGATGACAAAATTGATTCTCCTCGTGAGAATGATTTGTGTCCATCTGGTGCTAGCACTTACAACTTGACTAAGGTCCCATTACCAAGTGACGAGAGTATTCACACACTAGTTGACCCTTGTGAAAAACAAGGTGAGTCTACGTTGATATGTGAATTGCCAATAACTAGTGAGGGTAAGCAAAATGATCAACCGGGCGTAGATGATCTTGATTTGCTTGAATATTTAGAAAACCCGAGTTGTGATTGTCTTTGTTAAGATGATTTTGATTATGGTCCTTTGGCTTCCCGTGATGATTTGTACGTATGTGAGGACAACTCTTATGAAAGAGAAGGTGATATATACTTAGAAATGCCATCTACTTCGTCTTTATGTGCTTTTTATGTTGGGCATATTCCTAGTGGAAATTTTGAAACTAGCAGTAAGTGCATGCATGGGAACCCTTAATTTGAAGTTGACTTATGGAACATCTTTCTCAACCCTCTTTTATTTCATGATATTTTCAATAGTGATAAAGAGGGCTTGCCTAATTTCGAGGATGACACCCTAGGGGAAAGTGAGAGTGGCCGAGACCTAAGCCCTTGGTTACGTCTCCCATTCGATCCCGGTAACTTCTTAGGGTGTGAAGGATGGATAGTTGTTGGTCGGTCCACTTGTTTGAGTTATATTGTTATATGTGTTAGGTGGACTTTACTTTTAATTAGGACACCACCCCTTGATGGTGATTCCTTTCGCCAACTCCTTTGTAATTTTTTTCTAAGTCCCTCGTGATTACAACAAAGGACGTGTGGTTATATCTTAAGTATGTACCTCCTTGGCATGTTGATGTTGTTTATTGTACTAACTCTAACCCTCATGTCATGAGGATGTGGTGCTTGTTTGTCTTCTCTTTGTTCTTACAAGGTTTGGATTCGAGGTCGAATCCTTTTCAAGAAGGGAAGGATGATACAAGTCAAATGGCCACCTTAATTTTTGAAGACATGATTGGAGGTCATCATTTAAAGGCTCAAGACTTGGTCACCTCGAGGGCACAAGAATATGCAAGGGTCCTCGGATCTTTGATCTTGTGGACTAATTTTAAAGTATGTTTCGTGTTGTCCTTGTTATTCTTGTATCACTAGAAGAAGCTACTGAAACTGCTCTTCAATCCAAGTTCAAAGGGAAGATGCAGATGCAAGAAGAAGGTACAATCCCAGAAACTTCTACTTTTCTAGTAGAAATAATCAAGGCGATTCTCGCAATGGAGTCAAGAAGAGAGAAAGCTTTCCTCCATGCAAGTATTGTAGAAAAATCAATCATAAAGAGGATGATTGTTGTTTTAAGAGGAAGAAACCACCTCTCCAGTGTAGATATTGCAATAAACTTGGTTATATTGAAAGGTTTTGCAGAGTGAAGAAGGAGAACAACCAACAAAACGCAAAAAACCAACGTTTCGAAAGTTGAAGAACAGAAGGAGTTTGTGTTTATGCCGATGGCAGCAACAAGATTGAATGATGAAAATACATGGTTTTTGGACAGTGGTTGCACTCAACACATGACAAGCAAACAAGAATATTATGAAATTAGAATCTTCCAAAGGTAGTGTCAAGTTGGCGGATAAAACCAAGTTGGAGATTGTCGGTAAAGGAACTGTGGCAATTGAAGCTCCCAAAGGTACTAAATTTATTCAAGATGTTTTATTAGTACCTGATCTTGACCAAAATCTACTGAGTGTTGTTCAAATTCTAGAACAAGATTATATGTTATTGTTCAAAGACAAAAGTTGTGTTGCTTTCGAATCTAGTGGCCAAGAAGTGATTACAGTTAAAATGATAAAGAGAAGTTTTCCTTTGAATTGAAACTCAAATTCTGAGCAAGTTTGTCGAAGTAGTCAATGTGATCAGGTTATTGTGCCCACCAAGCACAACGATGATGAACAGTATATCTTGGAATCATAAGCAGGTTGTTCATTTACTGTTACAAGGGATGTAAATGTTGAGCAATTAGGAAGAGAAACAAATATAACTCTTCTCCTCAAGGAAGACCAGCTGGAGTACTTGGAAGAACTGAGAATGAAGGACCTCATAAAGAAGCAGTCTGAATTCATTAGCTATCCAGTTTACCTCTGGGCTGAGAGAAAGAAATCAGTAATGATGAAGATGATGAGCCCAAGAAAGATGATGAGGGTTCAAGTAAATAGGATCTACTTAATCTTACACAAGATCAGGGTGGAAATTATCGATTTGGGTTTGATAGCTTCCCTGACTGTGACCGGTGTCAGGACTTTGTTACCTCAGCAATTGCAGCTTGTAGGGAAGTGGGGAAAGCTGCTTTTGAAAAACCTGTTGTTCCCGTGATGAGCAACTCACTGCAACAAAAATGGGGCGTCGGATTAAGTTACTGCAGAAACTCCGTAGGAAATTGGTCATTGGAGGTATTCTATCAGAGGCTGAATTTTGGGCCATTAGGAACAGGCTGCTGGAGCAGACTGAAAATAAGAATCCAAAACAGCAGGTAGCTTTAAAAAATGACATGTGGTGTGTAAAACCATTATCCGATGGTCAGATGAACAAAGTTACATTTAACTTGACTCCAGAGATTATTCATCAGATTTTTGCTGAGAAACCAACTGTCTGCCAAGCATATTTAAACTTTGTTCCTGGAAAGATGTCAGGAAAAGAATTCTGGACTAAATATTCAAGGGGGAATCCCTCCACAGTACAAAAAATATTGTTGCAGCTTTAGACGAGGCTTCTAAAGATGAGGAACTTGCAGTTTTCTTAAAGCAAGATGCTATGTTAATATCTGAAGCACGAAAAAAGATAAACAACATCAAGTTATATGTCTGGAGGGTGTTCATTATGGATAATTTTAAGGAGCTTATGCCCGAGTATCTTGGATTTGTAAAAGGTGTTTTGGACTCTCATGATTTGCCTCTCAACATCTCTCATGAAATACTACAACAAAACAAGATTCTCAAGGTGATTAGGAAGAACCTTGTGAAGAAATGTATTGAGATGTTCAATGAAATTGCTGAGACCAAAGAGAGATTGAAGCTCGCTGATGTATTTACCAAAGCTCTTCCCAAAGTGATACAATACAACCAAGGGAAGCACGAAATCACCCACCAAAATCAGTCCACAAGTTCAAGAATCGAGACCCCTTTGGTGACCATCTCTCGGATTCAACAATACAACATAATAACAAGATGAACAAGGTGTTTAGCACACCAAAACAGACAACATCCAAACTATATTAACAACAACAAGATAAAGAACAAGATGAACAACAAATTCGGCCAGCAACACTACAAAATCGGGAGTAATGAACAAGAACAAAGAACAACAAGATTACAAGAATAAAAGGATAGATAGTGAGATATAGATTGTTACAAGACTTAGGATCAAAGTGTGACTCAAACACTAAAACCCTAATTAATGTAACAACAACAACACACTCTTACGATGACCGCCAAGGGAATCACTCACCTCAAGATCCACCGTTTCCAAGCAAAGAATAATATTGGCTTTTCCAAGCCCTATACTAAGGATGGCTTTTTCAAGCCCTAACCAAGAACTATACTAAGGTGTTACTCTCAAGAGAAAGGACTTTCAAGACTTCAAATGTTCATCATTCATCAACTAAAGAGAAATGACCTAAAATAGACTATATATAGTATATTACAAAAGAAAGATAAAATAACTCCAATGCCCTTAATGAGGTGGGTGGCAATGGAGTGTCATATAGACAAGGCTAAAAGACCAAAATGACCTTGAGGATAAGTGACCAAAATGACCTTAATAAAAGGGGCCAAAACCATGAACCATCAAATGCGGTCCAAACCCGTGAGTCCTCCAGTCTTCAAGGCTCCAAGCAATCTTCCACACACGGGTTTGTTTGATGGAATGCTCAAAATAACCCCTACAAGTATGATCTTGTGCCCTCCATGGGACCAAAGATTGATTCTTCACGTAGTGACTTTGAATGATGTCATCGAAATCTAAGGCGGTCATTTCACTTATATCATCCTCCCCTTCTTAAAAAGGATTCGACCTCGAATCCATACCTTGCAAAACAGGAGAAAGGACAAACAAGCATAACATCCTCATGGCATGAGGGTTAGGGTTAGCACAACAATAAACATCATCACGCCAAGGGGGTACATACTTGAAGTATAACCAAAAATCCTTTGAAGTGAGTATTAAAAACTCAATGAAAGATGTACAAAGGATTTGGTTATGGGATATACCAAGAGTCATACTTTGCTTGTCATATAGACCAAGCAACAAGTTGGGTGCACCAACATCACTATTTCTACATTTGGTACCGGGGTCAAATGGGAAAAGTGGCCATAGACACGGGTCTAGACAACACTCCTCTTTCCCGTGGTCTACACCCAAACTAAATGACATACTCTCTATAATAGCATATATATCATCCAAAGCAAATAGAGAGTAGAGAAAGGTATCACTCAAATCGACTTCTACCAAGGTGCCCTCATGTGTGTACTCTCTACTAGTTTCCCAATAATAACTATGAGTACTCTCAACAATAAAGTCACACAAAGTAAAAGAAGAAGTAGCTTCTGCAACTACACATTCCTTACCCCTAAGAGTACTCTCATCTTCTAAGAAGAGATTTCCATCTTTAGGAGGAATGTTGTCACACCAAATGGGTTAGCATATAGGCTATAGCTTCCAAGGCAAGCTATACCATCATTTTCACCACTACCTTTATTAGAAGTGTTTAAATAATCTTCAAACAAGACATTACACCTAAAGAGAGTGTGATCTACCTCATGGACAGATTTGGAACAAGCAAGTTCCTTACGCTCTAAATGATCAATATTAAGTTTCAAGGATGTTCCAAACACAAAATTACCCCAAGAAGAGATCTCGGGTTCACTCCCACTTTTTGACCAACATTTTCAAATACTTCACTCACTTGAGTTCTATTAAGCACATCACACACTTACTCAAGTGAGGGGTAATTTTCACAAATAATTTGATCAACACCAATTACACAAGATGATGTACTTTCGTTCAACATATAGGCTTCAACACTAGGTGGACATAAATTGATCTTACAAGAAGAGTCAATTTCGTCATCAATAGGATCAACTAGTGTATCCAAACTCACAATATGTACATCATCAACAAGAGGCAAGGAATCATTAGACTCATAAATAAGTAAGCTACTACTCACACTCAATGGCTTACTAGCCACACAATTGTCATTCACATGCACTAACATGTAAGAGTTAGCTATTTTACATTTAAGATCTTGAGTAGACTCCTTCTTGCCATAAGGTGAAGGTCCTCCACAAGCTTGGACAGCAACTTCCTTTTGGCATTGTTCACCTTCGCTTGCCATGTTGGTACCTACACAAATGTCCTTAGAAATGGAAGGACAACCAATGTTAGCACAATTTGGTGGCAATCCCCTCACTTCGCTCCACATATCCTCTCCTTTTTCCACTCTCGGATTACCACCTTGCACTCTCTTACTCCTCTCAATCTTGTCTCTCATTATAAATCGGATTGGAGTAGGTAAGCATTTCTCTTTGCGGTTTGGGTAGCAAGTACGTTATGAGGCGATTTCCCCATTGGTCTCTTACAACATTAGGCCAATTTTGCACGTTAGGAACTTGATGTCGTGCAAACCAATCGTCACCCAACCTCATATGATCGTAGGTTAATGAAAAAACATCGCACCACACCTCCTTATGGTAATCAAATTGGGAGAAGACAACTTTTACCCTCTCGGTAACCTTGAACTCGCCCAAGTAGTATGGAACAAGTAAAGGCTCTCAAAATAACCCCAAGTAGTCAACCATGGACGGAAAAATATAGTTTCCATAGTACCTATCATTCAACACCATAAGGCAGCCCGGTATCCCACAAATAGTCACCTTTCCGGAGTGTACACTCCTCCTTGGATCAACATTGTAAGGCACAAGAGTACCCGCCGGTTTTGGAGATGCTTGCCCTCTTCTTCTCATGGGACAGCCTCTACTATAGCTGGTATAACCAATAACACCATGTCGACCTTGATAAGAAGTACTACAAGGTGAAGAATATGATCTTTCACACTCCACACGCATACTCTCATCATAGCTCTCATAAGCTTTGCGAATGAAAGGGTTATACCTAACACCAAATGTAGGTTTAGAGTGGGAAGTATAAGACTCCTCACATGCCCCAACTTCATTATAAGAACCATCACGAGGTCCTACATCATCTCCAAATTCACCATAAGCACTAGGCACATCATTCCCTTCATTTTCTCCCCTAAACCCGAGACCCTCAAATCTGCCCAAGTTTTGATCATGGCTATTTTCATAGCCCACACAATCTCCCTCAACTTCGGATCCATAAAACCCTTCACTACAATCATAGTCTCCCATGTCGTAGTCACAATAATCCCTGGTTATCGAAGACATGTTACCCTAATATCACCTTTGTACCTACACAATGAACAAACAATATTAGTAGTTAAGCTTCCTTACCAACACTAGTATATACTAACCTTTGTGATTCTCATAGTTGAAGCGGCGAATATTGAAAGTTGCTTATACCCCGGTAGTCAATAAGATGTCAATTCTACTTGGCGGCCGGAATAGATTCTTGTTTGATCGACTCAAGACACAAAGTAAAATTTACTTACGAACTTGAAACAAAGAAGTTACGACGAGTTAGAAACGAAAGAAGTGCACAAACAACAAAGACACGAAAGAAATGAATTCAAAAATTAATCTACAACTAAGTAATTGCAAATCAAATTGTTAGAGGCTTTTGTAGACAGATATGAATTGGTTGGATATTGATGTACTCTTAGCTTACATAGAGTATCTATTCATTTCTTTAATCTATTTTAAGTTGACTTCCGCACTGTCATTATTATTATCCTCTGTGCTCATGAGGTTAGGCGATGGGGGAGTCTTAACATCATAGGAGATCGATCAGCTAAGAACTTTTAGTTAAGAAATGACTGCCGGAATCCCATAAGGGAATGTGAAATTACAGATTGATCGACCTATTCGAATTTTGCCATGGGAAAAGGCTTTGTTAAATTAAGACATGTCAAATTATTCACCAACAGTCGGTAGGATACAGTCGTAGAGCTTGTAAAGTGTACGAATTCAATTCACAGCCTGCAGAGCTCTGGCAGATTAATGCTGCTACTGTCCTCTTCTCTTTGTTTATAGTCTATATATCTAAACTAGCCAATGTGTCTTGCACTGGCATATTAATGCAAAATCCCATTTGGAACCAAAAACTGGAGCCATGAAGAAATCAAACTCATAAAATAAACCAATTTTGATAAAGCAAGCAATCAACATTGCGATAAACAATAGATGCAGCAATTGTGTAAAGCAAACTGCTTGAAGAAGTTGACCTTAAATAAGCCATATCTTAGCTGCAAACATCCAAAATATTTCAGTTAAGCTACATGAATGGTTGCACTAGATCTATTTTTCTTCACTTAAATTGGCAGTAAGCTCTCCTTATAATAATGAACACAAATAGAACAATGATCGCCCTGAAGTTGAAATCCAAGAGGCTTTGTCTCCTGGGTCACAACATCGTAAGAGAAGAGCCAATCACTCGTATCAAGGAAAATGGCAGTGGTAGAATCCCAAAAGCCACGATAGAAAGGCTCAATAATTGAAGTGCATTGAAAGGTATGAAGTTTGTTCCAAACACCAGGCTCAATCATAAGCCATATAGTAAAGACTGAGTTGAAAGCTTTGGCCATGATTTTATTGGAGCCATCAAGCAACATCAAGCTGCTAAAATGATGACGTGGAACATCTGGCCTGCTATTCTGATGGAACACCTCACTGCCAAAGTCAAATGAAAGAAGGGCGTCGTCTTGGACTATCCAGTAATAAGTTCCATTCAGGTAATCAGAAGAACTGGGAGTAGAGTCAATACTAAGGGACGGAGGTTAGAACTTTGTGATGTTTATTTTCAAGGATTCTCCAAGAGTTGGTAGAAGAGGAATAAACGGCTCCATATGATCGATGGATCGTATAGTCATAATCGTTGAACCGGCGGACCCAAACCACCTTGTAGTTACTTGTGAAGGGGGGGATCGAATCCAAACCCAAAAATGCCAGCTATATCTAGGAGAAATGCTGGTTGAGGCTTGAAGTGGACTGGAGGGAGAGTGGTTACCACCCTGGTTGCAGGATTCCACAGTCCCAAACAAGGGTCATATTCAGTTGTTGACCTTGTTCCACTAAACGAAAACACGCCATCCACAGGACCGTAGAACAACTTATCAACACCAAAACCCCGAAGATGATGAGGTTTTTCAATTAAAGGGGTTCCTTCTCCTCCTCCTTCTGAATCATCCTCCGAAAATATGATCATAGGAATCAAATCATCATCCGATGCAGGTCTGTCGATGTCATGAAATTGTATTTTGGGGCGTTTCTTGTTTCCATGATAATTAAAGTGTTTGCCCACAAACGCAGGGCTACTGATAAGACCGTACCAGTTCTTGCTTATGCATTTGAACCGCAACAACGACTTAAATGGCAACCTTTGTAGAATGTCCAGCGTCAAATCTTCAGGGAATGGCCCACCATCATCAATGCTAGTGCCCATCCTACAAAATCAACACCCATTAATTCATTCTAGGGTTTGGTTATAACAATGCATTTAATTTTATGAGAATGCACGAATTATAAGAGAGAAGAGCATAAGAAAAAAATTAAATCGGAGAAACCTTCTGTTACTCCAAAATCATAAGCGGGGTAAAAAAAATGATTTTTGATAGACGAATTTGTAATTGAACAAGACTGTTTAAAATGGATTGGGTTACAAATGCAATTACATCATCCCTATTTATATCTATTTGGGACTGGTCCTAGATATGCTATCCATTAGCAAAATAGCCTACTAAAAACAATTGGCTATTAAAACTTCTTCAAGCTTCTAATTAGCAAAATGGTCTACTTTTATTTTATCATCTGTCGAATTAATAATCGATATGTTTATATACCGATCGAATAGATAATAGATCTGTCTCAAAAATGGATCATCCTCCCCCCCCCCCCCCCCCCCCCCCACACACACACACACAAAAAAAAAAGAAAAATTACATAAACTAGCAACCTTAAGATATTAATTACAATTTATAGCAATAGTTTTAAAAAATTACAACTAATAACAAAACTAGCAATACCTTACATTGGAAAAAGCACGTGACATTAACTCAACTTTTTTACCTTCTCCCCTTTTCACGCCATATTCCAATTTCAGTTTCATCCAACTCTTTTTTTTTTTCAAATTCCGTTTTTTTTCTCTCTAAAACTTGATAAACTTTGCATCCAATTTTTAAGGTAAGATTATGTTTCAATTAATGCATGTTATATTTTTCATATAATCTCTTTTATTTGTTTTATTGGCGTTTTTTTGATCAATTTTTCATTCTTCTTCTTCGTCGTCTTTTGGGGTTTATTTTTTTATTTTTTTTGAATTTGTGTTAAAATCTTTGATTTTTCTATATAATGGCACAACATGCAAAGGGTAGTTTTTCAGTTAGTGCCAATAAATCGATGGATTTAGTTTCCGATGAACTTCCATCTTTTAGTCTTGGGTTAACTCAAGATGAAGTTTTTAACTTTTGTTCTTCTAATATTCAGGCTAAGGAAGGTGTTAGCAGTGAAGGAGAGAGTTTGAAGCACTGTAACAACCCAAAAAATATTGTGAAAAAAATGAAACGAAAAGGTTTGAAAAAACCTTCATCCCCAAAACCCCCAAAAAATCAAAAATCAGTGAAAAAGACAAATCAAGATGAAAAAGGTGAATGTAGTAAAATTTCAAGTCCTGTTTCATATGATTTTAAATCTGAAGAAGAAAAAAAGGAGGAGGTATGTTTATTTTGTATTTTCTTGAAAACATGTTCATAGATGTATTTTCTATATACAATTTATTACGTATTTATTTATTTATTCTGTTTCTTTATTATTTGAAATTTTAGTATATGTTGTGTTGTTAAGATATGAAATTGTCGCCCCTAATTATATGTATTTATGATATTTTAGTTTCTTAAGGTTGTTAAGATATGAAATTGTAGCCCCTAATTATATCTATTTTTGTGAAATTTGTAATTTGTATATACTTGTTGTATTCATAAAATACATATCTATATGTTAATTGTAATTAGTTGTATTCTATAAATACATAAATCTCACTCGTTTGACATGTAAAATATAAATATTTTTTTGTTTTGTTTACTGTTAATGTATGTGGTTGATGTCAACTTGTATTTTTTATTAAATTGATTTAGACAAAGTCATGTACTTTGAATGTTTTTTCGACCTAGTTATGTATAAATAAAATACATATGACTTTTTTTTTTAGATTTTAATTTAGGAATAATGTAAATTTAAGTTGTATTTCATAAATGCATGTACATCACTGTTTTGATATATAATTGAATTTTTGTGGTGTATAAATTTTGCGTGATCAGATATACATAGTAAGAGTATTGCCAAAATTTGCTCCACATATAGGATGTCATACTGTCAATGACATTGAACATCGCATTAAGTCAACTTTAACGAAGAATCAGTATAATATCTTTTGTAATAATAGCATATTTGTTGTCTTCATGAAGAAAAAGAGTTTTGTGGTTCAAGCGCAGTTTGGAAGATGTATTATGTCGCTTGAGACTAAGGAAAGCACTACAAATGCCATAGTAATTCGTGCGAAGGGCACAAATCTTCATTTCAGTCCTAGAGAGTTTGTTGTGGTTACTGGTTTGAATTGTGTTTCAAACAAGGACGATTTTGTGTTTGATGAGGATCTTCCGAATAGACTTATTGAAGACTATTTTGGTGGTGCCAAATATATTCAAAAAAGAGAATTATTTGTTGCTTTTTCTGAAAAATTATGGGGAAAAGACAATGATGAAGATGCCGTGAAGTTTGGTAATCTCTATTTTATTCATGCATTTTTGTTGTCTGCTGTTGATACTGTCGTTATTTCACGTCTACATTTTGATTTAGTTGAGAGTGGTCGCTACAGTGATTATCCTTGGGGGTCTGTTGCATTTGAGGAATTAGCAAAGAGCTTGAATAGAAAGTTGAAACCAAAAGGCAAGTTTTATATGCTACATGGAATGCCTCTGGCCATTCAAATTTGGTTGTATGAGTGTTGCTCCACTGTTCCTCGTAATGTTGCTTCAAGGGTGGACAATCAAATTCCCCGTCTTTTGAATTGGAAAACAAATGCTCCCCGTCCACGATACGAATCTCTTATGGAAAGCATGTTTAATGAAGCAGATGTCAAGGTCAGTTACCTTTATATCTTTTTTTCTTTATGTTATTATTTGTAAATGCGTTTAATGATTATGCATATGTTTATATACAAAGTATATTTGTCAATGATTAGGAATGTATGCAAAGGTTGAATGTTTTCTAATGTAAGTGCGTTATGTTCCAACTGTCATTGGTGCTACCATCTAAAAATAAATTTTGATGAGGATACAATATAAATATAGGTTTCTTTTAAGAATATTGAGCCAACACGGAAAGAGATTTCATGCTTTCGCATACCCAAGAAAGTTGGTCCTGCAGGTGTAAGTCACAAAGAGGCTGAGGTTAATTCGGATGATGATTTCCAGGATCCGCCACATCCAAAAAATTATTCAATTACCCAAAAAAAACATCATGGTGATTCATCATCTTCACCTGTCAAGAAAAAGTTGAAGCAACAACATAAAGGTTTGGATGAGCAGACACCAAAAAGTACCCCTCCACCTCGTGCTGCAAAGAAGCTTTCTGTCAGGACTCCAATTTTTATGCCGATTCAACAAAAAGAGAAAGTAGCTTCAAATAAGAAGGACCTAAACAGATCATCAAGCAAGAAATCTAATCGGATTCAGTCACCTGATTCATCTTTCTGCAGTTCTGGAGATGAAGATGATTTTGTTTCAAAGAAAGTGTTTCACAAGTTTCGCAATGAGGTAATTTGTTTTTAAGTTTTGAATTGCTTTAATTTATATATAATTTATTTATTTTGAAGCAGGTTCTTCAAGAGATGAAACCCATCCGTGGCCTAGTATCAACAAGGTGTGATGCGATAATGAATGCTATAAGTGAGATCAAGGTCCAATAATTTTTAAAAATATTTTGAATGTTGAATACATATACAACATATGTATTTTATGATTTATGATATACATATATAAAAAACACTGTCTTCTTTTTATGGATTATAGGTATTTTTTTCTAAATACTAATATGTATATTATATATACATATGAATATACAGTTATATTATGTATTTTTTTCAAATAGTATATACATATGATTATACAGCTAGTAATATGCATTTTAATGCTAATATGTATATTTATATATACATATGAATATACAGTTTGTAGTATGTATAACACAGAATGTGTTAAATACATATTCTGCTTATACAGTTGTATTTTAATAAAGAAATACATATGCAATATATGCAGTATTTTTACATTTATATTATTTATTTTTCAATTTGTGATATGTATAATCATATATACATATGCTGGGCAATTATAAATAGTTAGTTTAATATTGTTCGTGATATTTTTTAATATTTTTTGAACTTGCAGAAAAAAGACAAGGACAATGAAGTTGACAATCCACCAATGGATGAAGCTGTCGAGACTACACCATACTATGAATTCAGTTCAAATTTTGTGCATGATCTGTATAAGAATTCTAAAGACACATTGGTAAGTTAATTGTTTACATTCGTATGTATTTTATTTATACAATGTGAATTTATTTTTACATATAAGAATTATACATGTGCTACAGGTTACTGAAGAGATCAATGGAAATCAAAGCGCTAGTTTGATGGAGGTGTATAATGAGGATAAAAATGATGCTCCGGTAAATAGTTCATTTTATTTCTTTCATGCTTTTTATATAGTAGAATAATAATATTTTAATATGCTTGACTTTATTGTTTATGAAAGGATAAAAATGCTATGGATCAGCATGAAGCAAGAGATATCTGTGAATCACCGGTATGCTAAATATATCTATGATGTTTTTTAGTTAAAAACATCTGGTGTTGTTTTTTAATTTGTATTAACATGGTTTGTAGAACACAAAATTGGTTGATGATAATATCTGCGAAGCACATATATCAGATTCTCAATTCTCATTTCCAGATGAGGTGCTCAAAAGCATTAATCTTGATTTCATCAAATCCAATTTGGGAGTTGAAGATGAGTCTACAGTATTTGCATTCTACGTCTTCATTTATTTTCATAAGCTTTCAGATTAATAAAATATTTCTACGTTATATAGAAAACAGGAGTTGCTGTAGAAACGACTGTGAATACTTCAGCAGAAGATGAGTCCAAGGTATACTGGAAATGTGTATTGTCTGCGTTTATTTCTTTTGCTTTAAAATCATTTTAACAAGAATTTTACATTTATTATACAAAACACAAATTATCCTTCATAAATGGATGAAAATAAATTAACAAAAGATCAGTTTAATGTAGCATTGTCTTTTTTTGATTATTTTGCTACTTTGCAACATTATAACATTTTTATACATTTTTATATAGAACAATAAATGTGATGCTGAAAAGATTGTAGACACATCAGAAGTTGCTGCAGAAACGACTGTGAATACTTCAGCAGAAGATGAGTCCAAGATATCATTCTCTGCTTTTATTTATTTTGCTAATGTTACAACATTATAACATATTTATATATATTATATACAGGATAATGAAGGTGCTGCTGAAAAGATTTTAAATCCAGTTGAATCTAATATGGATAACTCAAAGTTGAATCAACAAAATCAGTCTCCGGTCCACATTCATGTAGCGTTAACTGAACAAAGAAAAGATGAACAAAATTTTTTAGATTCGCAAGTCACTATTCCTGATGAGCTTTTACCGAGTCTTAATGTATATTTGAATCAAGAAAGAAAATAATTGGACATCCATCGGCAAACAAAGCACAAGAAACGCCCATGCATGTATCAAGGATTAAGCGACCATCTAGATTCAAAGAGTCACCATTCACAATGAATTTTGGTTCAGCGGATGGTAAGTACACTAAAATGTTAAATATGGTTAACAAATTTGTTTACTTTATATATTTTAAGATTAGTAATTTCTTGTTATTATTTAATAGCTAAGAAATATGACATGTAACCTGCAAATATGCATCATTACATTAGTCACACTTTTTTGACATGATAAACTTTAAATATGTATTTGTTTAGATTACTACTAAGATTTGTATTTAATGTTATGTTGTTTTTGTTATTCATTAGATTTTTTTTATGACAAGTATGTTAATTGGATTAATTCTAAAAAAATTAAAATACATAATTTTTATGTTAGCTTGGAATCATGTTTATATTTTGTTGTTAGATAACTTCAATATGTATAATTGATGCACTCATAATATATATATGCTACAGTTATGTATACATTTTTTATACTGTGATTTTCGGATTTATTATATAAATACATCTGTTCCATTATTATGTATATCACTGCACAGAAGGGGAGTGCAAAATATTCTATCAGAAGCATCCATTCGTATCTCATCCGGTTAATGATATAGAATACACTAAGGTTACCAACAAGTTTCTGAAGTGGCTGTCTGTGGATATTCTTAAATTTCATGCAAAAAAGTATTATATTTTAGCACCTAATTGTAATAATAATATTTACATATAAGTTTTTGTTAATGATGAATCATTATATTTAATATCTGAACAGAAGCAACAAGCAAGAACACTATAAGAAGGGCAAGTCTAAAATATCAGTAATCAATTTTGAAGTTTTAGCTATGAAAAATAAGAATTGATTCTACATTATGGGTACTCCTGGACAATCATGGTCTGATGAGGTAAGTGTTCTGCTAATAAGTGTAAAGGTTTTATATTTGGAATGAAACTTTATTCATTGTTACATATGTATATTCGCAAATACATATGTACTTATTTGTTATAAGTATATTTCTATATACATATGTACTTATTTGTTACATATGTACTTATATATACACATGTAGTGTTACCTGCTAGGACTTTTAATTTCATTATTTACTTTTAAGTATGTTTTTTTTGTCATAATGCAGCATATTGATGTATGCTTCTACTATCTACGAAAGAGATTTAAGTATGATTCGAATACTTCATACAAGTACAGCATTATAGACTGTAATTTCATGAATATTATAAATAGTGTGCTAACTGTGTATAGAATTGATGATGATTCTCTTAATGTTGGTGGAAAGGAATACCATTTGAATGAGTACATAAATGGATTCCGCATGCATGCTAAAGTTCCTTGGCATACGATTGATCATATTTTCATTCCTATCAATGTTAAGGCTAAACATCATTGGGTTCTTGCGGTTATATTTTTTAATGATAGATGTATTTATGTATATGATTCTTTGTCGCCTGCTGGTCATGATGCTGGGGTACTTGCTGAAGTTGAAAAGTTAGCTGAGGTTATACCTATATGTCTCGTTGCATATAAATTTTACGAGAAGAAGGGTATTGATATTGCTACTCATCCAAATTACAAATCCTATGACAAGATGGATCTATTTGATGTTTATGTGGTGGAGGATTTGCCTCAACAACCAAGTGGCAGTTTGTAAGTATTCATATACATATCAATTGTATATATACATATATATTATTTTTATGTATATATACATATATATTATTTTTATAGAACAGATTCTTATTTCTTTATATATGTATTTGCAGGAATTGTGGTTTATATATGGTGACATATGCCGAGTGTATCACCTTTGGAGATATTTTTTTCACCTGTTGATTTTGATCCAGATCTGATTCGTACGAGATATGCTTCTATTTTGTGTAATTATGGTTTGAAGAAAGAAGAAGAGAATGCACAAAGTGATGATGAAGCGCCAATGAGACCTCCTCGTGAAATTAGTTTAACAGAAGACACTGAAGTTCATGAAATTTGATGTTTATTTTTATTTTGCTGTAGTTTACATTATTTAGCATCAGTTGGACAAATACGTAGTTGAATATTTCTTATTTTAAATCAGTAACTTTTAAGTTAATGAAATTTGATGTTTTGTTGGTTGTTATGCTACAATTTAATATTGGTTCTACATTATATTTGTGTTCTACATATATTTCTTATTTTCACTCAGTAGCTTTTAATGTACAAATATATACTATTGGTTCTTGATTGTTATGTTACAGTTAATAGTGGTTCTACGTATATATTTGTGTTCTACATAATCATTTCTGTTTAATATTGTACATATTTTTTCATTTCTTGTTAATGTGTAACTTTAATGTTCTACATATATATTTAATTTTTTGTATTTATTTAGGAATAATTCATATCATCAATCCTTTACATATATATATTTATGAATAATAAGTAAACTTATTATTAATTTTTATATATGTTCATACGTACTTAAAAGAGTATAATATGTATTTTCCAGATTTATGTTTATCTTAAAGTATCTTACATATAATATCACCAATTTAATAATTACAATTACAATAATATAAAAAATATTTATCAAAATTGAAAATCACATATATTTTTCATAAATGAAAAAAATCTTCAGTTGTTTATTCACTTAATACGTCAATCAAGTTATCATTTGTTGTATTTCCTACATGAACGCCTATTGTGACCTTTTAAACCACATGAACTACAATAATTTTTGCTCTTCTTTTCAAACATATCTCGTCTGGATTTTCCACGATCCTTCTTCGGAGGTCTTCCGGGGGGTCGCTTGTATTTTGGCGACAGAACAATCTCATCCATAATTTTTTTCGAAATCACCCAGTCATCTTTGTGTGGTAGTGGATAAATTGGAAGATCATATGTTCTTAGGACGGTTTTTGGCTTGTATAGATCAGAGCAATATGGCCCCTTCTTGAAATTCTTGTTATCAAGAACTGCACAAGCGTGAACACACGGTATCTCATCCAATTAAAATGTATTGCAAGAACATTTTTTTCCATTAAGACAAACAATAAAATGTTTCTCCTTATCGTGGACTGTATAGATGTACTCTGATGCAGGTATAACCTGAAATTATTAAAAAAAAAAAAAAACTAATTATTAAAAAAAAAAATCATCTCAATGTAACTACTATTACATATATAAAAATGATTATAAAAATTCATCATACCTTCATACGTGTACACTCCGCTTCATTCTGTTGAAGAATTTCTTGAAATTTACCAATAAGATCCGTAAAAGTATACAACGCCTGCTGTCTGTTTCCACAGTTCCATCTTCCAAACATCAATCTAACTTCCTCCAGAAAATCATATATTGGTAGTTCTCTAGCTGAAACCAGTGCAGCATTAATGAACTCGGCAATGTTTGAAGTCAAAGTCCATCCTCTATGAACGGATGCATACGATCTAGCCCACTTATCGTAACCAGTCAATTCCAAGTAATTCTTCACTCTAGCATCAACTGCCTCCACTTTCTCCATTAACATGTGAAATTCACTCTTCAAATATGATTTTCCCATAGTATAGAAGACATCTGATAATGCATCATGTGATTTTCGAAAAAAAAAATTCACATTTTCCCATAGATGCCACATACATGCATAATGTGGTATCTCATAATACACGTCACTGACAGCTTTTATGATGCTTGCATTACAATCAGAAACGATACACATATCTTTTCTTTCACCGTATGCTTCCTTCAAATTCTCAAAAAACCACCTCCAAGATGCATCATTTTTAGAGTCCAGTACATCATAAGCCAAAGGAAATATATGTCCTGCATATTGGAAAAAAAAAAATAAAGCTTAAATGTTTTTTTTTTAAAATATAATAATTCATATGTATATTATAAATACATACATAAACATTGAAACATATGTGAAGTGAAATACTTAATTTCCAGTGCACAAATAAAACTATTAAATATGTAAATTATGCACATGTATATTATAAATACATACATTCACCTGGACACATTTTGTGAAGTAAACTACTTTCAGTGTACAATCAAAACTCTACTGCACATGTATATTTTCAAATACAACTGACACTGATCATAAAACATATATCATATATGTATATTATAAATACATACACCTGAACACATTTTGTGAAGCAAACTACTTCCAGTGCACAAACAAAACTCTACTGCATATGTATATTTTCAAATACAACTGACACTGATCACATAAACATAACTCATATATGTATATTATAAATACATTCAGCTGAAATATATTTGTAGTCAATCACTTATCACATATATCTTACCAGCTCCATCCATGGTATACGCAGTTACGAAACTGTCAGTATAAAGTCCCCTGATATGACTTGCATCAACTACTATGATAGGCCTACAATGATCAAACCCTTGGATGAATGAAGATAGTGCTATAAATATATATAAAAACTCATTGTCTTCATTTTTTTTCATTCTTATATGTGAACCTGGATAACTTGTGTTCAACACATGTATGTATGCAGGTAGTTTTCCGTGCGATGCTGATGGTTTTCCTCTTAAATCTTCAAGTGCTTGTTTCTTAGCTCGCCAACACATAATATATGTTAAATCCATACCCATGTCTTCCTTCATGTCACTTTTGATATTGGATGGACTGTATTTCCTCTTGTGGCATTTAAACTTTGGTTTGACTATACCACCAATCAACTTACTAGTATCATGCAATTTAGGATAAATCTTATCTTTGATTGGACAGGTATGTTCAGGTAAAAATTCTCTTACATAAAACAATGTAGATTCGCCGATAGCAGATGCACGGAATAAAAATTCACATTTTCTGGATCTGCACAGCAATGTATAACTGCAAACAAAAACAACGACATATGCTCAAATACAATTACCACATATTAAAAAAAGTATTAAAATTCACAATAAACTTACCATGTTTTACTAGATCTTGCAGATAGTGATTGAAACTTCTCTCGAATTGTATAATCTTTCATTACCGATTTTAATACACTTTTCGAGATATAAACTTGATCAACCTCAATATGTTTGTGATGTGGATCTGAGATAATAACTCTAGTTGTATCCATTTCAAATGTATCCAAACATTCATTTGAAGCAGAAATAGTTAACGCTCTTTCAGTACTTGTATTTACCAAGCTACTATCAGTGACAGACATCTTCATAGGTTCGCCAATACTCAACGATGAACATATCAATGTGCCAAAATTTTCCTTCTCAAAAATACTTACATACAAAGGCAAAATACTAATATCCTTCAATTCCTTTTTCTGCATAATATAGACCTTCAAACCCATGTCATTACGTATACGTATTTGCCCTGCACTATCTATTAGTTGATATTCGATTTGAATACACTTGTACGTCAAATCAACATCAATGTGAGTAGCCAGTACTGTGTAAAGTTGGTCATACGTAGAGTTTATGCTCAACAATATCGCATCACTGGTGTAATCTTCATATTGTTGTTCATATGTCCATCTACCAGAGTGTTTAATAAGAACAGCTATACTTTCCATTGTCAATCTCTAGAAATTTCAAAACAATAAAAATATTAATAACTATGATATAAGTACTATAACACCAACTACGACTAAAATTAGTATACGATTTAAAAAATTTTCAAACCAACGACTGCTTAAAAAAAAACAGATATTTCTTCAGTAAATTTAGCATTATATTTTACTTAAACGATAAATAAAAAATTAATTTATTGATAAATACCTATATTTGCACCTTCGTATTTTTGATATTTTCTTCAAGACGTTATTCGATCAGCATAACAAAAAAAAATTGAAGAAAAACTTTTTTCAATTTGAATGAGTATTTTTGGATTTGAATTGCAAAGCTGAATATGGTAACCGTTTTTGAATTTGAATTTGAAGATGTAATTTAATGTTTGTGGTAACAATAGAGTTTTAAAAGGTTAATAAATCTATCAAATTAAATGTCCCTTGATTTAAGGAACCATTTTTTACCATATTAAAATTAAATCGATTGGAGATATATTAGGAACACAATCTTTAATTGTATATGTATTTAACTAGCAACAGTTTACTCAAATACAAAATACATACTGCTATTTTTTGTAATTTTTAAAGGATTGCTATAAAACTTACAATTAAGGCTCTATAGTTGCTATTTCTGAAATTTTCCCAAAAAAAAATGTAACCTATTAAATTAAATAGAAAGACTTGAAAAAGTCATTTAACAAAAGATCCAAGTTAAAAGACTCTTGAAATATCTTAACATTTCTCAAATACAATAAATCTCAAGTATATCACTCACCTTATAACTTTCCAGAAGCTCCACTAAACACAAACATTCTGTGTGATTTCAAAAGGGAAAGGATTAAATTTATCTCTTTTACTTTGAAAAGTTGATTAAATATATCATTCTTCATATTTTAATGTTAAATTTGCTCTCTTGGTATACGTTAAGGCATATATAACGAAATGTATATACATATTATTTATCATAGTTTGAATGCATGTAGGACTTTTCCCCGATTATAGAATGATCTTCTATCCATAAATTTAATTAATGTACGTTAGTTTTATATAGTTGTGCTTTTCTTTTTCTTTTCTTCTTTCATAAGTGTTTGTCAAGAATTTTGGAGTAAATTTCTAAAAATGGTCACATAACTTGGCGTGGTTAACGAGCAGTTGAAACAATGGGTAGACCTAATGTTAGTAAGAGGAACTCAGAAAAGAAATAAATAAATAGCGAAATTATTATACTAAGATATGACAATCACAAAATGAAATGTAAGAGGCAGGATTAACTTAGAACCCGTTTGGCCATGAAAACCAAAAACGGGGATCGAGCCTAAACTACCTTATTCAGTGTTCCCTTTGAAAAACAAGAACAGACAATCCACAGGACCCACCATCAATATATCAGTACCAAACCATACGAAATGGTCAGTTTTTTCAATTAAATTGAATCATGGGTTGCATCAAGGTCCTGAATAAGGAGTTTTGGGCGTTTGTTGTTTCCATGATAATCAAAATGTTTTACTTATAAAGGCAGGACTATTGATAAGATTGTACCAATTCTTGCTAATGCATTTCAACATGAGGTAGTTGTATGGACTTCTTCCACTGTTCTCTCTCCAGACCCCATTTTATAGAAATACATTAGGGGGTCGTTTGGTAAAGTGTATTGGAAGGTTAATACATGCATTTATTTAATGTGTACTACTAATAACTTGTTTGATATACTTTTTCACCCTATGTCAACTAATGCTTGCATTAGTTATACACTCTATTGTGTATTGAGGTGTGTATTATTAATATCTCAAAATCTATAATATTAGCAATGCATGCATTAACATAATTAAAGGCATTATTATCCCTCAAAAAAATTTTGGCATCCTTTCCAACAATATATATTGAGCGTATCTTTGTTAAAAAAAAAAAATTAAGAAATTATTTAATTCATGTTATTTTTAATACACCAAATCAAACACTGCATAAGAAAAATACAAGCATAACTAATGCAAGCATAGCTCACACAAGCAATACTAATACAAGTATTACTAACACATCATATTTTGCATTATTCGTATACACTCTACCAAACAACCCCTGAGCATGTTATTATTCTTTTTGCTGCGCTAGTGTTGCTAGCAAAGAACAAATGCGTACAGCCATATTCTAAAACAATCACAAAATTAAAATATAAGAGGCAGTTTTTCCTCTTCGAGGTAAAGATAGAGTAGGTAATTTAAGTCGCATTTTAGCTCACTTAGTTTCTTACAATGCAGAGTAGAATATAATGTCACTAGTAAATTTGTTCGCGCTACATGAGATCATAAAACAAATTACTAAATTTACAACACAAAACTATCTTGATAAGGGCATACTAAAATTCTTAAAGGCTCTGGAGAGGATGAGTCTTTTCTGCAAATTGCCACGCGTCACTAAGCTAAATATTGCACAATAATACATCGGTTGAGGTTGAAGTGTCTAATAAGTACATGCACATGTCTAAATGAAAAACATCGATAACTTCAAGAGCTGTTTCCGTATTTGGTCCAAGGAAAATGTCTTCCAGCACATACATGGAAATTGGACTCTGTAAGTTACTTGGTCACGGAATGAATAGAATGAACCTACTCGTTAAAAGTTCAAATGCTACCGAGAATTGGAAGACCAAATACAAATTATATTCAAAAGACCAGTCTCTTGAATCTACTGCACAAAAATTTTGACCTCGTTAAGATTTGTAAGATAAGACTAACCTTATTACTGAAAAAGAAAAAAGAAAAAGTTGTAGATGTTTAATTGAAGCTCGATTCAAAGATTGCTGAAGACGTTATAGACTTACGACACGAGTAGATAGATACAAGGAACTCATTCTGAGCATGTCCCCAGAAAATTGCCCATCAAGGAACAGTGCAAACTAGGAAATTGGATAATATTAGCTTGGTTCTTCAAACATTCGACAGGGAAACACCCGACAACATTGCAAAAATATAACATCCAACAACAATTTAACTGAAATTTTCTTTAAAAATGTGAGATACTTCCAATTTTTTCTTTTAACAAATTTTATTTTGCAGCAAATCAACACTTCCAGCAATGGGGCTGCTCCACTTTGAAAAGAAGGCACGTCTATTACTTTCTAACTGAGATGCTACAAAGAAAAAGCAGCTAATATGTAACAGATCTAAAGCAGTGATCACAAAAATAATTGCATTTTCCTCCAAGTTGGAATTCGGAGAAATGCATACTAGCAGAAAACCAAACAATAAACCATTGCACGAGATATCAGAGAAACTTGATATTTGAAATCAAGACTGGCATATTTTGCTTCACACCATCTCAACTGGATGAGTTCTTCCGTGCAGCATAAACTCGGTAAGCTGCCAATCCCACAACAGCTACAGCAGCTCCAACTGTTAAAGCAATAGAGTTAGAATTGCAGGTCGAACAATGGAAGACGACAAAGCATCTCAACAAATGGTAAAATTTAGAATGCTTGAATAAGAATAGGGTTTTACCCTCCACGTGTGAACCATACCACCTTCAAGTATAAATTACTATAAACTCGAGCCAACAGTCCTAGCTGGGTGCCAAAGTAAAAGGACGTGAAATTTATTCTACAAGCAGAAGGGTGCTCATTCCAATCTGCTACTAGATCATTCCCCTAAAAACTTCTAGCACCAACCATTTGATAGTTTGCTAATACAAAAGAGTTTGTTGGCTTCTAAACTCAGGCAAGGTTGTTTGGAACACAAAACACGTAACAGTTATATCTTTTTTGTCAAATATTCAAAGGAAATTTGAGGACTTGGATAACCCAAGAGCTGGCCGCTAATTTAGGTTAGAAATAAATCTCAGTAACTTTCTTTATCGAGAACTATGTTCCAGTGAGCAAAGTCGAATAATTGCAGGGTAAAAGTCAATAGCTGTTATGTGTGGATTCCAATGGAAATGCTTTGACATGATGACAGCAAAGAATAGGTTCTTAATGTCAAAAGACGCTTGAACCTCCAGAACATAAATTCCAGCACTACTAAAACCAAAAACTGTGTCAGCTAACTGTTAACTTTCAAGGATTAGGGCATCCATTTTTTTGTCTGACAAGATAAGAGAATATACATAACCCATAATGATGTTAGTTCTAATTGTTCGTTTTCTGTAACTTGATTGCCGCAAAAAATGCTTTAAGGTCCAAAAGGATTCAAATCAAAATTATTACCTGATACAAACATGAGAGATCGATTGATGAGCCGATGATATTGCTTACGGCTTCTTCCCGCTTCAGTTTCAGGAATGCTCAAATGTGGACGTTCCGCTGCATTAACTATCCTCCGGAACAAATTACTGAAATCCCCAAGCTTCGTGCTGATAGGTATAGGAGCTTCTATTCCCAAATCCTGGCTAACCTATAAAACAATTCATCACGGGTTTAGCAAATATCAAACTATACTAAAACATATTGTCTAACAATTTAGATACTACCTCTTGGCTATAGGAGCTTCAATCCCTAAATCCTAGATAACCTATTAAATAAATTCTCACGGAGTTGGCAAATATCAAATTATACTAAAACATGCGTACTGCCAAACAATGTAGATGCTACATCATATAGGTTTCGCCAATTTAACTATAGAGAAGGGTACAGAAGATAAACTATACCAGGAACATGGATATATTGAATCACATGCACCAGTACTAGTTGAGCTTCACTCTTCAAGAGAATTGTTATGATGCGGTGCAGCAAGCACATGAGTGAACTCCACACATGAAAAAGGCATTACCCTAAAAATGCCAAGAGCTCCAGTATGGAAATAAATTGAACCTGAATGTAAATTACTGCTTGACAAGAAATATACTCAATACTTGATGGTATGTAGGATAGATACCCTGGTAGAATCTTGAATTTCGGTCAAATAAGCATCCAGATCATCCTTAGCTGCTACGATTAGACAAGGCACCTCATATCCAGTGGCCTCTCCATGGGTAGCAACATCCACCAGTAAATCTGCTGATCTCTTCCACGATGTTTCACTAGAACTGAACATAAAAGTATTAAAATGAGCTACTTAGCAATAATATTTTACAGCTTACATAATAATTACAACCAACTAAAGGTACGCTACCAAACCGTGGAACCTAATAGCTAATACACACACCCCACATATCATCATGCATAACTTATTAGCTGCATAGGAAACATAAAACATGTAATACTTTTCTTCACTGTCATGCACCAAATGGCTGTCTCTCCTTGTAGCAGGCGAGCTTCAAGCTTGGAAAATCAAGAAAAGCGAGAACAGGGACTCCTAGAGCTATTGGAGAGCATAACCAGGCTGTTACCTCCTACCGTCGCCCACCAACGATATATCAGTGTTCTGAAATGCGAGCGCATCATCGCATTATGCGCTGATGCAAGGCTTTCTTGCTGCGAGTAACTGATGCGAGGCTATTTAACAAATGCGGGCGCATAATCGTATGATGCAAGATGCGCTGTGATGCGAGATGCGAGCTAATGCGCTCGCATCATGTTGATTTTATTTGTAGGGCCATTTTTAAATTAAAAATAAAAGAGTCGGATCAATTTAAAAGTTGGAAAAGAGTCGGATCACTATTGCCTTCACTTTTGTGAATTTTTAGGGTTTAGCTCTGAAGAGAATCGCGACCTCTTTTCTTCTTCACTGAGATTTTTCTTCCTTCTTTCTTCTCTGTTTTGCTGTTTTTCACTGCTGCGACTTCAGTATTTTTTTCTTCTTTTTTTCACTTCTGTTGTTCACTGCTGCGATTAGTTACTGTTTTGCTTATTTTCTTTCTCTGTTTTTTTCACTTTTGCTCCTCACTTCTTTTTTCCCCTCTGATTTTGGTGATCAAACCTGTGGTTTTGGTGTTTCGTTTAAACTTTTGCTTATATATATTGTCTTTATTGTTGTTTATATAGTTGTTGTGGTTTTTTCAGTTATGACTTACTGTTTGGATGTTATTTGGTCTTTTTTTTTTAAATTGCGATTCACTTCAATGATGCGGCCGCATCGCGTAATGCGTGATGCGGAACCTTGTCGCTTTTTTCCACATCATGCTTCCCTGAACACTGCGATATATGCACGCACACAAATATATATACATTAGCTAGTTGTAAATGTTTCACCTGCCTCTTTTTCTATTCAATTTTCATCCCAGCCCCTTCCCCCTCCGGTGGGGCAGAAGAGCACCAGAATCAAACTTCGATCCAAGTTAAACATTCTAGTGCAGCTGAAGGTGTCAAACAGAAATCAATGAAGAAGAATAACTAGTAATGCACACATCTTGTGTTTCCAAGTCAAGATCAAAATAACCATGATTATTTATGATCGAAGGAATAAGTAACAATAGAGAAGTTTCAGAAAACTAAAACCAATTTGAATCAATTCAGCAAGGATGCGTTTAAATCACCTGTCATGAACAAAAATTGCTACATCGCAATCTGCTAAAGCATCCTTGCTAGATAGGAGCCTCTTCACTCCATCTTCTGGTATCTCTCGTAGCACAAGAAATTTTTTAACCCCCTGCCAATGCACAGAATAACTGTTCTTATGCTAATACCAAATTTAAGAAGTTAAGTAAATGCAGAAGAGAGAAAATCCAACAGCTACCAGAGCAAAAAGTAACCTGAAGATAGATCGTCACAGGGAAACAACATTAGGATCACAAAAGAATTATTTGAGGTATAGCTGGTGTACAGGAATATTTTCCCGTTATTAATAAAATTATTACCTTATCAGGAAAACAAACAAAGTATCATGAGTACATGAAAAGAACATTCAGTAGCCAGGGTGCTCTTTACTAAAACCTCTTTGCCGAGGAGGTTTATGAAGAGATCGCAAACCGCTAGAAAAAGAAAAGACTAGCATAATATACAATATATTTTGGGAACTCAAATGTGGGAAAACACAAACAAATGCAACTCGAGGTGTTGTTAAGGACACTCCTTGTTTCTGATATCTGCACCCTACCTACGTTTTGAAAAAACATTGAATAAACCTCCACTACAATAGCATATGCACTTATACAGTGTTAAACTAATGATCGCATGCTCAAGTGTATATCCCAAAACCACCCTTGTAAAATGAGAACCTAAGGAACTCGTTATTGGCGCCAATAAGAACTGTAAGAATTATGTAGAGGTCCATATATATTTACAACATTTATCTTAATTTTGTTCAAATTTTCCTCCTCGCAAGGGGCAGGACTGCTGTAATCAACCGATCACGAATCACAAAGGAGGAGTATGCTTAAATTAAATTGGAGGGAGGTCAATGTATTTATATTGAATTTCTTTTGTTATCCTATGAGTCTATTTCAATAATTCCTCCCAATTAGTGAAATCCTATCTCTTATTTGAGAAATTGTGGTCAATCACCCCCCAACCCCCAACCCCCCACCCCACCCTCCTCTATACCTCAGATCAGTGGGCTTTACCAAGCTCTGTTTCAGTACTCATGACAGCCCCGGCAGTTAAGAGAAAGACAAGGTCAAACTCCTGGTGAACTCTAATAAAATATTTCGCCTCCCAACTAACAAATGAGATCCCTTTGGTCCCAAACAAATATTAATTTTTGACTTCATTGTCCTATTCCTCTGCAACCGCTTTTTATCTATTTACCTTTGCATTTCCCTCAATCATCAGAAAGCATATATTTTGTAACAATTGTAACTTATTTCCTCAACAACAAACTACGAAGTGGATATAATTACAGAGGAAGATGTTCCTGCACCACCATATATTACTGGTAAAACATTATTACATCTTAGACCAACTCATTCTCATTTTTCAGCAACCATTTTGTCTTGCAAGACCTTTCCAGATATACATTACCTATCACCTTTTCAAGTAGGCGTTTAGCCATGAGAATTTTCACTTTTTCCGGAAAATTATTTCACTTTAGTGAAAAATGTAAAAATAGTAGTGTTTGGCAATAAGAATTACACTTTAGTGAAAATTGTTTTTGGAAAAGTGAAAATAAGTAAAACTTATTTTCACTTTTTTCACTCCTATTTCTCTCACTATATTTCAAAAACAAATCCAATTTATATTATCATGGTCAAACACAACACCAACTCCAACTCCGAAAAATTATTATTTTCATGGCCAAACGGGGCCCAATAACAGTCTTGTCCAAGCCAGCTTGTGCATTTACACAACCTATCATTCCGAAAGTTCTAAACACTAAATGACTTAATGCTCCAAGAAGATCAGTAAAGCTGAGAATTTCTTATGCTAAATCTATATGAACAACCACCTCTTGGATCAGTTGTCTGTTATAGGCAACTCAATGTTGACAAATCATAAAAGTTAACTTCTCAGTTTCATTTAACTTCTCATTCTTTTACTTTTCTGTTCTTAGCTATGCACATGATTAGAACCAATAGAAACCTAATCAAAAGTTGCAACATTATGGTGCAATACCGTGTTCATAGAACCAGAGTAAGCATATAGCAGGACTGTTATTCTCGTACCCTTCTTTTCATTTTCAACATTAGCCAAGAAGCAAAGTACCATGCAGGTATATATCAGGTATCTAGAATATACATAAATGCAAAATCTAAGGATTGTTCATTCCTATACTCTATCAATCAATAAATTAAATTTCTATTTTCCCATTATTTTAAATAGTAATGATATCTATCAGTAACTTTATATTACAACCAACCAAAATAATAAGACCTCTTACCCCTAAATCAACAACATTTACTGCATATTGATTATCAGAGGTTGATTGGTACTCTTCTGGGAAAGGCCTGCATTACAAATTACCGGACAATCAGCTAGGCACAACAGAAAATGGACCGTCAAATCAAAATCTTGCTAAATTAAATTTCAGTAAAATGAGTTGATGTGGGACAGCTTCAGAAGAAAAACCTTCCAATAAACGAATTCAGAATGGCCGATTTTCCAGCCTCTTTTGGCCCAAAAACAAAACACTGATAAACATTTCTATCTGATTGTTGCTTCTTGCGATCTATTCGTCTTCTTCGAGTTACACGAATAGCAGACGAAGGCTCACCAGCATATCCAATGTATATAAGATTCTCCACACTATAAATGGGATCAAGAAGTGTCATCAATGCCCACTGCATCCACAGGACAGAAGAAACATCAAAACAATAGCATCTGGAAACATATAAACAAAGAAAACACACTAAAAAATAGAATCATATGAGGCAGGTTAAAAAGTTGAAAATCTGATCCCTGGCGCAAGATCCAATAACAGTGACAGGTTTAGAAATTGGCATGTTCATCAATTTGTACACAGCCCAATATGCTTTTTGAAGCTACACCATTACAAAGATAATCAATCAATCACAAACTAATCAAGGACTGCTATATATATCTTATCCAGTCAGCTTTATCCGGGTTCAACATTTAGAGGATCCATCATAACTATTTTAGCAGTGGTCATCAACCTACATGCATTACAAATGTAAGATACACATGGTCGGCCCAAAATTGGAAGTATATCAATCCGTAGAAACTATTTTAGAGGATCTTATATATCTTATCCAGTCTGCTTTATCCGGGTTCAACATTTAGAGGATCCATCATAACTATTTTAGCAGTAGTCATCAACCTACATGCATTACAAATGTAAGCTACACATGGTTGGCCCAAGATTGAAAGTATATCAATCCGTAGAAACTACACCCTTCACCCAAGTTTCCACTTCCCACAAGAATATATTATAGCATGTCATGGTGTCATCTTTTTAAAATAGAATATGCAAATGTGCAAGTTTGCAAAAAATGCTCCAGTAATGCACCTCAGAAAGAAAACTATCAACAGAGAGTCCTCCCAAGGCATCCTTCTCTGCAGCATCCTTATATGGACCTTCACTCCAGGGGCTGATATAAGAAGATTATGAAAAACACAACCATCAGTTAGTATGATATACGGCTACAATACCACCTGTTCACTTTTTTTACTCCTAACCCATGCATTAATGAGAATGTCCAACCAACAGAACATCATGATGCTCATAATTAGTATTCCTAATTGGTAAAAATAACATGCTCACGCCTCACAGTTTATTGAAACTAAATTTTATTCACCAAAGTATCTTCTTCTTCTAGGGTTATTCAGTACAACCTCTTTTTAATAACCAAAAAAGGAGTAGCTACACCAAGTGCACCAGCACCAATAACTTCTCACTATAGCTTCTTAACAGCTCAATTATCAAGAACACAGCTCAAATAACATTTTTTGGCAGGCCTGAACAGGCACTTTTCCTTCTGTCAAGCAGAAGTCACATGTACATCACCCACTCAATAGGCAAACCAAAATAAAAGCCTATCATAATATCAAATAATTTCTCATCTACAGTACCAAAAATCAAAAAAACAAATAGTATAAGATCTAAGGAAAGACAGATTACTTCTCTGGAGCAGTGGAAAACAAGTCATCAAGCTCATTGGACCGAAGAGCACCATTCTGATAAAGATCACATAAAATTGTTAAAAAGTTGTGAGATGGCAAATACATCATCAGAGCAACATTCGATCTTAAGCTATAAGCACCCAAATCAACAAAAAGAACAAATAGCTGAGCAAGCAACAAGAATCTTTCCCTTAATTTAAAAAAAAAAAAAACATAAAACCACCGACATTACTTTTAACTATTTTAACAACTTATTCAAGATCCTATAAATTCTACTTCACTATTAAGAGACTAGGTTGCAAATATGCATCTCAGGGCAACAAAATCTTGTTTAGCAAGACGTACAAAGGACAACATTGTGGCATGGGCAACCAATAAGAGCTGATGAAGAAACCTGTAAAATTCATTAGCCATAGCACCTTCAATAGGATATATTTCCCCCCAATCCAAGCAACCAAAAACTCCCTTTCCAACAATAGAAGTGTATTTGGTATGCCGTGTGAACCATTATCATGACGAGATGTACGGCTGCCTAATGTAATTTTTTACTCAAGAAAACATAAATAATTTTCCTCTACTACTATATCTCAACTCTTGCTCCATGTCATTTGTTTTAACCACCACACAAATACTCAACCTTTAACACTCAAAATTACATTCCCATTTCTCAACCTATTCTAAGTAGCCTAATTTTATGTCCAACCAAGGCCATGAATGATATCGAAATTAGCATCCAATATTTTCCACAAAAGAATTCCATAGGGAACATCTCAATTATACTAGCCAGACCATATGAGAAAGAAACTTCAAACCTACATAGGACAAGCAGTCTCAACAAGACTCTAAAAAGAACATGTATTATCAAAACCTCAAAAATTTTAGAGAGAGAAAATGAGCATACACCATCAATGTCAAATGTGAAGAAGATTCTTCTGAGGAAGTCCAATGCATCATTGGTCAGCTCCACACTCTACAGGAGGGTAAGGATACTTCAGTATTTCAAAGTGAATGCTCACAGTTAATACGTAGAAAGATGAATCATCGAAATCTTTAGCTGGCGGAACATCACAGCATTAGAAATAAACAGAGCAGATCAACAGATAGTACTATACATAAAAGAGAAGAGGGATCTGATGAAGAGGCATAAAGTTATAAAGAACCTTCCCAACGAATTTGAATACGGAACGCCTATTTGAAAGGTAAAATTGGCTATAATTGTTGAAAGGTTCAAAAGCTGAATCCTAATCTAGCGGTGAGTGTGACCATTGAATAAGTTTCTTCGGCTTGAATTGGGTTAAAAACACAAAATGTATTTTCGCCATCACAGTCTTCAAATATAAAATATTTTCTGCAGTAACACCATGAAAAGCAGCACCTAGCACACCTGCAACCCCCATCATGGGAAAGGGGTTCAAAGTCTTATTCATTGTCTATTTGAGGTAAATTGAAAATTGTTCAAATTATTGTTGTTTGAACCGCCTAATCATCAATTACTGACATTGTAAGTGGCCCAAAGCTATTTGATTATAATTCAATTCGAGACGATCATAAGTAAAAAATTGATATCCTTCAGTCATTGACAAACGATTTGTTGGGCAAAACACAATGCAATTATTTAAATTATAAAACAGAATATTCGAAGTTCAAGTATCTCTCTTCTTTCTTATTTCAATGATATTATTGTCTCAAAGATAAGAACATGATAAATTTATAGTGAGTTCTTTGATTCTTTCCCCCATGAGCCTTGGAGTTGATGGGTCTTCTTCCAGGGAAAGAGGCAATGTCAACTAGACACTAAATGGAGAATCATGCATGCCATACAAACGAGCAAAACAGACAAAAAAGGTGAAGGCAAAATCGGAAGCTGGAGATCTACCCAAAAAAAAAAGCAAGTATTAGGCCAAGAGCATAATGGGAGCAATCAAGAAAGGATAATGGAAAAGTTTTGACTTCCTTGACCGGTAAGAACAAAAGGAGACGAAAGAAGAAGTGGAGCCTTGAGTAAGAAAGCATAGGAAGTTCCAACTTCGGGTCCAGTTCAGGGACAAACTTGCCTGGTCAGGATGTCTCTTGATGGGGGGAGGAAGCTGATCCTCACTCAGCCTGATCTCATTGTTGTAGCCAAATTTTCGCAGTACAGTCCAGGTTGTCTCCAGACGCCCTTTTTCAATAAACAGTGCATGAAGAAAGAGGAAACCTGTCAACGTAAGACCCCGTTCATTGACACCTTCATGTAATTTCTCTTGCACGACTCTCTTAACACCAACTATTTCAGAAGGCTGTAGTGGAGCATTGAAGCATTTGACCTACACAATCATTGAATGATATCAAAAACGTGCAACTTCAGAAATTAGTCCTCAGATAGCACAAGTCGGAGGGTAAATTTACTAACTAGAAAAAGTTGGGCTAAATTTATGAAGTATATGACCTGAAAATCATTCAACTCCTCATCACTTAGGGCACCATCTCTATCAAGATCACAAAGAATAAATATCCGCTTCAAAGCCCTGACACATCGAGGCTTTAAAGTTTGGGCCTCCTGGTCGAATAATGGAGCTGTTGGATGAAGCACAGCTTTTTGAGCATAGTAAAAAACCTCTGGAATCTGCACGCATACCATTTATGAGCCAAAAAAAAAGAGATATAATTCATCCGTGCAATGTACAAATAACACTTCCTTCTTTACTCAAAAGGAGGAAGAAGAGACACTACCAATATTCAGTCCAAGAGAAACACCAAATTGTCTAACAATGAAAAGTTTATGTACTCATCTTAGCTTGACGGTATCAAGTATCAGCGACAAAGTGATGGTGTCAAGACTAGAAGTAAATTGATTTACCTGGATATGTCTTAATGCTGAACATTCAATACATGTTTCAATCTCTCGAAATTGTTGCATAATTGGTGACATCACCTGCTCCAAACTGACAGGGTACTGTTCATCCCTCTTGTCTAGCATGCAACCCACAACAACGACAGGAACCCTAACCTGCTCAATTATGTAGTCCACAGTACATCAGAAAAATACAAGACAAGTCTTTCAGAGATAGAATTAACGAGTAATTACTTCCACATTCTAGAGCAATTCATAATCACTCCCAAGGATATCTAGCGCAACATTCCTAACGATTTACAAGATGAGTTTACGGAATACACATATTCTTGGTACAAACCTCCAATCTGCGGAGTTCAGGAAGCCAGAAAGTACTCAGCCGATCAAGTGTCGCAGGCTTATCACAAGCATAAGTCAGTACAACTGCATCAGCTTTCTTCAGTTCTTCCACAAGTTTACCTCTATTTTCAGGACTGTATAACAAAAATTGACATCAGAACTGAACCAGGACTGTATCCAACATAAGCCACAAGATGGACCCAAACTTGCATATACATTAAACTCACACATAGAAAAGACATTTCAGCTCTGTGCACAAACCTTCTGTAAGCAAGATTTGTAGCCAGGCCTGATATACAACAACCGGATCAAAACAAAGGACTTCATATACGAAAAGGAAAAAGAACATCTTTTGAGTAGTTAAAAGACACCTCTTTTCACAAAACTATACACACCATGTATATGTAAGTTAACAAGGATCATAGCCACAATTACTAGCCACCGAACCAACAAAAATGATTTAGAGTACGGAATTTGATGAGCACCTAGACCACGTATCAATAATAGTTAAACACAGTAGTTAAAAGACACCTCTTTCACATAACTACAGACACAAGTATCATAGGCACAATTTCTAGCGAACGAACCAACAATAAAGAAGTTCAAAGAAAGGAATCTGTCAGCACACCTGGAAGACGTATCAATAATAGTTACAGGCACTTTATCGGGATAAATATCATCAGGAAGCCTGGTAGGCGGCAAGACCGGAGGAACACTGGGCGGAAAAGCATCCGTAGCGGCTGTGAGAATCAAGCTAGACTTTCCAGTTTTAGCATCACCTGCAACCACTATTCGAACACTCGGACCAGCAGCTGAAGCACCTCCTGCCATTCAACTCACTACTTTTTCTCTCCCTCTGCACACAATCAATATCACCAATACAATAGAGTATGTCAATATATACTGCTTGATTTGAAAAAAGGCAAAACCCTAAAACAAACAAAATATCAAATCTAAATCTCAAAGTATTCGGATATGGGAAGAGAAATACCTTTAAAATGTGAGATTTGGGGAATTAGTGAAGGGGGAGGAGGGGAGATTAAAATAGGAGGAAGAGGGAAGAAGCTTGGAGAAAAAGATTTTTGAGAAAGAGAGTTTGAAGGCGTTTAGACTTTAGGCTAAAAGGGGTTTTGGGTGTGGAATGTGGAACAAAGGCTCAAAAGGGTTTGAGAAATGTTACGTACTATTATTCCGTTCCAACAGGGCGGCGACACTAGTCTAGTTCGGTAACGTCCCTTCAGACATATTATCGTATGATGTGATTACACTATGTACTTGAATGATTATTTAAGTTAAAAGTCATCAACAAACACTTAAATTTATTGCGAAAGTTTTATTTAACCCCTAAATTAAGATCTGTTTCTATCAGATTTCTAAACCTCCAAATTTTATTCCCATTGGACATTTTCTTTTCCTACCAGCAAAAAAGTTAAAGTGTGTATTGCGCACATACGATAACGTGGCAAAACGAGCTAATTGAAAGCTGACACGTGATCCAATAATTATTAAAAATTAACAATAATTTTT
>NC_061118.1:152954313-153099253 GCF_002878395.1 Capsicum annuum
TATTATTCTTAAATTAACCATTCTTAAATTATTAGTTTGATGGTTTAAAAAATTGATGGCTTTCCAAAATTAGATTAGAGAGGTAGGCTAAATATTTTCACTAAATCATGAAAAAAAATATTAATTAGTTAAAATTTACTGAATCGTTAATTCATGAAGAAGCATTAATTAGCACTTAATTAGCGTGCCCTATAATTAATATTATTAATTTTTATTGCTAAAATGATTTAAATTTATATATATATAAAATTATGCATTAGCAAACTTTGTGGACAATTTGGGAATAAGGAAAAATTATAAGGGCAAAAAAGTCATTTATTTGGTCAATAGGGAATAGATTATAATTTGAAAAAAAAAAAAAAAAATAAGCCCCCATTTGAAGCTTAATGTTTTTAGCTTAAAAAATCCAAAAACAATATTTTTTAAGCCATTTTGAAATTTATCAAACACCCTGTTAAGCTAAAAAGAGATTATAATCTATTTTAACTAGATTATAATCTCTTCCAAGCGGGCACTTATAAATATGACGTCTTGACATATTTCGATATATTGTTTATGAGCTACAATTTGTTCATATAGTAAAATTGTAGAAGAATTATAAAATTATAATAGTTTTCATAATTTATGGGTAATTTATGTTTATGAGAAATAAATACATCTTAAAAATTCAAGTTATATGTCCAAATAAGAATTCAACTTAAAATCAATCCAATTTGATATCGTTATTTTAATTTATGATTCTACATCATAGGTTTGACTCTGGTATTTTATTTGGCGGAGTAAAAATCTCTTTTGTGGGCACTTTACATTGAAAAAAATCCGGACTGCATAACTCATGTGCCAAACTAGCCTTCAAAATAGACCCTTTTGAATGATTACATTTGGGGCGTTTGGTTTGAAAATAAGTTAATGATGAGTTAAGTTATACTAGGATTAGTTATGCTGGAACTATTTTTTATTGAGTGTTTGGTTTGTTGTATTCAAAGTAATATGCATGGTATAATTTCTAAAAATAAATTAAGTGATTACAAAAATACCCTCCATCTTATTTAACTCTTTTTTTTATATAATTTCTTTTCAAACTTTAAATATTTATTCTTAAAAATAAAACTTTCATTTTATTTAGCCTAATTTTTGTGTGTGTGCGCATTTTATGATTATATTGTGTGTATTTTAAAAATAAAACTTCCATGTTATTTAGCTTTAATTTTTTTGTGTGTGCCTTTCCATGATTATGTCGTATGTGTTTAAAAAAATCTTACTACATCTTATTTAGTTTGAAATAAAAACTTCCAACTTAAGTTTGTTAAAGTAAAAGAGGATTTATTGTTTATTTCATTTCAGTTAAACACATATCACTCATATAATATATTAAAATTCATTTTATATATACCATATCAATTTTCAAGTGATTAAAAAAATATTTAATTTAAAATATATAATTCAACAATGGTGTTGATATTTTTATGTGAGGAGGGTCAATGAAAGCGGATAATTGGAGATAATGATGGAATAAGAATTTTGAATTTTAGATTTAAATTTTTGATAAATTATTATATATTACTAATAAGTTTTTAATGTAAATATAAAATTTATGTCAAAATTATTAAGTATTTAACTTTTATTAAAATTCATAATTAAAATATTAGTATAGAGAGAGAGAGAGATGTGTGAAATGAAATCATAGGTATTGAGGGTATTTTAATTATTGTATAATTTTATACCAAAGAAAAATAGTCTTGGGATTTGTTATCCCACCAATTGGGTGGATAACTTATCCCAGGACTAATTATTAGTCCCGGGATAAGTTATTCCAAATATTTACAACCAAATGAGTGGTTCAAATTTTTATCCCGGGATTATTAACTTTAGTACCGCAAACCAAACAGCCAGTATTGTTGCACCCAAGCTCATTCTGCCTCCAAATCTTGAGCTCCCTTAGTCCATTTTTGCCACCTTAAAGTGCGTATCATAAATGTCAAGTGAAGTTGCATTTTGAGAATAGATCTTGAGAACTTTCAATTTCACTAAGGGTGTGTTTGGTATGATGGAAAATATTTTTTGGAAAATGCTTTCTTATTTTTTCTTGTTTGATTGTAATTAAATGTTGGAAAAATATTTTCCATAACAACTTATTTTCCTCCATTTGAGGAAAAATGACTTCTTTTATGGGTCAAAGAAAGTTATTTTCCGGAAGATGACAAATATGACATATGCCGCCACCCCCACCCCTCTTCCCCACCCCAACAACACTCATATTCACGTTTCTCAAAAAATTCACATTACTCGAAAATATTTTTCACTGTGCTTTGATTCAATTTTTCACTGCTTGAAATAAAAAATAGTGAAGCCCAATTTTTTTCTTTTTCAATATTTGTTGAATGGATTGTTATTTCCATATGCATAGAGGAAGACTTACCTATATTACTTTTGTTAATTGCATATTTCATTTTGCCATTGATATAGCTTGTTTCACAAAGTTGAATAAGTTTGTCGTTTCGGATATTTTTATTGATTGTAGTATCTTGAGATTGTACTAACAAAATATTAAAAAATGTCTTCTATATTTGCTAGTTAGTAGTTGATTAAATTTAGTTATTGTAATATTTTAGTATTCGATATTGATATTATTTCCTATGCTTAAATTAGTTCTTATGAATTGTTGAGTTGCTAGAGGCATTGATATACTAGTTAACAGTTAGTAGTATTTCTAAAAAATATTTTTTCACTCACCAATCAAACACTAGAAAATATTTCTCTAAAAAATATTTTCTACTCACCAACCAAACACCATAAAATATTTTTCGAAAAATATTTTTCACTCGCCGACCAAACGTGAGAAAATAAGTAGAAAACGAACTTATTTTTCAGAAAAACTTTTTCCAGGAAAACATTTTCCACGGAAAATATTTTCCATCATACCAAACACACCCTAAGACACAAGTTTCATTCACATTAGGACCCAACTTAATTAATATCTCGATTTATCATGTAGGCTAAGTTATACTTCATTCATTTTGGGTTGAAAGTCATTTTCTCCCCCCAACTTTGATTAAAAAATTAAACTCCCCCTCAACATTGAACAATAATCATACTCTTCCCTTTATTTCATGCAATGTCCATTTTGTCCTTATAATTTTAATTCTATATTTATTTAATATCTTTTTATATTATATGTAATAAATATTTTTTTAACATGGATATTTATAGCATTTTATTTAAGTTTATTAACTTTATACGCAAATTAATACATTTTATAAATTTATCACAAAATTCAATATTATTTTTAAGATCATTATTTTGGTATTATATGTATTAAAGAGTCATTTGGTGTGAGGTATAATTATAATAATTCAGAGATAAAGTTCATGATTTTATATCCTGCGTTTAATTAGGTGTATTAGGTAGTCTCAAAATTATTTATCGCACTATTTATACCACAGTGATGAGATAAGTTATCACACATACATGTTAGTATAACTTATTTTGTAATAACTAATTCCGGAATAACTTGTTTCCAAACAACCCACCCCCAAGTGTATATATATACATATGTATGTACATGCATGTGTGTATATTTTCATGTTTTATCACTCTCTTACTAAATTTATTTCGTATTACTTAACTTTTTGTTGATATAACACAATCCTTAAGAAAATTTTACTCAGAGGTATATTTTGCTAAATTAACCTTATTAATGATAATTTGAAATTTTAAATTTGCCTATACTGTTACTTTATATAGTTATTTAACACTAAAGGGTAGAAAAAAAACATAATACAATTCTCTTGATTTCACAAACTGAGCAGATACACTAAAACATTTATTTTTAGCATGAGGATCAAGTGATAAGAAACGATATTATCTATTGTCTATATCAGTAAATAAGTTGTGATTGCCATTATTAGAGTATTACATATTTTATAATTTATATAAATAAATATAATCTTTAAAATTTGACCTTATTTTTACTAGAGAAAAACATCTAGTATCCCCGAACTATGACAAAATTTGCTACGACACACGTCAACTTCACGGGGGTCCTATTACCCCCTAAACTAAATTTTAGCGTATTTTTGTCAATCTTTTTAGCTAACGTGATACCTTTTGTCAATCGTTTTAGATGGTGTGACACCTTTGATATGAGCTCCATTTTATGTAATAAAGGTGTCACATTAGTACACCAAAAAAATTATAAAAATATGCTAAACAAATTGAGGAACACTGTACAGTATATGGATGACCCCATAATGACAAAGAACTTGAATCGCCTAATGGAAGCAGAGAAAACAAGTCTAGATTCTCTAGAATATGAAATTGAAAGTAATTAAAATGTGCATGCTTCGTACTTTATTGTATTGGATTTTACTAATGTCTAGTGTTGACTAAGGAATTCCAGGAAAGTGCTGCTTAAGAATTAGCAAGACGAGTTCCGCTCTCTCTTCAAATATTTCTCTCTTCTCAAAAGCTAACAGATGAACCCAAGGATGACTTTCCATCTTTAGCTTTCATTTTTCTTCTCCAAATAACAACCGAAGCTTCGATCTTGTCCTTGAGCTCTCCAAAAATTTATGTTCTGACGACATGTCCATAGTTGTGAAGAAGTAATCTGGATCAAAGTGTTCTTTGGTGGTGCTTTTGTAGATCGAATCTCCTCGGCTTGCTCTCCCATTCTAAACATAGTAAAAGGAAAATGTTAACTCAAGATCACAAGCCTGAAGAAAGTTAAAAGTGAGACTCGTGATTTTTTCCTTTTACATACCATGGAAGGGATTCTATATAACTTTCTGGAATCTCCATTTCTGACAAGACTTGAGAATTTATGGCAATGACTGCTTTATGAACTTGGTTTACTGAATCCTTCTGAAGTCGCAACCAATAAGACAAGTCGTTAGGAGGAACTTTAGGAGCAGGTATCCACCATTTGTCATCTACAATTCAGATAATTCTACAATGACATAAAGAAGACGAGAACAAAATAAAAAACTTCGTATCTCTTACAATAAGAATCACATCTAGCTTGCATAGTGTTGGGATGTTCATTTGAAGATCGGACCTCTGCTTTGTTACCATAACCTGATAAATAAATGAACGTATGATTACTCTAGTTGTATGGTAGATATGATTACTCTGGTTGTATGGTAGATATACGTTATACACAACAAAGAGAGAAAGAAAGAGGCAGAGAAAGATAAGTACCTCCATATTTGCTCCATCTTTTGATTTTTGTTTACAGGAAACAAATTTAACAATGTGATCGTGACAGATAAAAGCCAACCAATTTCTTTTCTCCATTTGTAATGTAATATATAACTAACTACATAAGTTTCTTAAATTGCAAAAAACCACCGACTAAATGTTGAATAGAGCAATAAAACGTCGCATTACCTAACGTGTGGCTGAAGATTAAGCACCAAATCATAATTCCTATGTCCCCTGGTTATTGACGGTATATATAAATTATACAAAATGATACACGGAGGCTTTTCAATTCTCCCATTACCCTTGCCTTAATTACAAAAATTATTAATGATAGTCAATAAAAAGGGTAAAGTAATATTAACTTTTTAATAAGAAAATAAGGAAAATATAATGTGGCATAATCAAAAAATGGTAAATGCAAAAAGAGTTTTTTCAATTCTCCCATTACCCTTGCCTTAATTACAAAAATCATTAATGATAGTCAATAAGAATGATAAAATAATGGTAACCTTTTAATGAGAAAATAAGGAAAATATAATATGGTTTAATTAGAAAAGAAAATGGTAAATGTAAAAATGATTAGAATATGTACAAATTAGAATGATCATTAATGATATTTAATAAATATGGTAAAATGTTATTAATTTTTAATTAGAAAATAGGAATAAAATGGGAGAAAAATGCCCCAAAAAATGTCAAAAAAGATAAATGGAAATGGTGACTTTAGAAGCTCACATCAGCATTCCCATATCTTTCCTACTTTTTTTCTTTTCTATTATATAGAAGAGGTGGTTTCGACCACCTCATGCAATTACCAAAAAACCAACTACTTTCACTTAATTACATATCATGTCTCAATATATAATAATTTCATTATTTCATTATAATGGTTTAAATATTTAATATATTCTATTAATTAACTATAACTACATATTGGAAGTAAATTTTTTTATTTATTTAATTGTCTATCATGTTCAAAACTAATTTGTTACCACAAATCACAATAATTAATAATTTTAAATATTTAAAAGACATATAGAAAATTTAGTGACTCTTACCCAAAAAATCCCTCTATTCCCACTAAATTACATACCATGCCCCAATATATAATAATTTAATTTTTTCATCATAATGATTTAAATATTTAGTATATTCTATTAATTTATATTAATTAACTATAACTACATATTGAAAGTAAATTTTATTTATTTATTTAATTAGCTATTATGTTCAAAACTAATTTGTTACCACAAATCACAATAATTTGTTACCACATATAGAAATTTTACTGACTCTCATTATTTTAGTAATGCCACATAAATTGAGATAAAAAAAAGTACTGCAAATCATAATAATTAACAACTTAAAATATTTAAAAGCTATATAAAAAGTTTAGTTGACTCTCAAAATTGTATCGAAGCCACATAAATTGGAACACAAGGAGTAAATATATTATTTGATAATTATGTAAAAAAATTTATAAATCACAATAATTAACAAGTTAAAATACTTTTTTAAAAATAGATAAAATTCTATTCAACTCTCAAAATTTTATCGGTGCAGCATAAATCATGAAAATATAAAAAATTATCTTAATTAATTGCAAGTAAATATTTAAAGTAAATCAATTTTATTATTTTAATTGACTTTTATATAGAAAATTAATCTTTTTATTTATTTATTTATTTTCGTAAATTTAAATTTTAAAATTATTTTTTTATTCTATAGAAATACTAATATTTTAACTGAACTTTAAATTTTTAATGTAAAAAAATAATAAAATAAATTTCTAATGAATATTTTCTTAGAATTTGTGTTGGGTCAATACGTATCAAGTTAAAAAGAAATAAAAAAATATATAGTAAAATTTTATTATTGTGAAAGATAAATATAATGAACTATCCAATGATGTTTAATAATGTCATATTTTGCATATGCAAATATAGCATCCCGTATTTAATTAACATACTATTTCGTTGAATTATCGATGATTACTATTGGATATGATAAAATTATATTAATTTTATAGTAATAACATAATCAATCGCTCTTAATTAATTATTATGAGTCATCTAGATATTAAGAAAATAAATAATATTTAATGAAAAATAAAATAGACATAAAATGCAAAATTAACTCTTAATGTTTTAAATTTAATTTTCGTCTTTCGAACGATCATTTTACTATATCACTCCTTATTATAAGTCATTTATGTATTAGAAAAATAAGAATAACAAAATGATATGTCAACATAAAATATTTGATTGACTATCAAAATTATATTAGTGCCACATAAATTGGGACGGGACAGAAGAAGAAATAAAACAACATATATTATTTGAAAATAAAATAAAAAGTATTGTAAATAACAATAATTAACAAAAAAAAAGTTATTATGGTCATTTAAGCATTGTGCCACATAAGTTGAGATAGAAAAAATATTATAAATCACAATGATAAAAAATTTAAATTATTTAAAAAATATAATTAGCTATCATCGACACAAAACTCTGGACAAGGAGAGTAGCATATATTATTCAAAAATTACATAAAAAGTATTATAAATTACAATTGTCAACAACTTAAAATATCTAAAAAATATTAATATGTTATATTTTTAAAAAAAATTACATGAAAAATACTATAAATCACAATAATCAACAACTTAAAAAATTTTAAAGATATAAAATATTTGGTCGGCTCTTGAAATTATATTAGTGTCACTGAAATTGGAATAGAAGAAAAGTATTATAAATTACAATAATTTAAAACTTAAATTATTTTTAAAATATAATTGACTATTAATGCCACAAAAATTTGGACAAGAAAAGTAACGTATATTAATTTGAAAAATACATTAAAAAAATTATAAATTACAATAGTTAACAACTTAAATTATCTAAATACATATTAAAATAACATATGTTGAACTCATGCTAGATTCCGGATGAATCCTAGAAAACATATGCAATCCTTTTATTAAATTTTTTATTTAAATATATCAAGATTGAATAAATAAATAAATATCTTAATGTTGGGCCCGTGCTGACACGGGCCATGCTTCTCTAGTTTCTATTATATAGAAGAGGTAGTTTCGACCACCTCTCATGCAATTACCAAAAAACCCCTCCGCTCCCACTTAATTACATGCCAGGGGGGTTGGGCCACAGGTGATAAAAGAGTTTTAAAATGAGGTGTAGGTGACACAAGTCTTAATAATTAAGTAGAGGTGACAATTACTTAATTATGGTTTAAGAAAGTTTGAAAAATTTTAAAATAACCCACAAGTTTTTAAATTTACACTTTGATTCAAATGTTAGTTAATATATAACGGGGAATGAAGGAAAAAAGACGTCTTTTTCTCTCCCCTCATCCGTGGATATTTTCTCTCTCTTCACGATATTTGTTGTTTATTGTTGCCGCTGCTTTATTCATCATCTTTTGATTCATTATCATCATCTTATACTTCATTATCAACTTCATATTCTTTTTGTTGACCATTATTGTTGTTGTTGTTGTTACCCCAACTGCTGCTCTTTGACCAAATTCTTATGTCAAATTTTATTTCGTAAATCACTTTCAACTTTGGAAGTTACTAGAGAGGAGACTTTGGTAAGTCAGATTATGTTTTTTAGTTGAATCTGAGTAACTGCTAGTGTTGTTTTTACAACAATAGTTTGCACGCGAACATGAATACAATACAAGAGCAATTTATTTAAACAGATCCATTAACTGCGGCACCAGATAAATGTTTTGTTGTAACAGTAGACTCATGTTGGATTCATGTTTAAGAGTTCTAGGTGCCCGTAATATGATTATGAATCGAATAGATGGGTATTCTATTGCACCAGATTAGTAATATGTTTCAACAGATAAATAATCTGTTTCATCAGATTACTAATATGTTTCGAACAACAAAATACAGCTCCTGTCACACACAAAACCTAACAGATAACTCATATGTTCTTGTTATTGATATTGGAATCAAATTATTCCTTAATTGTAGACATGTAATTCGTTAAGAAATAGAAATAGACAGCACGAAAATTAAATAAGAAATAAAAAATCAAGTGCATCAAACATAATTTTTTATAAAACAAATAAAAAAAAATACATAGATAACAAAAAAAAAAGATTAATTATTATTATCATCATTATTATTTATATGGTCAGCCGGCCAATCTTCAAAGGGCAGCAGCAGCACCTTCCGCAGCCTGCGGATCTCCCGCGGCATCCTCACTCTGACGGCGGCCAACTCCTAATGCAGGTCATGAACCTCTTTCTGCAGTTCCCTCATGGCGTCTTGTAAATTAGCGACATCCCATACAGGATCAGCCATATCTTAAAAACGCATAAGTTGACAAAACACACACGTAAACACAAAAGTAAAGAAAAGAAAGAATTCAAATGTAATGTAATACAACGTATATTTACAAAAAAAATCAAGAAAAAAACTTACCAGAGACAGGAAAAAGCTATCAAGTCCTTGAAGAAAAAGTAGTTGAAGGTGTAACAAGAGCGAGAAATAAATAGTGTGTAGTAGAACAAACGATTGAGTAAGGAGGGACCTATTTATAGAGGATTGAACTTGAATGATTTAGGTAAAAAATCGCAACTGTTCACCTCCATTTATTAATGACATTCTTGATTACTGTAATAAGTTATGACTTAATTAACTTAATCAATATTATGATAAGTCATGACTTTTCAGCTTTATTATTATTAATAATTAGTTCTTTCCAGGAACCATTTTTTTACACTGTATTGGACAACAGATAATACATCTGTTGCATCAGATAAATCATCTGTTACAACAGATATATCATGATTTACAACAAATATATAACCTGTTGCATCAGATAATATATCTGTTGCAACATATAATATATATGTTTTTTTTTAAATATATTATCTTCATGACATTTAAATTTTCTGACTTTTTAAATATATAAATTAATAAAGCAGATTTAGAGGCACAACTGTTCACCTCCATTTATTAATGACATTCTTGATTATTGTAAAAAGTTATGACTTAATGAAATTAATCAATATTGTGATAAGTCATGACTTTTTAGCTTTATTATTATTAATAATTAGTTCTTTCCAGGAACTGTTTTTTTTTACACTGAGTTGGACAACAGATAATATATCTGTTGCATCAGATAAATCATGTGTTTCGACAGATATATCATAATTTGCTACAAATAGATAACTTGTTGCATAAGATAACATATTTGTTGCAACATATAATATATATATATTTTTAAATAAATATATTATCTTCATGACATCCAAATTTTTTGACTTTTAAATTTTATAAATTAATAAAGCAGATTTAAAGGCACAACTGTTCACCTCCATTTATTAATGACATTCTTGATTACTGTAAAAAGTTATGACTTAATTAAATTAATCAATATTATGATAGGTCATGACTTTTCAGCTTTATTATTTTTAATAATTAGTTCTTTTCAGGAATCATTTTTTTTACACCGAGTTGGACAACAGATAATATATCTGTTGCATCAGATAAATCATCTGTTACAACAGATATATCATGATTTGCAATAAATAGATAACCTGTTGCATCAGATAATATATCTGTTGCAACATATAATATATATATTTTTTTTAAAAAATATATTATCTTCATGACATCCAAATTTTCTGACTTTTTAATTATATAAATTAATAAATCAGATTTAAAGGCACAACTGTTCACCTTCATTTATTAATGACATTCTTGATTACTGTAAAAAGTTATGACTTAATTAAATTAATCAATATTATGATAGGTCATGACTTTTCAACTTGAAGCTTAGCTTTCTAATTATTAAAATAATTAGTTCTTTTCAGGAACCGTTTATTTTTTACACGGAGTTTCACAACAGATTATATATCTGTTGCATCAGATAAATCATCTATTACAATAGATATATCATCCGTTGCAACAAATAGTTAATATGTTGCATCATATAATATATCTGTTGTAACATATAATATATATATCTTTTTTAAAAAAAAATTATCTTCATGACATCCAAATTTTCTGACTTTTTAATTATATAAATTAATAAAGAAGATTTAAAAACAAGAATATTTTTGGTGAGTTTTTTACGGTTTAAATTGTGTTTATCATTTATTTCCTTATTCTTTTCTGTCAAATGAAATGACTTAATTAAATCAAGCTGGTGGTGACTTAATCTTTTCGTTTCTTTAATAACCATTTTTATTAATTGAGTTATGGCAACAGATTGTATATCTGTTGCATCAGATAACCCATATGTTTCAACAGATATACCATTTGTTGCTATAAATCGACCATCTGTTTAAGGAGTTTTTTTTGTATTTTTTCTAACTGATTCATGAGTTGCAACCGATGAGGAATTTGATGCATCAGAAGCATTTTTTGTTTTTGTTTGTTTGTTGAATGTGTTTAGACAAAAGTCACAGTCACGAGTATTCATTAACTTTTTTCTTAAAAATCAAATCATATATATATCTTAATTAAATTAATCCAATGTTGTGACTTTTTTTAAAATTAAATAATCTTTCTTTTACTATTATATATCATTTAGTTCCTTATTATTTATTAACGAACTATTTTTAGGAGAATTTCTCATCATGACCGCATCCCTAACTCCAACCGCTGACATGTTTTGGATAGGAAATAAATAGAATGATAATTAAATATTGAATAAGAATTAAAAATTTAAAATCGACCAAACTAAACCAAACCAAACATATACATGAATTTTTTTGAATCCCTTATAGGTAGATCGGATATAAAAAAGGGAAATAAATATGCTAAAAGAAAGAAAAAACATAACTTTATTATTATTATTATTATTATTATTATTATTATTATTATTATTATTATTATTATTATTATTATTATTATTATTATTATTATTATTATTACTATTATTATTGTCAACCTGACAATTTTCATCCGGCAGCAGCAGGGCCCTCCTCAGCCTTGCTCGGAAGTCGACCAAATCCCTCTGGAGTTCATCAAACTGCCTTTGAACTTCCTGCAAGGACTCGATATGAACCTTCTTGTACGAATCTGGATCTGACATATTAGTATTGTAAGTATAGTAAAATGAAAGATAGTGAGTGAGAGTGAGTGAGTGAGGAGGCCGGAGGGACCTATTTATAAAATGATTGAGAATTGGAAGGGACTGGACTTAGTCAAACTAAAAGCCGCGACTGTTCATATCCCTTAAAAGGAAAAATTACACAAATCTCATATTTAAGACACCATATTACACAATATCCCTTAATGTTTTAAAAAATTACATAAAATTCCGGATTCATATTTACTAGTGATACATATGCTATATGTATCACTACTGTATACATATGTATATACTACTGATACATATACATATGTATCACTAGTCCATATATGTATTACTACTTAACATATGTATCACAATTCAAAATTCCGGGATAAAATATAATTAGCAAACTATCTGGGATTTAATGTAATATTGTTGAAACTATCCGGGATTTATGTGTTGTGTGTGTTACTTAAATAATACTGGTGACTTTAATAATAAGTATATTAGAAAAAAAATGGATCTAAATACAACATTTTATCTTTTTGTTGTATTTCCGAAAGATAAAGATTGGTAATCTGTTGCAAAATATATTCCACCTGTCAGATAACTTACAACATATGGACAATCTGTTGCAACAGATGGATATATCAGTTTGCTTTTCCTTTAGCTGTGGCGTCTGTTGCAACTTGGTAGTCATCTGTTTATTCAATTTCATCAAGAGCAATCGATTTTTCTAAATACTTCTTGGCCAAATTCAATTTTTGCTCTTGGATTGCTTCTGTTTTTTTCTTTGCATCCTTCAACCAAACTAAATTTTTGCTATTGGATTGAGGGAAAAAATTGAATCTGGAGGCCAGCTTGAAGGATGCAAAGAAAAAAAGAGAAGCAATCCAAGAGCAAAAATTGAGTTTGGCCAAGAAGTGTTTAGAAAAATCTATTGCTCTCGATGAAATTGAATAAACAGATGACTAGCAAGTTGCAACAGATGCCACAGCTAAAGGAAAAGCAAACTGATATAACCATCTGTTGCAACAGATTGTCCATATGTTGTAAGTTATCTGACAGGTGGAATATATTTTGCAACAGGTTACCATCTTTATCTTTCGGAAGTACAACAAAAAGATAAAATATTATATTTAGATCCATTTTTTCTTTCTAATTTACTTATTAATAAAGTCACCAGTATTATTTAAGTAACACACACAACACATAAATCCCGGATAGTTTGCGTTAGATGTGGAGTCTGTTGCGTCAGATATGGAGTCTGATGCAACAGATATGGAGTCTGTTGGAATACATAGCAGCCTTGCTGGTGGTTTGATTTGTTCCATTAGTTGCTCCGTCTATTACAACATCAACAACAGCATAAACTACAAACAACAAATAAAAAACATCAACAACAAAGAAAACAACAACATTTGTTCCAACAACATTATCAACTACAAAGAAGCATACATCCTATGTTCCAACACCATCAACAACAAGGGATGGACCCACGTGGAGTCCTCCGGGAGCGCGAGCACAGACTGAACTTGTATCGAACTTTACATATGTATGTGAAAATAAAGAAAAAAACGTATATAATCTAATCAGTGAGCACCCATAGTAAGAGTTGTTTGGTTAGCCTAGTTGTTGTTTATGGGTGCTTAAGGCGTTATTTATTTCTTTTGGTCTTGAGTTCAATTCCCACTCAGCACATATTTTTAAAATTTTGGTAACCAACTCTTCTCTTCTTATTCACTTTAAACTTTTTATTTTTTTCTCCCTTACTCCTTGTGTTGATTGTTCGGACTCCACTATTTTTAAGCTAAAAAGCACCCACCGTCTAACCCACACCACACCACTAGTTCCAACAATGTCAAACCCACCAACAACACCACACCACAAGTTCCAACAATGCCAGCCCCACCAACAACATCAATAACAGTATCAACAACCAAGAAACAAACAAAATACATAAAAAAAATGATACTACCAACAAGGCTTTTAAACTTCTCCCTATAGATGACTTTTTTTCGCATCTTACAATAAAATTTTTTGGTATGTTTATTCAATAATTAAAAGTTCCTTTAATTTTTTTAAATAAATATGATATGGGAAAATGGTAATTAAATAAACAAAAAGATGTAAATAAAGTTGCAAGAAGAAGACGAGAATGAAAGAGCAATAGTGAATCATATCATACAATGTCAAAAGGGGTCAAAACAGCAATTTCAGTCGAGGAATCTAAGATATGAATATCGATCAGTTTAGATCCGAACGAAAATTTTTGAGAAAGAGGAGAGAAAAAAAAGGCTGTGATAACCCTAAAGAGGATAGAAAAAAAAAGATGAGAGATTTAGGGCTGAAGGAGAGGAGGGGAGAGATAAGATAATTCTAATTTCTAGATGTACTACCCTTAATATTAAATGACTAAACAAAGTGAGTGTATTCATTCAAATTTATATTTACAAAGCATAATTAATAAGGCTAATTTGGTAGTAAAATAAACCCATAATTAATATTTTCTTGATGGGAGTGCCAACTCAATATGAAAAGGAAGAAGTATTAGGGGTTTCAATATTCATTAATTAATATTCACTAATAATTTGAGGGGCACGAGGAAGAAAATGGGTGACATTGAAAAGACAGGACAAGACTAATCAATGAGATTTTTGAGTTATCCAAGAAACATTTTTTACCGCCTTTAGTAGCACTACTACTTTATCTACTCAGACAGTAGCTTGCTTTAAAATTAAAAAAAAAACAAAAAGATTTCCAAACAGATATGTCATCTGTTGCAACAGATTTAGATATCTATTTGAGAAATCCCAACAGCTCAATCATCTGAGACAACAGATGGAAATGTCATTTGATAACTAAATAAAAAACGTCATCTATTACAACAGATATCAATATCTGTTTGAAAATTTCCAACACCTCAGTCATCCGTCATAATAGATGCAAATGTCTATTTGATAATTAAATAAGAAATGTCATCTGTAGCAATAGATATTGTTATCTATTTGAAATTCTCCAATAGCTCAGTTGTTTGTTGCAACAGATTTCATTATAATTGATTTAGGATGAACTAGGGATGAAAGAATGAGTTCCTCATTAACTCAATGTTAAGATTAATAATAGTACCTACATTGATATAGGTGGAACGAGGGATGAATGAATGAGCTCACGGGGTCAATTACAAATCCAATTGAGTCGTTGTATTTACATGGTGTTAGTATTGCGTTCGTCCCGACCCGAGTAGTCGATCGATCACTCTGAGTTGAAATGTGTTCTCATTAACTTAGTGTTAAGATTAATAATAGTACCTACATTGATCTAGGTGGAATGAGGGATGGATGAATAATCAAAAAGGGTCAACTACAACTTTAATTGAGTTTTTTGATGATTGCATGATGAGACGGTACTGCATTCCTCCCGACAAGAGTCATCGATCGATCATTCTAAGACGAACCGATTCTTACTACCTCGTATGTTCAACTAATACCTTAATTGAATAATCTGGGACTAGGGGTGAGTTCTCAAAGGGTCAACTACAACTTCAATTGAGTCTTTTGGCAAATACATGATGAGACGGGACTGCATTCCTCCCGACAAGAGTCATCGATCGATCACTCTAAGCCGAACCGATTCTTACTACCTCATATGTCCAACTAATACCTTAATTGATTAATCTAGGACTAGGGGTGAGTTCTCATAATTGACTTTTAATGTAAATTAATTTTATTATTTTAATTGACTTTTATATAGAAAAATAATCTTTTTATTTATTTATTTATTTTAGTAAATTTAAATTTTAAAATTATTTTTTTATTCTATAGAAATACTAATATTTAAACTTAACTTTAAATTTTTAAAGTACAAAATTAATAAATTTAATTTAATAAAATAAATTTCTAATGAATATTTTCTTAGAATTTGTCTTGGGTCAATATGTATCAAGTTAAAAAGAAATAAAGAAAAATATATAGTAAAATTTTATTATTGTGAAAGATAAATACAATGTACTATCCAATAATGTTTAATAATATCATATTTTGCATATGCAAATATAGCATCCCGTATTTAATTGATATACTATTTCGGTGAATTATCGATGATTACTATTGGATATGTTGAAATTTTATTAATTTTTATAGTAATAACATAATCAATTGCTCTTCATTAATTATTATGAGTCATCTGGGTATTACGAAAATAAATAATATTTAATGAAAAATAAAATAGACATAAAATGCGAAATTAACTCTTAATATTTTAAATTAAATTTTTATCTTTCGAATGATGATTTTACTATATCACTCTTTATTATAAATCATTTATGTATTAGAAAAATAAGAATAACAAAATTATATGTCAACATAAAATATTTGATTGACTATCAAAATTATATTAGTGCCACATAAATAGGAACGGGACAGAAAAAGATATAAAGCAACATATATTATTTGAAAATGAAATAAGAAGTACTGTAAATAACAATAATTAACAAAAAAAATTGACTGATTTCTACTGCTTCAATCGTGATTTTAATGTATCACCCGCAATTAACTATTATAAGTCACTTATGTATTGAAAAATTAATAATATTGAATTCATGATTTTACTATATATATATATATATATATAATTACTAACAATAAAAATTTTCATGATATTTTTTTAAAAAATAAAAATTACTACATATACTCAAAGGGCAAAAGAGTAAAAACACACAAGAGATAAATGTAGAGAAATCAAGAAGCACCAAATGCATTATTAACATTTGTAACATTCAACACTTTTCTAAATGTTTCCAAATTCTTCTTGAATCAACACATACACATAATAAAAATAATAAATAATAATAATTACATTTTACTATATCACCCCTAATTAATTATTATGGTCATTTAAGCATTGTGCCACATAAGTTGAAATAGAAAAAATATTATAAATCACAATGATAAAGAATTTAAATTATTTAAAAAATATAATTGGCTATCATCGACACAAAACTCTGGACAAGGAGAGTAGCATATATTATTCAAAAATTACATAAAAAGTATTATAAATTACAATAGTTAACAACTTAAAATATCTAAAAACAGTTTAATATGTTGTATATTTCAAAAAAATTACATGAAAAATACTAGAAATCACAATAATTAACAACTTAAAAATTTTTAAAGATATAAAATATTTGGTCGACTCTTGAAATTATATAAGTGTCACTGAAATTGGAATTGAAGAAAAGTATTATAAATCACAATAATTAAAAACTTAAATTATTTTTAAAATATAATTGACTATCAATGCCACAAAAATTTGGACAAGAAAAGTAACGTATATTAATTTAAAAATTACATAGAAAAATATTAAAAATTACAATAGTTAACAACTTTAATTATCTAAATACAAATTAAAATAACATATGTTGAACTCATGCTAGATTCCGGATGAATCCTAGAAAACATATGCAATCCTTTTATTAAAAAAATTTATTTAAATATATCAAGATTGAGAAGACAAATAAATATCTTAATGTTGGGCCCGTGCTGACACGGGCCATGCTGCTCTAGTATTTCTTTTCTTTTCTTTTCTATATATTAGAAGAGGTGGTTTCAACATGTGAATTTTTTGTCTTTAAATTCAATATTGAGGGTATTAAGGTCTTTAAAATAAGTTCTAAGTTTAATTTGATAATCTTTTATGCTTTGTTTTTTGGACCTCCCTAAAAGTTTTAATAAAAGGTCATTCTTTTCTATTTAATTACCAACAACACCATGTAAGTAATTTACAATAATGCCATCACATGTGCCTTGCATATATTTCCACATATGCGGGCCCCTCTATATTCCATTTTTCTTTTCATTTTCATTTATCATTTTTTATGTATAAAACTATTTCAAATATATTATATTTAAGTAAATTGATTAGTAAGATGATAATTTATTGTAAAAATTGATTATTGATACAATTAAATAAATTTTATTCTTTATTTAATTTCATATCAAACATATAATTTACTTTCTTTCTTATTTGTTACTACAATTTCACCTAATTTTTTTTTCTAATATATAGAAGACAAAATTTCGATATGCCTGCTTATGTTGTCTTCTTTAACTGCTACAATTGTGATTTTATTATATTGCCCCTAATTAATTATATAAGTCATTTATATATTAAGAAAATAATAATATTTAGTTTAAAAAACAGACATTTATGACATGTCTATTTCAGTTGTTTCAATCGTAATATTACTTTCTATTACATCATTTTTAATGAATTATTATAAATTATTTATACATTAAAAATTTAATAAAAAGTAAAATAGACATTTATGACATGTCTGCTTCAGCTGCTTTAATAGTAATTTTACTAAATATCATCCCTAATTAATTATTATAAGTCATCTAAATATTTAAAGCAGCTCTCCGTCGATCTGTCGGCTTCAGCTGTTTGCTCCGTGATTTTACTATATCATTCCTAAGTAGTTATTATAAATTATTTACATATTAAAAGATTAATAATTTCTAATAAAATAATAGAATAGACATTTATGATATGTCTGCATCAGCTGCTTTAATCATAATTTTACTAAATATCACCTCTAATTAATTATTATAAGCCAACTAAGTATTAAATAAATAATATTTAATTAAAAAGATAAAATGGATATAAAATGATAAGTTAACTCTTGATGTTTAAAAATAACTTGTCGTCTTAAATGAGATTTCACTTACTTTTTTTTCACAAGTATCTTTTATAGTAATTTTATTATATCACTTCTAATTAGTTTTTGTGAGTCACTTAAGACATGTCTATTTCGCTGCTTCAATCATGATTTTACTCTATCACCTCTAATTAATTATTATGGTAATCTAAGCATCATGTCACTTAAATTGGAGTAGAAAAAGTTTTACACAATAATTAAAATTCAAATTATTTAGAAAATATAATTGACTATCAGTGACACAAAACTCTAGACAAGGAGAGTAGCGTATATTTTTTGAAAATTACATAAAAAATATTATAAATTACAATAATTAAAAATTTGAAATATCTAAAAATAATTTAATCTATTATATATTTTTATAAAATACTTAAAAAATACTATAAATAAATAATTAATAACTTAAAAAATTTAAATGATATAAATATTTGGTTGATTCTCGAAATTGTATCAGTTTCACTTAAATTGAAATAGAAGAAAAATATTATCAATCATAATAATTAAAATTTTAAATTATTTTAAAAATACAATTGACTATCAATGCCACTAAAATTTGAATAGAGAGAGAGTAACATATGTTATTTAAAAATTACATAAAAAATATCATAGATTACAATGTTAACAACTTAAAATATTTAAAAACATATTAAAAGTAAGCTTGATTATCTAAATTCAATTTGTGTCATAGAAATTGGGATAAAAAAATATATATTGAGCTCATGCTAGATCCCGGGTGGCTCTTGGATGTATATGCAATCCAGCCTTTTTTTTTAGCTTTAGTTTAAATATATCAAAATTAAAAATACAAGTTCTAATACAGTTTATCAAACAGTGCATAAGAAATAATGTTAGCATAAATAATACCAATATTACTAATACAAGCATTATTAATGCAAACATTATTAATACATTCTATCGGCATATTTTTGTACACTCTAACAAAAGACTCCACGTTTCAATGTAAGGAACATATACAAAAGCAAAATTCAATAAAATATCTATATAAGTATATTTTATCGTGTTCTCAAAGTCAAATAATTTAAATTAATATGAAAGATGGTAACTTATAGTTTTCTTTTCTATATAATTTTTGAGAAACTTAAAATTTGAATTTAAAATATTAGTTTAGTTTAACTTCAAAGAACAAGGTGACAAATTAAAGAGAAGGAAAAATGAAAGCAAATGATGTTTATGGCGGCTTAGTAAGGGAATATAATGCGGGTTATTAATTGCAATTCACATGTGATGTAATATGTAATGACTAGATAACCCTTTATTTTTTTCAACACTTTTTCTCAAGTCTTATGTATCATTTTTAATCTCAAATTTTCTACTTAATGTAGCAAATCTCAACCATATGATTAAAGATCTAAACTTTTAAATGCATCAAATTTTATTGTTTATATGAGTAAGTTATACATAATTATCTTGTAAGACTTGACTCCGTGAAAAATGCTACCAAGTTGTTAATGTGTTTTGTGTATTCATGTTTTATAATTCATAATTTGAATTAATATCAATTTAACTTACTGTACATAATAAAAATATCTTAACATTGGGCCCGTGCTGACACAGGTCATGCTCCTCTAGTATTATATATAAGTGAAGGTTTGGTGTACTACTAATTTGTCTTTTGTGGTACTACCAAACCTTTACTTATAAATTAGTTATTATTACTATTATTATTATTATTATTATTATTATTATTATTATTATTATTATTATATTCTATATAAATGAAGGTTTATGTTTTTTCCCTTATATTTATTAGTTTTGTCCTTATTTTTATAATACAATAAAATGGTTATATATACATATTGCTTTTTTACTACTATATATAGGTGAAGGTTGGGGTGACTAACAAGGGTATTTCAGTAATTTTAGTCACCTCAACCTTCACTTATATATAACAGTAAATAAAATGGTCACACATGCATATAGACATACATCAATTTCGAAATATTTATCGCACCATAAAATTATCGAAATACATTTGATAGTCATTTAATAAGGAACAAAAAAATATTTATAAAAAATTACTGCCATGTATAGTTCAATTACAAAGGTTTAAATAAAAATATTATTAAAATAATACATGAGGAAAAAACTAATAAATATAAGAAAAAAATAATATGCATGTGTAACTATTTTATTACACCATAAAATTATCGAAATACCCTTGGTAGTCATTTAATAAGGAACAAAAAGACATTTATAAAAAAATACTACCATGTATAATTCAATTACAAAGGTTTAAATAAAAATATTATTAAAATAATATATGAGGACAAAACTAATAAATATAAGAAAAAACAATATGCATGTGTAAGTTGTAACTATTTTATTGCACCATCAAAATGAGGATAAAACTAATAAATTGTTACTATATATAAGTGAAGGTTGGGGTGACTACCAAGGGTATTTTAGTAATTTTAGTCAACCCAACCTTTACTTATATATAGTAGTAAATAAAATGGTTACACATGCATATGTGTTTTCCCTTATATTTATTGTCTTGTTCTCATTTTTATGATGCAATAAAATGGTTACACATGCAGCTTGTTTTTTACTACTATATATAAGTGAAGATTGGGGTGACTACCAAGAGTATTTTGGTAATTTTAGTAACTCCAACCTTTCAATTACAAAGGTCTAAATAAAAATATTATTAAAATAATACATGAGGGAAAAACTAATAAATATAAGAAAAAAGCAATATGCATGTGTAACCATTTTATTGCATCATAAAAATGAGGACAAAATTAATAGAAATAAGAAAAAAATAATATACATGTATAACCATTTTATTGCATCATAAAATTACCGAAATACCCTTGGGGTATAACAAACAAGTAATTTAATAAGGAACAAAAAGATATTTATAAAAAATTACTACCATGTATAATTCAATTACAGAGTCTACATAAAAATATTATTAAAATAATATATGAGGACAAAACTAATAAATATAAGAAAAAAGCAATATGCATGTGTAACCATTTTATTGCACCATAAAATGAGGACAAAACTAATAAATATAAGGAAAAAATAATATGCATGTGTAACGATTTTATTGCACCATAAAATTATCAAAATACCCTTGGTAGTCATTTAATAAAGAACAAAAAGATATTTATAAAAGTTACTATCACTACAACATTTTTGGCCTCAGGCTACTCTTGCAAAACGTGGCCTAAAATAGCAGAAAGTGTGGCCTTTGATCAAAGGCTACACTTTTTGACTTTAGACAACACTTTTTGGGGGGTGGCCTAAAGAGGCGTAACCTTTGCTCAAAGGCCACACTTTTCAAGTGTTGTCATAGCAGCTACATTTTAAAAGCGTGACCTTTAAGGTATAAAGGCCACACTTTATAGCTTGTCATTGGCAACACTTTTATTTGATAATGCTACACTTACAAGTGTTGCCTTTGTTTTTCTATGGTCACGCTTCACAAGTGTAGCCTTTTGTAGCAACTCTATGTAATAGTTAAAAAATGTTGCCTTTGTTTCATTATTGGGCACGCTTCACAAGCGTAGCCTTTTGTGGCACCTCTATAACAACACTTAAAAAACGTGGCCTTTTATTTATTACTAGCCACACTTCAAAAACGTAGCCTTTTATACATCCTCTATGACAACACTTGTAAAGTGTAAGCACGTTTTAACAACACTTTTGAAGTGTAGCAATATTGCCTAAAATTTGACATTTCAAACCACATTTCACTAAAATGGCATTAGACATATCAAATGTTCATGTGTAATTTCTAATTGAAAAATAATTATTTTGATCGGAATGTATGTATCACTAAGCACATTACATAAATAATTGAAGTGCATAGATTTGATTTAAAAAATATATGTCTTTTTACATACTAATAAGAAAAGGCAACATAATAAAAAATTGTATCAAGTTCCACACAAAACCAAATGTATATAAACGAATCTCAAAATATTTCAAAAATTCATCATTCACTTCAATCTCGATCAAGTTGAGTTGTGGCGCCCACCATTCAAATTTCATCCCCCACATTGATCCTACACATTCAAAATCAAACAAACGAAGTAAATACAAATATTTTTTCAATCCTGATATGAGGAAGTATGTGAATCCAAAGTTTCTTTAATTCATTCAATCAAGTTAAAAGTTCAGGATTTAAATTTCTTGTGTATTTTTAAGATAAAGTACCTTTTCATGTACCGAAGCATGAGCTGAGCCGAAAGAATTTGAAAGAATTTTTCCTCTTACAGCTTGTGCATTACTCGCATTAGGTGAAGGAATGTTAGATCCGTCACTCCCTAGTACATCTTGAAAAATCAATCCAGGATTGTTTTGCACCAATTGACTAAAAATCTGTCGCATTTCTTCTCTCATTTCACTTATAATTTCTTCCTTCATAGAAGTGACTTCATTAGCATCCTTTTGTTTAAGCTCGTTCATTTCCTCATATTTTTTCAGAGAAGTTCTTGTCACTGATCTACCATAGCCTCTAACTCGACCAGGGTTCTCTTTTCCAAACACTGCCGTGAATGCATCATCTAATGTTTCCCCAATATTTTGATGATTCTCTAGTTCATACTGTTAAAAAAGTAAAACAATAGCTGTCGGGAGAAGAAATAATGCAGTATATATAAGATACATTTCAAAAGAAGGCTCCTCAGTCCCAGGGCAAAAATCCATCTTTCTTAACAATAATACTCCTGGGAATAAAATCAATCTCATAAAGCCAAAGCAGATTTCAGTTCCTAAAGACTCAGGAACCCATTCTAAAATAGAGAAGGAATAATATTAGCCTACAGTCAATACCTTTTCTTCTATCTATATGCACTATACTACTTCAATTGTTCCCATCCACAGATGTAAAGCAACTTTGTTTTTTTACCTTTTCTAGAATGTAAGCTTATATGCTGTTGTGCACTAATATGTATATATGAATATCTTCTTTAGAATAAAAGGGAAATGAATTTGGTGTTTCTTTGAACAACCAATTGTTATCCTCGGGAATATTAAGAAATAACATGTTGGATATGTCAAATAGTCCCACAAGAGAATAGGAATGATTTTTGGTAATTTGGTTTCAATTTTGTGAAATTGCAGCCTCTTATACAAATATAGCCTCAAAGGTTTCTATCAAAGCTGCATGAACATAATGCATTTTCTTGAGGACTCCTCCTGTAATCCCTGCAACAAAATCTTCCATGTATTTTTTAAAATTTTCTAGCACAAATGCCATTTTACAAATGGAAAGGGGTATATTTTTTATGATAATTCACTGTAGTGTCACTTAGTTTAGCATCTGTATGTGGTCATTGTTAGCTCCTTAGTTTAGCATCTGCATGTTGTCATTGTTATCTCCTGATGTAGTTGAAATGAGTGGTCAAATTGACTAAGTAGTACTCTACTGATAGAATGAAAAAAGGTTGATTTTTCCAATTACACTAAATAGTATTCTCCTAATGCAATAAAACAAGTCATCCCCTTAGTTTATCATCCACAGTTGCTGGAATCTGAAGAATGGTTTCAACAAACATCAAAATATAAAGATATATATTGGTCGCTACTTGCTTAGTGTATATTTAGAGGCTTAAACAAGATAGCATTCTTCTACTACTATACAGGATAAACACATATCAATAATAAACAAGATAGCATTATTCTACTATACAGGCTTAAACATCTTCATATAAAGGATTAAATGTGAACTTAGCTGCAGTTGAAATCAATTACTTACTATTACAATTTGGGTATCTGCCTGAACTTCTTTTCCCGTCTTTGTACGAGTTGCAACAAACATTTCAGCCTTTAATGGTTCCTCATTATTTTCTTTTGTCCGGCGCTACAAATTATATCAAATTAAAGTAAAAACAAATATAAACATGTTATAACAAAGTAAAAAAGAAATTGAAAAATATAATTTTTTTTAAAAGCGCCTACTAAATATTACCAATGCCACGCGTACTCTCCCAAAATTAACAGATCCCATTCGATGTCTCCACTTTTGTTTTTTCTTATTTTGAGAATTTACCTCGCTCAAGGCCTAAAAAAGAAAACATAAATTAAATATCCAAAATATGTCAAGAGTATATATGCATTATTTTAATCTCACTTCAACTTCTGGAAGCTTCCAATACTCGATCAACTGATGTAAGTAAACAGCTGGAACTCCAGCGGGACATTTTGCTAGCATTTCTTCAACAGTAAGTGTTTTATCAAAACATCTCCGTTTAACTTCTCTCTTGAATCCCCTCCAAGCATCACGAAAAGCATGCATCAACCACTTTTGTCCTTCATTTGGAATCAGAAACTTTGACTATACGAAATAAATATATTAAGCTTCGGTTAGTAATAAACATAATATCTATACAATCTAAAATATTAATTTTTCTTACATTGACATAATCCCGCATGCGTTTTTTAGTTTCATCTGGAACAACATGCCAACTAGTGTACAACAAGGTGATAAATCTGGGATTCCTTGCAACTGTTCCTATGAAGTTGCTTAAATTACAAACTGCCTTGTCAGTTGGTCCCACTTCTTGTCCTAAGTCAAATGTCACCACCTCTCTTTCATCTAAAGATCTTGCATGAATTTTCTTGCATATTGTTGGTCCTCGAACATTTTTATTCTGTGGCACTCCTAGATTAATGTAACAACCAAGAAATAAGAAACAAAGACAATGAGTAATAAAATTATAGGATTCAAGACATACCATTTGTGCCACAATCAACATTCATATTCTCATTACTATTCGACCACTCATCCTCACCAATTTCTTCTTGTTCCGCAGGATCATCCAATTGCGTATTATGTTCATCTAGATCTTCAGTGGGCAAAACTCTAACACCATCTGTTGTGTGAACATCATGTTCTTTTTCACCACTTATGTGTATCCCTTGTTTTTCTAGAAACTGATCAAGACTACTTGACGGTAGGACTAACTTCCTCTTCATCTGTTTGTAGTTTTCTAGCTCTTTAATAGCATGTTATTTCTCTTGTTCAACTTGTGATCTTCCAATGATATCTGAAGTATTAACATTGACCTTTGAAAATCCTTGGAATATGATGTTGTGCATAGGTGATTCGACTCCTCTCTTTTTAATGGGCTCTCCAGATTGAGGTTGAAATAACCGTTGTTTGTTTTGTCCTTTTGTAGTGATCAAATATGAAGCATTAATCTCTTCCCTTGAGGATGATTGGATCATTGACTTGTGAACATGCAATATACTCTTTCCTTGTTGTGCAATGGACTCCTCAAGATTTTTTCTTTTTTGTGTCATCGGTGTCTGAGCTTTCCTGATTTTATCATTGTGTTCTTTTGAAAGTTGTTCTCTCTTAATCTTATATTTCTTGACTAGTTCAGCACTTGAACGGTATTGAGTATCAGAATTCACATTCTTCAACGGACTTTGAGCTTTGTTCGGATTCGAAACTTTTTTCTTTAGAGTTGATGCCTGCTTCATCCTTACTAACTGAAAATAGAGGCAAAGAATATTAGATTGCCAGAATATTAAATTCACATAAACATTACATGAATAAAGGGAACCCAAATAGGTGGCAAAAGAAAGAAAAAAATAGTACAGACAATGCTAACTAAGGAGTTCTCTTTAGTGTTCTAAAATGACTCTTCTCGAAAACTGTGTATGGACCATGGTCATTACTATTCCAGAAGCTTTCAGGTCTACTATAGCTTTTGTCTCGGACTCTTCAAAAATGTTATTGTATGCGTATCCGATCCTCCAAAAGTAGTGCATTTTTTGAAGATTCGACACAGGTGCAACAACATTTTTGTAGAGTTCAAGCAACATAGACTATAACTTCTACGTGGCAACACCCTTTCAGCTCACAACAAGTTTGGTTATTGAGAACTATTCTTAGTTCTCAGCTTCCATTTGCCAGATCAAGAAACAGAATAATCTCTACAAAAGAGTAGCTAAACTTATCTACTTGTGGTTGATCCTTAGTTCAGATATTTTTCAGAAATCTATTATCCCGCTCATACCCAGCTATCTTTCTTGGGAAACAGGACAAGATTCTAAAGCTTGATCGGGTAAAAGTTCTAGACTAAAGAGGCCAAAGGAGTAACTACAACGTGGAACCCTTTCATAACCTTCCTGTCACCAATCCTCGTTAGGTTTGAACTCAACTACTCATGTATCAATAGAACTAGCAATGAAGTGCTGCCCATAAAAAGGATAGTAAAGCAGAATACATCCATATTCAAGTTCATTGAGCCTACTTATCTTCAAACAAAAAAATAAATCTACGCATCTTCTACAAACTGAAGTATGCAATTGACAACGCAAGACCTTTATAACTTGAATAAGTGAATTAGCTTTACACGCTATGTTCTTTTTCTTGTAATTTTTACTGTACTGATCCTCAGTAAATAGCAACAGAAAACCAAAAGTTAATGCATGTAAACAAGTTCTTCAATCATCAAGTACATTATCTTCTTCCTACACTAATCATTACAACATCGGAAATCTTTGGTGTGCTACATTTCCAAATATTGGAGATCACCATGGAGGAAACTGCTGCAGTGAAGGATATTCAGCCTTTCGTAAGCAAGCCAAAAGTACCGATGTGACTGTCAAAGTACATATTTTTTATTTATTCCCTTAGGTGGCCATCTGTTCATCCTTGTAACTTACCATGAGTATCACATTATATCAAAATGTCTCTAGTATTAGGATAACTTAATCAATTTGCAGGAAGTGAACGAAGTCTTTCCTTTTAATCAATAGACTGAAATGGTCTCAGGAAGCCTGTTAAAAAGAAAATTCATAAACTCAAAAGAACCAATAAATTCCCAAAACACAAATTCAAGAATCATAAATCAACGGAACCAAATTCCTCACATTCTCTTCAATCGTAGTAAGTGGAATCACAACACACCCCAAATTGGCATTCCCAAAATCCAAGAAACTCAAAAGAATAACAAATTCCCAAAACCAAGATAAAAAATTGACAAAATAATGAAAAGGGTGTTCAAATTCACTGATTGAGAAAAAAAGACCAAAATGAGCGATTGACTATCACCTTTAGGTTGACAATTCCTCGCAGTAGTTGCCCTTACTCGCTCCTCGCCGGTGGTTTTCCTTCCGAGCCAATGGTGTCTTTGACTAGTTCGATGATGTTTCGGTGTTATTCAATGGTGGAGAGCTCCTGGTTTATTCGACCTACAACAAAATCAAAGGCATAACATTTGATTTTATGGAAGAAGATTTGAGCAGCAAAATTTATCACTTGTAATTCTTGAATACAACGATGAAATGTGGAAGAACGAGCCACGATTCTTACCAGAAGATCCCTATGAAAGAGCAACAATTCGTTTCTAGGCTACTTACTACCTATAATTAATTTAGGTGAAATGATAGCGTTGGGTTTTTTATTTTCAATATACTTAAATTTTTTAGGTGAATTATAAATTGGAGGGAAATTAAAATATTTGGGAGGGAGAGAAAATTTTGATGAAAATTTAGGCCACAATGTTGTCTTCTAAATTATAATAAAATTACACTTAAAAAATGTAGCCATACATATGAATAAGTGTTGTCAATTATATCATGATTTGGCAACATTTGTAAAGTGTGGTCTACATCATTAAAGACCACGCTTTCAAAGTGTTGCCAAAAGTAATGTGGCCAGAAGTAAAAAACTAAGGTTACGCTTTAAAAGTGCGGTCTTTAATGGTATAGGCCACACTTGTAAAGTGTGGCTCAGGTTTAGTATGGCCTTAGGCCAAAAATGTTGTAGTGTATCATGTGTAATTCATTTATAAAGGTCAAATTACTTATTTTTTATACCCCAAGGGTTTTTTGGTAATTTCATGATGCAATAAAATGGTTACACATACATATTACTTTTTCCTTATATTTATTAGTTTTATCCTTATTTTCATGGTGCAATAAAATGGTTACACATGTATATTATTTTTTCTTATATTTATTAGTTATATACTCATGTATTATTTTAATAAATATTTTTATTTAGACCTTTGTAATTGAATTATACATGGTAGTAATTTTTTTATAAATATCTTTTTGTTTTTTATTAAATAACTACCAAGGATATTTCGGTAATTTTATGGTGCAATAAATATTTCAGAATCAATGTATGTGTCCTCAACTTATATATTTGAAACTTTCAAATGAGATGTGCATCATGTACTTCTCCAGGAATGTCCAAACGAAAAACGTCCCTCCAACTATAGTTGCAACAATCTAATTAGATTTTTATCCACTTATATAATCACTTTTGTATTGGTTAGACCAGTTTAACAAACTCAATTTTGTTTCACACTGAATGTATATATTATGTTAATATCGGTTCATTGTTCTACATTTCTTTTCTTTTATTCTTATACTAAACAATTAAAATAAGTAGTAAATAATCTTTCCAAAGTTGGATCTCTTTTGCACGTTAATATTGCCAAAATGTCTATGCAAGATGGATATATATAGCACGCCACATCAGCATTTCCATATCTTTCCTTTATGTACAGCTTAGAATAATTATTAATGATAGTTAATAAATATGGTAAAATGTTATTAATTTTTAATTAGAAAATAGGGGGGAAATGGGGGAAAATGCCCCAAAGAGATAAATGAAAATGGAGGCTTTAGAAGCATGCCACATCATTCCCATGTCTTTCCTTTATATATTAACCAACAACAACAACATACCCAATATAATCTCGCCTAGTGGGGTCTGAAGTAGATAAAATATATGGCAGTCGTTACCCCTAACTCGGAAGTGAGGTAAGGAGGTTATTGATGATAGACACCCGGCTCACGATAAAAAACAATCTAGATAGAAACATAATATAAGAACAAGAAGCAATAGGCAGTAGCAGAACAACAGCTATAACAAAAATAAGCTTACCACAAAATAATACTATCATTGAACTATCATAAATAACAAACATCACCAAAACCCCAAGACTAAACAACTACAAGAAAAGTAGTACTACTGGCACATATAACAGAACAAAGTAGGAGCGCACTGATACCCTATTAAACATCTACCTTGTTTAACCAAAAAAGATTTATTCTAAAGTTATTAACCATCTACCAAGAAAGACTTATTCTAAAATTACAACACCAGAACCAGAATGACAAAACCCACACTAGAAGTCCGCATCAACATCTCGGGCATTAACATCCGGGATAAAACAGCTGCTAGCCGGTGAAATAGTCTCTAACTTGATAATATCAACTTCTGCGTAGTCAAAGTTGGCCTCCGAAATTGTATTCCCATAGGTATTTTTGATCAGCAAAGTAAATAGAACCAGACCTCAATTCAGGAAATTCTGTGGTTGAGAGAACAAAACTTCGATTTTTGCCAACGAAGAAGGCACGATTGCCAAAGTCATCCAAGTGTTGAAGCTTCACATTAGGATCATTTATGAAATTAACCTTAAAAACATCAAAAGACAGTGTGTTGTGGTAAATGATGTCAGAATCTTCAATATCTGGCACAGAAGTCACTGTCTTGTAATAAGGATCTTCACTATCTGGCACACCGAGAGTATAGGAGAGAGTGTTTCTATTACCGTGGCGCAATACAATAAAAAGTTCTTGATCTTGATGGTCGTAGGCCAAGTGTATCTTTTGGGTGTAAAGTGGCCCATCCCAATCTAGTGGATTGAGATAACGAGGAGGCCAATAACATAAATCTCTCATAATTTGAGACTTATCCTTAATGTGAAACCTCTTAATTGGATCGCTATGGAGATCCCAAGCTTCAAGGTTCAGCCATGCGTCGCTGACGGTGTAAAATAGTTTCTTTCCACTGTGATAAACAATTTGATAGTAATACATAAAGGGAGAATGAAGGGGAATCCAGCAATTGGGATGATTATCATCATCATCATCATCATCATCTCGTCGTGTTCTTTTTTTCCTGCAGAAGCAGAGTTTCTGGGTGACGCGGTAAATTGCCACGACTATGCAATCATCATCCATAGGAGATGACGAGAGAACCACATCAGACTGTATAATCTGTTGACGGTGCTCTTCGGAGCCAGTATCTATAAAGGAAGCTGCTTGATTGGTCTGCTAATTTCTGTACTTGCTCTGATTTTTTCCATTGGACGACAAGGACATGTGATCAATGAAGAGCTCACCGAAGATGAATTCAAAATATAAAACTTCTATTCAACTCTCAAAATTTTATCGGTGCAACATAAATCACGATAAAATAAAAAATTATCTCAATTAATTACAACTAAATATTTAAAATAGATCAATTTTATTATTTTAATTGACTTTTATATAGAAAATTAATCTTTTTATTTATTAATTTATTTTAGTAAATTTAAATTTTAAATTTATTTTTTCTTATGTAGAAATACTAATATTTAAACTTAAATTTCTAAGAATTTGTGTTGGGTCAATATATATCAAGTTAAAAAGAAATAAAAAAATATAGAGTAAAATTTTATTATTGTGAAAGATCAATATAATTACTATCCAATAATGTTTAATAATATCATATTTTGCATATGCAAATATAGCATCCCGTATTTAATTAATATACTATTTCGGTGAATTATAGATGATTACTATTGGATATGATAAAATTATATTAATTTTTATAGTAATAACATAATCAGTCGCTCTTAATTAATTATTATGAGTCATCTAGGTATTAAAAAAATTAATAATATTTAATGAAAAATAAAATAGACATAAAATGTGAAATTAACTCTTAATATTTTAAATTAAATTTTCGTCTTTCGAACGATAAATAAGAATAACAAAATGATATGTCAACATAAAATATTTGATTTACTATCAAAATTATATTAGTGTCACATAAATTGGGATGGGACAGAAGAAGATATAAAACAACATATATTATTTGAAAATGAAATAAAAAGTACTGTAAATAACAATAATTAACAATTTTTTTTAAAAAAAATTGACTGATTTCTGCTTCAGCTGCTTCAGTCGTGATTTTACTAAATCGCCCCTAATTAATTATTATGGTCATTTAAGCATTGTGCCACATAAGTTGAGATAGAAAAAATATTATAAATCACAATGATCAAAAATTTAAATTATTTTTAAAATATAATTGGCTATTGTAGACACAAAACGTTGGACAAGGAGAGTAGCATATATTATTCAAAAATTAACATAAAAAGTATTATAAATTACAATTGTTAACAATTTAAAATATCTTAAAAAAATTAATACGTTATATATTTCAAAAAAATTACATGAAAAATACTAGAAATCACAATAATCAACAACTTAAAAAATTTAAAAGATATAAAACATTTGGTCAGCTCTTGAAATTATATTAGTGTCACTGAAATTGGAATAGAAGAAATGTATTATAAATTACAATAATTAAAATCTTAAATTATTTTTAAAATATAATTGACTATCAATGACATAAAAATTTGGACAAGAAAAGTAACGTATATTAATTTGAAAAATATATAAAAATATTATAAATTACAATATTTAACAATTTAAATTATCTAAATACATATTAAAATAATATATGTTGAACTCATGCTAGATTTCGGATGAATCCTAGAAAACATATGCAATCCTTTTATTAAAAAATTTTATTTAAATATATCAAGATTGAAAAGATAAATAAATATCTTAATTTCGGGCTCGTGCTGACACGGGGCATGCTTCTCTAGTATTATTTAGAAGAGGTGGTTTCGACCACCTCTTGCAATTACATAAAAATCAATTACTTCCACTTAATTACATATCATGCCCCAATATATAATAATTTCATTATTTCATCATAATGGTTTAAATATTTAATATATTCTATTAATTATATTAATTAACTATAACTACACATAATTTTTTTTATTTAATTGTTTATCATGTTCAAAACTAATTTGTTACCACAAATCACAATAATTAATAACTTAAAATATTTAAAAGACATACAGAAAATTTATTGACTCTTACCAAAAAAAAACCTCTACTCCCATTTAATAACATATCATTCCTTAATATATAATAATTCCATTTTTTCATCGTAATAATTAAAATATTTAATATATTCTATTAATTTACATTAATTAACTATAACTACATGTTGGAAGTAAATTTTTTTTATTTATTTAATTAGCTATCATGTTCAAAACAAATTTGTTACCACATATAGAAATTTATTGACACTCATTATTTTAGCAATGCCACATAAATTGAGATACAAAAAAAGTACTGCAAATCATAATAATTAACAATTTAAAATATTTAAAAGATATAGAAAAATTTTAGTTGACTCTCAAAATTGTATCGAAGCCACATAAATTGGGACACAAGGAGTAAATATATTATTTGATAATTATGTAAAAATTATTATAAATCATAATAATTAACAAGTTAAAATATTTTTCAAAAATAGATAATTGTTCTATTCAACTCTCAAAATTTTATCGGTGCAGCATAAATCATGACAAAATAAAAAATTATCTTAATTAATTACAACTAAATATTTAAAATAAATTAATTTTATTATTTTAATTGAATTTTATATAGAAAATTAATATTTTTATTTATTTATTTATTTTATTAAATTTAAATTTTAAAAATTATTTTTTTAATATAGAAATACTAATATTTAAACTTAACTTTAAAATTTTAAAGTACAAAATTAATAAATTTAATTTAATAAAATAAATTTCTAATGAATATTTTCTTAGAATTTGTATTGGGTCAATATGTATCAAGTTAAAAAGAAATAAAGAAAAATATATAGTAAAATTTTATTATTGTGAAAGATAAATATAATGCACTATCCAATAATTTTTAATGATATTATATTTTGTATATGCAAATGTAGCATCCCGTATTTAATTAATATACTATTCCAGTGAATTATCATTGATTACTATTGGATATGATAAAAATATATTAATTTTTATAGTAATAACATAATCAATCGCTCTTAATTAATTATTATGTGTCATCTAAATATTAAGAAAATAAATAATATTTAATGAAAAATAAAATAGACATAAAATTTGAAATTAACTCTGAATGTTTTAAATTAAACTTTCGTCTTTCAAATGATGAATTTACTATATCACTCCTTATTATAAGTCATTTATGTATTAGAAAAATAAGAATAATAAAATGATATGTCAACATCAAATATTTGATTAACTATCAAAATTATATTAATGCCACATAAATTGGGACGGGACAAAAGAAGATATAAAGCAACATATATTATTTGAAAATGAAATAAAAAATACTGTAAATAACAATAAATAACAAAAAAGAAAAAATTGACTGATTTCTGCTTCAGCTGCTTCAATCGTGATTTTAATATACAGTGATGTTTAAAGAGGGTAAAATGGCATAATGAGATTTGAAGAGGATAAAATGTATGTAGTAAAGTGTGAGAAGAATAAAGCATACGTAAATTTTATTACTATATTTTAAAGAAATTAAGGAAAAGAAGTATAAAGATTATTTTCAAAAGATTTTTACCAACTAATTTAAATATAAATAAAGTAAATTTAAATACAAATAACGTATATTTATCACAAATTTGCTACCAAACACTTCCCACTTTCTTAACATTAGCAAATTTTCTATCAAATATGTGTAGCCATCTTTCTCATCTTTTTACAGGTCCTCAATATTAATTAACATTTCTCTGTTTTAAAAATAAAATAAAGAAAAAGAAAAGGGATAATACCTACGAAAATACCTGAAGTTTAACCAAATTTCCAGTGGAGCATATTGAACTTTGCGGGGGTCTTATTACCACCCTATACTTTTTTAATTGAAATTAATCCCCCCCCCCCCCCCCCCCCCCAATTTTTTTTTAAAGTGGAATTAATCCCTCCCCTCAAAATGTATACCCATTTTTTTCGGTGGAAAGTGTGGTACACGCGTCGTTTCTTCTCCATTTTATCACTTTTCAATATTTTTTCACCATTACAATCATATTAAATATTCCAAATGATTCCATTGAGCTTATGAAGAAAGTTTTTTCAAATAATTGAATGGAATCTTTCATTAATTTTCAATTGAAACTCAGAAGATTCAATTTGCGAGTTCAATTAATGGAAGATTCAATGAAACTAGCTAATTGAATGGAACTCGCTAATTGAAAACTCAATGGAAGATTCAATTTCCATTAATGAAACTCGGAAGATTCGAAAAATTCATTAATGGAACTCGAAAGATTCGGAACATTTAATTTCATGATTCAATTTCCATTAATGGAACTCGAAAGATTCGAAAAATTCATTAATAGAACTCGGAAGATTCAGAAAATTTAATTTCATGTATGAATCTATTCAATCTTCCGTTAATGGAACTCGGAAGATTCAATTTTCATTAATGAAACTCGGAATTAAATTAGAGAGTTTCCGAGTTTGAATCTTCCGAATCATCCATTGAGTTTCAATTAGGGAGTTCCATTAAATTATAACCATTGAGTTTTATTAAATTTCACTCCATTGTTGAAGAAAGAAGAAAGAAGCAAGAAGCAAGAAGCAAGAAGCAAGAAGCAAGAAGAATGAAAAAATAAATAAAAATATAAAACTTTAAATAATTGTAAAATTAAGGGGTTGTTTGGCAAAAAAAAGAGTTTTAAAACGTTTTTAACAATGTTCACGCGCTCAATGCACGTGAATCACACGTAGTGTGCCAAGTGGCATATATATGTTATTAAAATACGAAAAAAAATTGGGGGGTAATAGGACCCCCGCAAAGTTCAGTATGCTCAACTGGTAATCCGATCAAACTTCAGGTATTTTCGTGGATATTATCCCAAAAGAAAATCTTAACTTTTCTTCTCTATTAAAAAACAACACTCTTTTCCTGTGTTAAAATTAATAATTAAACAAAAAAATAGCGAATCTAAGGTGTGTATTCTCTTTATCGGGTAAGTTTACATGATTCTTAATTTTTGCGATATTGAAAATCAATAATCTGCTGGATATTTGATTTAAGCTATTTCATTAGATTTATGCCTCTTTTTTCTTTACATTTCTGATCACAAAATTCAACAAGAAGGTTAAAAAAAGGTTTCAATTGTGATCCCCTCAGCTCAATCATACTAATGAAAATATTCTACTGCTTAAACTTTCTACTCCAAGATAAATCCTAAAACTTAAAACTTGCAATCCATATGTTCTACTGTTGGGCCCGTGCTGACACAGGCCTTGCACTTCTAGTCAAAATAGAAAAGCATCTTTATAAAGGAATATATGTGTAAGGTTTATGAAATTTGCAAAGATAATAAAATTAGAGTGGCTTCCATATGATTTCTCGTATATATATATATAGAGAGAGAGATTTTCGCATAACACAATTTACTCGAAAAGTCACATTTAATATCTCACCGCTTAATCATTTGTTGGCAGTAGCTAAGTGGAATTTACTCGGACGATTGACCAACATATTTCCCTTGGGGCTTGCTAGTATTTCCTAATGTGTAATATTTTTTTCATCACTTACTGCCTATTTTGGGATTTAGCAGTATATCAATCCTGATTTTTTATGTGGTAGATATGGATCAAGTGACTCGTAGTTTTTTTTTTTCTGACTCAGTGCTTGTAGTAAGAAAAAAAATCTGACTATGCACTTAAGGGGTATTCTAGTGGTTAATGAAGTAGGTTGAAAACCTGAGGTCTTACGTTCAAATTTCAATACAATAATAACAACATGCTCAGTGTATTCTCATATAGTAGGGTCTGGGGAGGGTAGAGTGCAAGCAGATCATCCTACCACCTCATATGAAGAGGCTGTTTCCAATAGACCCCCGACATAGGACCGATAGCAATATAACAAATACAAAACAAAAATTCATATAAACTAGTACAATCTGCAAAATAAACTAACGTCACCAGCCACAAGATAATACTACAGCCAAAAGATAAAACTAAAGACTATCTATCCAAAACCATAGACAACACTCAACACCACAAACAAGAAACTTCAGACACAAATAAAGAACGCTCCCCTATTGTAACTAATGCACTCTCACCCTCAACTCTCTACCTTAATTCCCATTCTCCACACCTTTATATCAAGGGTCATGTCTTCCGTAAGCTGTAACTGCTCCATATCATATCTAATCACTTTCATCCAATATTTCTTTGGTCTACCTCTACCCTGCCTAAAACCATCCACAGTCAATGTCTCACACCTCTGCACTGGAGCATTAGAGCCCATCCTCATCACACGTTCGAACCAACATAACCTAACTTTATGCATCTTGTCCTCCACCGAGGCCACTCCCACTTGCTCCCGAATACTCTTATTATATTTCTTATCCTATCTTTTCTGGTATGACCACACATCCATCGCAACATTCTCATCTCCGCCACCTTCAATTTTCGGATGTGAGAGTTCTTAACTAGCCAACACTAGGTTCCATACAACATAGCCGGTCGGATTGCCACTCTATAGAACTTTCCTTTAAGTTTCTGGGGCACCTTCTTATCACATAAAACTCCCCAAGCAAGGCACCATTTCAACCACCCCATCCCAATACGATGCGTGATATCTTTGTCAATCTCCCCATTGCCCTAAATCATAGACCCTAGATACTTGAAACTCTCCCTCTTCTGAATGGGCTGGGAGTTCAGCTTCACAACCACACCAGCCTCCTACGACGCCTCACCAAACTTACACTCCAAATACTCCATTTTGGTCCAACGTACTTAACCGAAATCCTTTAGATTCAAGGGTTTGTCTCCAAATCTCCAACTTATCATTAATAAAGATGAAAATACTATAAATTTATATGGCCCACATAATTAATTTATTTATTGGTTTAATAATAATTGAATAAGTTAAATTCTTAATCTATATGGAAAGTTACCTAGTAGGATAATTACTGACTTCTAGTAGGATTGTATCCACAATTACTGACTCCTAGTAGGATAATGATTATATCCACCAATCACATTGATGAAACGTGAAAACATAACTGACTATTCCCATTATAAAAGGGGTCCTCTCTCTGCCAAAAGAAGAATAAGCTCTATCACAATTATTCTGAAAGTAAGGTAAAGAGAGAGAAAAAATTTAGTGCTTCTGCTATTACGCTTTTGCTTCCGCTAAAATCATGGAGAATTCAGGTAAGTAATTCTTTATTGAATTACTGTTATTATGTGTATGTAAAAATCATTAAGTTCAATGTTCCTGAATAATACAAAGGATTATGGATAGGATTATTTATGTATAAGATTGTTTAAGTTTATATAATCCGTTTTATGCTTACATGTGGTATCGGAGCCTGGTTTCGGAACAAGTGATTTTCCATTAAAATTAATGTTTCTCCATATCTTGTGAATTTTAATTATGTTTGTTAGAAATTTCACAATTATTGAATACGAAATTTGAAATATTGCTATTATTATAATTGATTCTATTTAAAAAAACATTAGTTTAATCTTTGTTATTTTAAATATTAAAGAAACAACTCTTTGTTGTTAGATCGTTGTAGTATGCAATAATAAAATTTATTGTTTCTTAATATAACTTGGAATCATATATGTAAGATTCGTTAATCACCAAAGTGATCGAATCTTTATGAAATTAATTCCAAAATAAAGGTTAAAGTTTAAATTAATTACTCATTAATATTGATGCTTATAATTTATCTAATAATTATGGGTAAATTAAATTTTTGGTCATAAGACATTTGTGGATCACCCAAAAGTTGATTGTTTGTTCGTATGACCAATAAATATTAAAGAGATAATTTTGATTTATCGTTAGTTTTATTTATTTATTTATTTATCCAAAGATGATAAATATTATTAATTGATGCATTAAATATTATCATTTTGTGTTAAATATATTTTAAGCATCATTATGTTTAAAGTTGTATTTTGATGTTTCGCCTAAAGGAGAACATCAATATACATTTAAGTAAGTCATTTCTGAATTTGATAATGTGTTTAAACTCGTATCTCAAAGTATTAACAAATAAGCATGTTCTAATTCAGCACTTGCCCTTCATTCGCACTCTACCTCTGTTACGACTTTTAATGGACTTAACTTTTTAGATTGGTGCGAACAAATCAAATTTCATCTTGGGGTTTTAGATCTTGATGTTGCACTTTACTCTGAAAAGCCAACTGCTATTACTGAAGCTAGCAGTGATGAAGAAAAGTCCTATTATAAGCAATGGGATCGGTCTAACAGATTAGGCCTAATGTTCATGCGAATGAATATTGCGGGCAACATTAAGACTACTCTTCCCAAAACTGAAAGTGCGAAAGAACTTCTGAAACTTGTGGAAGAGTCTTCCCAAACTGTTGATAAGTCTCTTGCTGGGACACTAATTGGTACTTTGACCACCATGAATTTTGATGGTTCACGTACTATGCATGAGTATGTCATTGAAATGACAAATATAGCAGCAAGACTTAAGTCATTGGGAATGGAAGTGAAACAAAATTTTCTTGTGCAGTTCATTATCAACTCATTATCGTCTGAGTATGGTCCTTTCCAAATGAACTACAATACTATGAAAGATAAATAAAATGTGCATGAATTGCATGGTATGTTGGTTCAAGAGGAAACGAGGCTAAAGAATCAAGGAACCCACTCCATTAATTATGTAAATCATCAAGGAGCTGAAAAGAAAGGAAAGAAGCATGGTAAGGGACAACAGAAGCAACTTAATGTTAATTAGTCCTCGTCTCAAGTACATAAGAAAGGAAACAAGAATGGAAAGTGTCATTGCAGTGGAAAATCTGGACACTTTCAGAAAGATTGCCTGAAACGTAAGGCATGGTTTGAGAAGAAAGGTAAGCCTTGTGCTTTTACATGTCTCGAATCAAATTTAACTAAAGTTCCTTATAATACTTGGTGGATTGACTCTGGTTGTACTGTTCATGTTTCTAATACTATGCAGAGATTCCTTACAATCCAAAACATAAACAAGAATAAAAGATTTGTTTACATGGGGAATAGAGTGAAGGCTCCAATTGAAGGTGTCGGGACTTATCGTCTTATTCTCGATACTGGGCGTCACTTAGATTTAGTTGAAACTTATTATGTTCCTTATCTTTCGAGAAATTTAGTTTCATTGTCTAAGTTGGATAAGACTAGATATTCTTTTAATTTTGGTAATGGATGTTTTAGTTTGTTTAAGAATAATTATCTCATTGGTACTGGTACTCTTTGTGATAATTTATACAAACTGAATCTTGATAATCTTTTTTCCGAAACACTCTTAACTCTGCATCATAATGTTGGTACCAAACAAAGTTTGGTGAATGAGCAATCTGCTTACTTGTGGCATAAATGTTTAGGTCACATATCTAAAGAAATGCTGGAAAGATTAGTTAAGAATGAAATTCTTCCAGATTTAGATTTTACTGATCTTAATATTGGTATAGATTGTATTAAAGGAAAACAAACAAAACACACAAAGAAAGGATCCACAAGAAGCACACAGCTTCTTGAAATTATACACACTGATATATGTGGTCCTTTTGATATCACATTTTTCAATAAAGAAAAATATTTTATCACTTTTATTGATGACTTTTACGTTATGGATATATCTATTTGTTGCATGAAAAATCTTAAGAGATTAATGCCTTAGAGGTATTTATTACTGAGGTTGAAAGACAATTAAATAGAAAGGTGAAAATAATCAAGTCTGACAGAGGTGGTGAATATTATGGAAGATATGATGAAAGTGGACAACACCCAGATCCATTTGATAAATTTTTCGAAAAGCATGGCATATGTGCTCAATACACAATGCCTGGTACACCATAACAAAGTGGTGTGGCAAAAAGGCATAATCGTACATTAATGGATATGGTTAGGAGTATGTTAAGTAATTCATTTTTACCTCCTTCGTTATGGATGTATTCTTTAAGGACTACTGTGTACTTGCTAAATAGGGTTCCTAGTAAAGCAGTCCCAAAGACACCTTTTGAACTGTGGACTGGTAGGAAACCTAGTTTGAGGCACCTGCATGTTTGGGGTTGCCCGACAGAAGTTAGAGTTTATAACTCACAAGAAAAGAAACTGGATTCAAGAACAATCAGTGGTTTCTTCATTAGTTATCCAGAAAAATCAAAGGGGTATAGATTTTACTGTTCTAATCATAGTACGAGAATAGTTGAAACTGAAAACGCTAGATTCATTGGGAATGGTGAAGTTAGTGGGAGTGAAGAACCACGTAATGTTGAAATTAAAGAAGTTAGATGTAACACCCCGTATTCAAGTACATGTATTGGCGTATTCAAGTACGTGTATTGGTCTTATTTATATGGAATTAATTTCTTTATTTTATTTATACCGGAATTTGCCCGTCGATGATTCCATGCGAAGGTTATTGAATAAGCTTTCCAATGATATAAAGATTTTCAAAAACGGATAGGTTTCGGATATAATCAAGCATGTTCGAAACTATAAAACGGTGGCCGGGATATTTGGGAATAGTAAATGTGCGGGGAAATTTCCTGCACACAAACTACTGAGGCCAGCCAATTTTTTGGGTCAACTTTGAATGATCATAACTCCCTTAATATAATGAACTGGGAGAGCTGCAACCTATGAAAAGAAAAATGTTTGAGTCTTCTTTCCAATGCAATTGGTTTCATCCAAATCCAACATCTGAGTAAGGAGTTATACTCGTTTCACTTCAGCCTCTCAAAATAGATTTTTAGGGTCAACTTCAAACGATCATAACTCCTTGTACAGAACGAACTGGGTGTCCTACTTTATATGAAATGAAATCCCTTTAAATTATGTTTCCAATGATACCAATTTCACCCAAATCCGATATCAGAGCAAAGAGTTATGGTCGATCTACTTTAGCTTATCAAAACAGTCCACCAAAGGACAGATTTGACATTATTTAAATTTTAAAGGCACTTTGGTCATTCCCTATGATATTATGGACGGGAATATGTGTATATATACATGTATATGAGTTCAAAAACTCATTTTCATCATCAATCATTGATAAAGAACAAACCTGAGCCAAATTTGACCTTTAAATTACTTTTGATTCAACTGTAGAAATTTCAAAGTAATTCGATAACTGCGTTTGTCATCTCGAGAGCTTCGAACGACACCTATTATTTGTGCAAACAGGATTGCATAATAAAGAGGTGAATTTTAAGGTATGAATATTGTTTGCCTTTGTTCCCTTCCATATGTATATGTGTGATAGAGGATTATATGTATTGGTTGTTATTGAAAGGTGATGAAAATGGGGTTATGGACTATTTTGCATAGTTTGATTGTATTGAATTGTGGAAGGTGGATATGGTAATTGAGTTATGGAAGGTGGATATGGTGATATACTATTGAATTGATGATTATTTATGTCTATGACTCAATTTGATTTAATGGATTGGTTGGAAGGATAAATGAATCCAAACTTGATATTGGAGGATGTTGTATGAATATGCATAGCATGTGAATGTAATTGGAGTATAAGAGGATTAAAGTGACACCCTTTATGGTGTAATTAAGGCTTACTACTTAACCACTAGTTTGATGAATTCAAATAATTAAATTGTGACGTTTGGTCGCTAATACTAGATTGCTATATATGTTCATTGTAGATGAATAATCCGAAAAGACGAGAAGTCCATTTGGGACTAGTATTGAAGGTTGACAGTCAGGTATGTAAAGCATGCTCTATACCATATCTTTGGCATGAAAGTGAACAATTGTTCTATTAAGAAAGTTTCCAAAGTTATTCAGTAATATGTGATCCATAATGGTTTTGTATGATGTCCTACGTTACCAATGAACTTATTTCCAACCTACAAGATGTCAAGACATCCCAATACTTACTTGTTTCCAAATCTTACATGTTTATTGCACTAATGAATGTCAGAAGGTATTCGGTTACTCAAACAAGATTCATGTGCTATTAATGACTCCAAAACGTTTCATTGATATACCAATAAGTTCCTACTTCATTGTTATGGCATTGATGACTCCAAAACACTTCATTGATGTGCCAATGAGTTCTTACTTCATTGTTATTGCATTGATGGTCTATTTATATGTCTCTTATTGATGTATCATTGTTTCAAAGTATCAAAAATGCGGTGGCGACCGAAATAACAATCTCAAAGATTAATTGAACTAAGTGATGAAAGTTCTCTCTTATCGGGTGGTATCCCAGGGGCATAAGCCTATCATGGGTCGATCCCTATTTATGTGTTTATGGGTGGTATCCCAGAAGCATAAGCCTATCATGGGTCGATCCCAGTTGATATGTATTGGAGGCATCCTGATGGTCACAGTACAGTGCAGTAATGATTACAAAGATGATAAGAACGAAGGTAAAGTGATTGAATAAATATAATGTACAGGTTGTCACAAGTTCTAGTAAGTGTGGTCCACTCCTATTACGATTTATTCACTTGTTTCTGATTTCTATTGAGCTCCTATATCATATGTGATTATCTACAGCTTTACATACTCAGTACATATTTCGTACTGACGTCCCCACGGGGGACCTGTATTTCACGCTGCAGGCACAGGTACCTCAGCTCATACACCGCACAAGTAGGAGCCAGGATATCCAGCTGCTTTTGGTGAGCTCCAGTTTGCTTCGGGGCTTTCTGTGTCATATCCAGTCACTTTTGGTATTGTATAGAAGTTAGTTATATGGCGGGGTGTGTCCCGACCTTAGTTAAACTCTGTGTATTGTCTAGAGGCTTTGTAGACCTAATGTACAGTCAAGGTGGTGTTTTGTTAATAGACCTGATGGCTCCAACGAACAAGTATTGTATATACATATATATGTGTGCTCGAGCTTATACAGGTGATTATTTCCTTTTATATGCGACATAATGTTGTCCGAATTTCGGGTTGTCATAGAGGTATGCATGGGAAGTATAAGGTTATGAGCTGGTTCTCTCGGGCCTCCTCGGTTACAGGTGCCAATCCGCGCAAATAGGATTTGAGGCGTGACATTAGAGTACGAATTCCTCTACCCTGTACTTCTTTTAAATTTGTTGTTCCTGAAGATGTTATACAAAAAAGTAATCAACAAGAACAACAAATTAATATTTCTACTAATAAAGCCATAATTGACGAACCTATAGTAGATAAACCACAAGAAGTAGCATCAAGAAGATCTCAAAGACAAAGGAGATCTGTTATTTCTGATGATTATTTGGTATATCTACATGAGTTAGAAATTGACTTGGGAATTGATGATGATCCAGTTTTATCTTCACAAGCCATTGAAAGCAATAATTTAGATAAATGGATAAATGCTATGAAAGATGAGTTCAAATCTATGGAACAGAATAAAGTTTGGGACCTTGTTGAATTACCCGAAGGCTGCAAAAGAGTTGGGTGTAAATGGGTCTTTAAGACCAAACGCGACTCAACTGGCAACATCGAACTTCACAAGGCCAGACTTGCTGCCAAAGGTTTCCCTCAAAAGGATGGCATTGACTATAAAAAGACGTTTTCACCCGTCTCTAGAAAAGATTCACTCAGAATTATAATGGTCTTGGTAGCTCATAATGACTTAGAGCTACATCAAATGGATGTGAAAACAACCTTTCTGAATGGAAATTTAGAGGAAGAAGTTTATATGAATCAACCTGAGGGGTTTTCTATTTAAGGAAAGGAACACATGGTGTGTAAACTTAAGAAGTCAATATATGGACTTAAACAAGATTCCCGATAATGGTATCTTAAGTTTAATGAAATGATTGTCACCTTTGGATTTAAAGAAAACACTGTTAATCGGTGTATATATCTGAAGGTCAGTGGGAGTAAGTTTATTATGTTAGTCTTGTATGTTGATGACATCTTGCTGGCTACTAATGATCTTGGTTTGTTACATGATACCAAGAAATATCTCTCTAACAACTTTGAAATGAAAGATATGGGTGAGGCATCCTATGTGATTGGAATAGAAATATTTCGAGATAGATTACAAGGATTGTTGAGATTGTCTCAGAAAACCTATATTAATAAAGTATTAGAGAGATTTAGAATGGAAAAATGCTCATCCAGTCCCCTTCCAATTCAGAAAGGAAATAAGTTTAGTCTCAATCAATGTCCAAAGAATGACTTGGAACGAAAGCAAATGAAAGATATTCCTTATGCATCAATAGTTGGGAGTCTTATGTATGCCCAAACATGTACAAGGCCAGACATCAGTTTTGCTGTTGGGATGTTGGGCCGATATCAAAGTAATTCCGGAATGGATCACTAGAAGGCTGCAAAGAAACTGTTGCGATACTTACACGGAACGAAAAATCATATGCTCACTTATAGAAAATCTGATCATTTAGATGTGGTTGGATATTCAGATTCAGATTATGCTGGTTGTGTGGATACAAGAAAATCCACATTTGGATATTTGTTTCTATTAGCTGGAGGAGTAATATCATGGAATAGTGCGAAGCAGTCTTTTATAGTTGCATCCACTATGGAAGCTGAGTTTGTGGCATGCTTTGAGGCCACAGTCCAGGCTAATTGGCTACGAAATTTTATTTCAGGACTTGGACTAGTCAACAACATAGCCAGGCTGCTGAAAATTTATTGTGATGATACTGCCGCAGTTTTCTTCTCTAAAAATGATAACTATTCAAAAGGTGCTAAGCATATGGAATTGAAATACTTTTCGATTAAAGAAGAAGTCCAGAAACATAAAGTGTCAATTGAACATATTAGCACTAAGCTTATGATTGTTGATCCTTTGACGAAAGGATTACCGCCCAAAACATTTATTGAACATGTTGAAAGGATAGGTCTTATTGATAGCAATGAATGATTTTATGTAAAGACTTTATTATGTTTATGAAATTGACATTTTGAGCTCAAATTATATATGTTTCTGTTGTTACCTGCTTTCTCTTGTATACATAATACTGTGAATGATGATAACAGGTTCTGACTTAGATAAAGTATTCTAAGTATTATTGTTGGACCCATTATGTATTTGAAAGGTTATGTTAGGTAATAGGCTAATATTGTAGTACATGGAAGGAACTATGTCAAGTAAAGGGACGTACAATCGCCATGACTCATTTTAGTTGATTTATTTAACGATGACAAATGATGGTTGATTTAACGTTAATAGTGCACATGATTGACGTACCAATTAAACCATTAAATTAACATTGTGTGTGCCAAGTGGGAGAATGTAAATTTCTATGGCCCACATAATTAATTAATTTATTGATTTAATAATAATTGAATAAGTTAAATCCTTAATCTATATGGAAAGTAATTACTGACTCCTAGTAGGATTGTACCCACAATTACTGACTCCTAGTAGGATAATGATTGTATCCACCAATCACGTTGATGGAACGTGAAAACATAATTGACTATTCCCGTTATAAAAGGGGTCCTCTCTCTGCCAAAAGAAGAATAAACTCCATCACAATTATTCTAAAAGTAAGGTAAAGAGAGAGAAACAATTCAGTGTTTCTGCTATTACGTTTTTGATTCCGCTAAATGATGGAGAATTTAGGTAAGTAATTCTTTATTGAATTACTGTTATTATGTCTATGTGAAAATCATTAAGTTCAACGTTCCTGAACAATACAAGGGATTATGGATAGGATTGTTCGTGTATAAGATTGTTTAAGTTTATATAATCCGTTTTATGCTTACAAAAATATTAGATGATTCTTTCTATTTTAACTTCGATAGATAGAGTTACCTCGTATCTGTTATTGATGGACATTGAAAGATATCTCATGGATCGAGTTGAAGCACACAAAATTTGGATCCAAAAATAATTTTGAGATAGAAAATTTTTAAGCCTCGTACACCCTTACATGTGTAAACTTTGTCCCAAGTCACAATGTCTTTCACACCATTAGATATGTAAACTTTGTTTCAAATCACGATGTCTTTTTTTTATGATAGTAGATTCATCTGATTATAAATAACTCTAGCATACTACTTCAATCAGTTTAATCACTACCTGACATCAGAAATTTTTTTGTACAACTAGCTTGATCTCCAAATAATAAAACCTTTATAAATTGAAACCACTATTATATAACAAACTTTTTCATAAGAGAAAAAGTTGATTGTCGTCATATAAATAATTCATTCAAATATATTAATAAATGATGAAATACTCTTTACCGTCTTTATCTATATCTATATCTATATCTATATCTATATCTATATCTATATCTATATCTATATTTATAATCTATATCTATAATCTATATATCTATATAATATATTAAAAGTGTGAAGACCCTTAAAAAAGTAAATTGGATTTTTTGCCCTTCATTAAAACAGTCCGCTTTAGACAAAACCGACTTTTACCCTCTTCCCTGCAATTAAATTCTTCAAAATAAATATAATAAAATTTTCCTAAATTTTCCTAATTTTCCTTTACCCAAATTTTTCTTTGCCCGTTTTATGTATTTTAACCAAATTTAGCTTTTCTCCATAATAAAATTTCCCTAACTAAAATTTTCCTAATTTTCCTATATCCAAATTTTTCTTTACCCGATTTCTGTATTTTAACCAAATTTAACTTTTCTCCATAATAAAATTTTCCTTTACCCAAATTTTTCTTTACCCGTTTTATGTTTTATTAATCCTATTTGATTCCTACTTGGTTTCTTTCAACCACGACTTTTCCTGTCCTTTTATATAAACGTTTGAGCTTTTTTTTTTTTTTTCATTTTTCATTATTATAAACAGCTGCGATCTTTCATTGTTTTTTGTCTCAACAAAGTTTAATTGTTTTCCCGCACAGTTTCAATAATTTCAGGTTTTTGATCGTTATATCATCTCTCCCTTTTTACGTTGTTAATTTAAACACACTATTACTTGTTATGTCAACTTAATTTTGCTAAGCTTAATTTAGCTTAATGTGTCCTTTTAGTTCAATATTTTTTATTTTCTACTTCTCATAACTTCTCATAGCATACCTCAACATATTTCATTCTATGTGTCACTTTAGTTGAATATATTATATTTTTTGTTGCTCATAACTAACTTCTTTATCTACCACCTACCAACAAGATCGCTCAGACAAGAATTAGTTGAATCAAAATTGAAGCTTTGTGATCACTATTATATTTTTTTTATAGTTACAGGTTGTAGATGAATGTCAGTTGGTTTTGGAGAATTTCTTGTGTAAAGGTTAGATTTAATTGTATTGTTTTGATATCTTTATTATCTTATTGTTATTTTATTTTAATTTACAGATGCTAGATGAATGCGGGTCGGCTTTAAAAAAAATTTTAGGTAAAGGTTAGGGTTAATTGTATTATTATAATATCTCTATTAGTTTGTTATTTTGTGGTAGTTTAAATCGGCTTTGAGAAATTTATGTGTGTAAAATTTAAGTTTAATTGTATTATTTTGATATCACTTTTATCGTATTATTTGTTGCAGTTTACAGGTGATAGATAAATGTTGGTCGGCTTTGAAGAATTTCGGAAGACTATAAGAAAATTTTTGTGTGTAGAGATTAGATTTAGTTGTATTATTTTTATGTCTCTATCATTGTATTATTTTGTTGCAATTTACAGATGGTAGATGAATATCGATCGACTTTTAAAAATACTTTTGGTAAATGTTAGGTTTAATAAATAAATTCTCCATCTTTATATACTCAAAAGATATTAAATTTAATTATTATATTCATCTTTATTATTTAAACAACTATCTTATTTAGTATAATGTTTGAACTCATCAAAGTGAGGTACACGCGCAAGACGCATACACCTAAACTAGTATATAAATAGATCCATGTCACTTTTCAAAATATCAAACAAATAAAAATTATGCATGAATTATACTTTGACAATTTTTTTAAAGTAAGACCATCAATTTGAGATTTCCGTAATTGACCTGATCATCACAATTGATCCGATTATATAATATATCAAGCAATAAATTTTAATGTTGATGAGAATCATATAATATACTGAAAAAGAAAAAGAATGATTCCTTAAATCTAAAATAAAATAAAAGAAATAATGACATATAAAAATTTCATTCATTAATAAATAAGAACTATAAATTCAAGAAAAAAAATTATTTTGTTATTTAAAGAGGTGAAAAATAAATCATCAAAAAACTTTTAAATAAAAGGTTAAAAACAAAATTCAAGGTTGGAAAAGAAAAAGAGATGACAAAATGACCCTAAACTTGATATCAAATTATAACTTTGACCTTAAACTTTGACAGTGCACAAATATGACCTTTAACTATTTAAAACTACACAAATATAACCTTCGATTCTACGTGGCATTGGGCGCGTCCAGCTTAAAATCTAAGGGCATAATACATAAATATGACCCTAAACTTGACACCAATTTATAACTTTGATCTTAAACTTTGACAATGCACAAATATGACCTTTAACTATTCAAAACTGCACAAATATAACCTTTAAATAACTTTTCACTATTATTTTTTCATTATTTTCGGTTCAAAGATGAAAATGACATCTAATTTCTTTTGTCATTGCGAAAAAAAAGTATTATTGAAGATTTATTAATTAGGTGGGTCAGCCTCATACGAAAAAATCGTGCGGGTATGTATATATATTATAAAGCAGAGGGCGAATTTAAGTTATATATTTATTTAAATATTAAATGAAATATGAAACTATACTAATAAAAAAAATTATAGTTTTAATAAAACGTTATTAAATTAACTTCATTAAGGATAGTAGTAGTAGTATATTAAATTAACGTTATCAAAATAACGTTATTAAAATGTTATTAAATTAACGTTATTAAAACGTTATTAAATTAACGCAGGGACAGACCTACGTGGTTGCCATGGGGTTCACCCGAACCCCCTCGGTAAAAAAATTATGTTGTATATATAAGGTAGAAAATCTATATTTATGTATGTATATTAATGTTGAACCACATGAAACAAGACACTTAGATAGCCTAGTGATGTTAATTACTCTTCTTGTGCGCTTCCTTCAGCCTACTGCGCGGATTCGATCCCTACTAGTGGTTGTTCTTTTTTTTGTTAATAAAAAAAAAGTTAGGTGTTGCTGCTGTAGAAATAAATAAATAATAATAATAAAAAAAATGACGTCGTTTTAACACAAAAAACAAAACTTTGACAGTGCACAAATATGACCTTTAACTATTCAAAATTGCACAAATATGACCTCCCTCCAAGTCAGCCCTTTTAACGACGTGACACCGTGGGATTGGATTACCTTTGCACGTAGGGGCGAGTGAAACTCACGCATGGGGTTGCAAAATCGAATGTCATATTTGTTCAGGTTTTGAATAGTTAAATGTCCTATTTGTGCACTATCAAAGTTTAAGGTTAAAATTATAATTTGGTGTCAAATTTAGGGTCATATTTATTTATGTATTATTAAAAAAAAAAAACGAATAGAAAAAGAGCAAGACTTGGGATGTGCTTGATACGAATGATTTTTTTTAAAAAAAATATTCTCTTTTTTATTATTTCACTTTCCTTTTTTCACATTCTCAAATAATACATTGAGTCAAATATGTTAAACAGAAACAGATATACTTTAATCAACATCATCAATTGCTAAATGTATATTTTTTAACTTAGATCTCTATTAACATGATTTCAGCCCTACAAAAGTTAATTTCTATAATAAATTATTTTTACACTATCAATACGTATGAATAACTTTAATTTTGTCAATAGGTAATTTCACTTTTTATCGCTGTACTAAAAAACACTGTTATATTGAAAAAAACTTTTTTTTATCTTCAAAAATAATAAGAGTATTAGCCTGTTTGATCAAACTTCTAAAATCAGTTAATTCCAACCAATGTTTTTTTGAAGTACTTTAAAAAAAATTGGTAAATTATATTTGTATTTGATGATAAACTTTTTCGTTTTTTTTAAGCAGTAATTAATGTTTGAACAAAACTTTTTAAAATTATTTTAAAATGTATTTTTCTCAAAAATATTTTTATTAAAAATTATTTTTTTAGCTTCTGAAAATAATTTTTACTACTCTCCATAAACACCTGGCCAAATATCTCACTTTTTTAAAAATAAGTATTTTTACAAAAAATTAGCACTTTAAGAAAAAAATTAAACTTGATCAAATCGATTATAAAACTATAAAACACAAATAAATCATTTTTCTAAAATATGATATACCATCATTTATGAAAATACACTAAATATTTTATTGTTATTCGGATTTACCTATTTCGTTTTTTTTAAGCAGTAATTAATGTTTGAACAAAACTTTTTAAAATTATTTTTAAATGTATTTTTCTCAAAAATATTTTTATTAAAAATTATTTTTTTAGCTTCTGAAAATAATTTTTACTACTCTCCATAAACACCTGGCCAAATATCTCACTTTTTTAAAAATAAGTATTTTTACAAAAAATTAGCACTTTAAGAAAAAAATTAAACTTGATCAAATCGATTATAAAACTATAAAACACAAATAAATCATTTTTCTAAAATATGATATACCATCATTTATGAAAATACACTAAATATTTTATTGTTATTCGGATTTACCTAATTAGTGTTTAAATCAAAACACATAAAATTTCAATAAATAAGAAAAGAGTAAATACATAAAGTAGTCATTAAAGTTGTCTCAAATTTACAAATAGACACTTAAAGTTTGAGACATTTTATTATCCTATTGAACAAATTAAAAGTGGAACAAAGATTGCATTTTCCAGCCAACATCAGCTACAAGAAAAAAAAGTGCAATCACGCACCAATTACTGTTCACCACGTGTCAATTTATTTATTTAATTATGTTTTTATTACTTCATTTGTTTTCATTTTCCTTTTTTTTTTTTCCTTTCTCTCTCTTCCATTCTACACCCTATTACTCTCTACATTTTACCACTGCTAAATGTTCAACTTTGATTACTTTCTTTTTAATAGGGTTGCTCAAAATCGAACCGTAATTATTAATCCAACCTCAAAATTAATTTATTGGCTAATTGGTAATGAGTTATTAGATTAATGGTTGGAGAACGGATAATTTTTTTTATAATTAATGGCTTATTGGTGTAGGGATGAATTACTCAATTTTTTTATCGGGTAAACCGTTAACCATTAAGAATTATTATAATTATATTTTTACCCCTATATATACAAGTATCTTTTGACAATTCAATATATAAAACTCCATTTATTATTCTATTCACTTCTTAATTTAGAAAATACATGTCACTTCTTGTGATATCTAACTATAAAGTGCAGTTAGACTCCCTAAAATGTAAAGAAAATCTGAAATTAATTCTTAAACCAAAACATAAATTATTCTTGACAGCACAAAGGACCGCAATAAAAATGAAACAACCCAAATGTATCATTCACAAAGTTTGATACAAAACATAAAAATTCAAATAATATTAAACTTTTAATTTTTTTTCTGTCAATCCAGTAATTAAAAATGTTTCTACATACATTTTAGGTCTAGAAGAAAATTCTTATTTGATTCGATGTTTTAACCTATTAAATAACTACACGAACAAAACTCAAGAAGCCTAAGAGATTGATAAATAGATCAATCATAGTATATAAACAACTTAGTCGGTGAAGAAATGGAGGAACTACCAATAATCGCTCGATATTTTATTCTCTCTTAAATTTATCTGTTACACCGTTCGATAACCATCCGTTAGTTGTTAATCTGATATCGAACCAACCGTTATCTTATTGGGTGGCTAGCGGATTAGTATATTTAAAAACCGATAACCAATAAGTTGAATCGCTAAGCATAATTATCCAACCGATCCAACCGATAAGCAGCTCTACTTCTTAGCACCTTTTATTTTATTTTATTTTGTCTCTTGTTAATTATTTTATTTTTTGTTTAGATAGAAAACCAAGATAAATTGGGCTGAGATATATGATTGAGCTTGAATTTTTTTCTTTGTATTCGTATTGTTCTAAACCTCTAATTACTTCGTTATCACAATTATTGTTAAATCATCATTGGCTTATCATCAAATTAAGATTTTAAAATCAAATATAATTATGTTGGATCAAAATTTTATTAAAATTAAATCTTATGCTCTTTTTAACCAAAAAATCGTAGTTTCATAACAAAAATTAAAAGAACCGTATAATAATTGACCGATTATAAACTTAAGGTGAAAGAACTTGAAAAACGAGTAGAAAGAAATGAAAGGAAAAACATAAACAAAAAGATATTGAAAAAATGAAAGAAAATGATGGAGAGTTGGATGAAGAAGATAGGAGAAAAAAAGAATTGAAAAATAAATTAAAATAATTAAAAATTATTTTTAATAAAATAAATACTGATTTTTGGTGGTTAGACCGGTTTTGTTGTATGAGGCGGAGTATTGGCCTGTTAAGAAGACCCACATTCAGAAGATAAAGGTGACGAAGATGAGAATGCTTCGGTGAATGTGCGGATATACTAGAAAAGATAGGACTAGAAATGAGGTTATTCAAGAAAAGGTGGGAGTGGCTTCGGTGGAAGCCAAGATGAGGAAAGCAAGGTTGAGATAGTTCGGTTATGTGATGTGGAGGAGCACGAATGCCCCAGTGCGGAGGTGTGAGAGGTTGGGAAGGGATGGTTTCAAGCGAGGTAAAGATAGATCGAAGAAATATTAGAGGGAGGTGATTAGACATAACATTGAACAACTTCAGCTTACCGAGGACATGACCTTGGATAGGAAGTTGTGGAGAAGGCGAATTAGGGTAGAAGGTTAGTCTGAGTTAGGATATTGTATGTTTTGGTGTATACTTGGAGTATCTTGATTTTGGTATTATAAAATATGTTACTTTCAATTATATCTTGTTCTATTACTATTCCGTATCTTTTCTTATATTGTTTTATTTTGAGCCGGGAGTCTATCGAAAACAACCTCTCTATCTCACTTTTGAATTAGTGGTATTAACTGCGTATACTTACTCTTTTCAGACCCCACTTGGTGAGAATATACTGGGTATGTTGTTGTTGTTGTAAATAAATATCGAGTTCCTTATAAAAAAATTAAAATTCTACTTGTTTCATACTTTATTGTAGAGTGAGGTATACTATCCACGTCATGTGGGGTCAAAAGATTTTCTCCGTTCTATTTTACTTGTCCCAATTTAATATTGCACATTGATTAAGAAAAATAATTAATAACATGACTATTTTATCATAATACCCCTATTAAATGATATTTACATTTTAATTTGGAGAAAAAAAAATTAATACTAAGGGTAAAAAAGGAAAAAGAAAATTAACTTGTCTTGATTAATAAAAAATAACAAATAAAATGAGAAATCAAATTATAAAATTTGAGACAAATAAAATGAAATGGAGAAAGTATTTATGATGGTATTGATAGATGTTTTGGAGTAATAAGATTGTCACAAATTTAAAATGTTTTTTTAAAAAGGTAAAATGTTCTTTTGGACCCTTGTACTGTGTCGGTTTTGTAAGTTAGACACTTCTACTTACATGTTTGTCATCTGAACTCCTGAACCCACTAAAAAGCAATATTTTAAACTCTTTTTTGGTGAGTGTAACACACTCTCCCCATGTCAGCTGCCATGTCACTTGCCACATCTGCCATATCAGCTACCACGTCATCTTTAAATATAAAAAATATTAAATATTAAAATAAATAAATAAATAAACAAACAAACAAACAAACCCCCTTTCTCTCTCTTCCCCTTTTTTTTCTTTTCCAGTTCTTTCTGTCTGTCCCCCTTTTCAGTTCTTTCTTTCTCTGTTTCTTCTTTTTTTTTTCTTTTTCTTATTCTTCTTCCTCCTCTTCTCATTCTTCTTTTTCTTTATCATCTTTATCTTCTTATTCTTCTTGCTCTACGAAAAAATTAAAAAGCGAGGGACGAAAAATTTAAGAAGTATGAAAAGAAGAGATTTTTGTGATTTAGGTGATTCAAGAAACTTGAAATTCAATGTAAAAACTCATTTTTATACTTTCTTTAGACTCTTTATGATTAGGGTAATTCAAGAAAGTTTGAAATTCTTGAAATTCAATGTAAAACTCAATTTTTGTGATTTTTTTGTGATTTGGGTAATTCAAGAAAGTTGAAAATTCTTGAAATTCAAAGTAAAGATTCAATTTTTATCTTTCTTGGGATTTCTTGTGTTTTGGGTAATTCAAGAATGTTGGAAATTCTTGAAATTCAATGTGAATATTTTTGTGAATTGGTTAAAATTTAATGTTGAGACTTCTTGAAATTTTTGTGAGTTGGTTGAAGAAAAAGAACTTAAGAAATTTTTATGAATTGGTTGAAGAAAAAAATTCAATGGTCAGTGGTATAGTGTGTGATAATATTTGTGGATAAGAAAAAGAATTTTCCGATGAGGCTTTGTCGGGAAGGTGGGGGGGGGGGGGGGGGGTGTGGGGGGGTTTGGCGGGGTTAGTGGGGGGGGGGGGGGTGGGGGGGGGGGGGGGGGGGGGGGGGGTGGCTGAGGGGGGGGAGGTTTTTTTTTTTTTCTTCTTTTAAATTTATTATTTTTAAAAATATCTTTAAATTAAGAAGATGGAGGAAAAAAAAGGCAGGTCCTTTTTTGTTTTTTAATTTTAGTATTAATTTTATTTTTTAAAATTATTTTAATATAAAATTGATCAAAAATTGATCCTTACTCGCACTCCAGGCAAGCGACTACACTTTCGTAGTCTTAGTCAGCCATTTCAATGCCACTTAGGCAAAGTCAACGATCAAAGAATACAAAATGTTGTCTTTTAGTGCGTTCAGGGGTCCGGATGACAAACATGTAAGTAGAAATATCCAACTTATAAAATGATCATAGTACAAGAATCCAGAAAATCATTTTGCGTTTTAAAAATTTGAGACAATTTTATCTTTTCTCTTTAAAAAAGCTTTCCAAACGCGCACGAAGAGGAAAGTAGGAAGTCCCTTTTGACAGGCAAACGTCGAAGGACTCATGTAAGCAAGAAAGGGACCCCAAAACCATATTAGTCCACCTTACCAATATGTCACGTGTAAAATGTAAACAATGCAAATAAATAAATAAATCATATTTGCAATCACAAAGTTTCCACTATTTAATCATTTATCTGAAACAAATAATTATAATATGTAAATAGTAATTTGAAATCTAAAAATAGACAATTTATAATAGCGTGAATATTATATACTATTATTTGGTTAGTGGAATAAAGAATCACCATATGCAGAAAAATTATGAAATTATCTCATTCCAGTTTTGGTAATTTTTTGATTACAAGTTAATAATTTTGGATTATTTATATCATTAATTATATAATAGTTTTCCTACCACACTCATGTCAAGATAATTTAACAAAATAATTTATTTGTCCTTCTCCAAATCTTTTTAACCATAATTTTCAATACATATTTATCCTAATTAATCCACTTTAATCACATTTTAAATTCAATAATTTTTTTTTTTTTAAAATAGCAATTAAAATATACCCTTTAAATAATTTTGTAATTATATAAATTATGTATAATTTTAATACCAAACGAAATGGATATAAGCGAAGAATCCTTTTTCAATATATATATATCCACGTATTGCAGTTCCCAAGAAGACCCATGATCGACCCCACACACTACCGTGTCTGTACCAGCCTTTGTGCTCTCATTCATCACCTAGAATTCAAACCCGCCTGCCTACTTTATTTGTTAAATAAATAAATAAATAAAGGATCAATTCAATTGGAATTTGTAATAACTTGGATTGGAGTCTTTGGTTTTGACATTTGTTAAAGGACCAGAGTATACAATTCTTGATTACTCATAATTTGTGTACTTATATTATAGAGAAAGAGAGAGAAGAAGATGTCAGGTGATCTGGAATCTATATCAGAGGCGACATCTGGAGCCATTGGAGCTTTAGTTAGCACTACTATTTTGTATCCTCTTGATACCTGCAAAGCTAAGTATCAAGCTGAGGTTCAAGCTCACGGTCTCCGTAAATACAGGTTCTTGTTTTTACCTACCACCCTTCTACTGTTCTCTCTCATCATGTGATCAGGTCTTTTTTGTTTTGCTCTTTGATCAGTTTTTTTGGTTGTTTTGTGTAAATGGGTATTTGTTTGTTTCTGACTGGATGATGCTTTTTCTTGAATCCTGTTATTATTTTGTGGAGAAAAAGTCAAAAGGAACATGAATTTTCTATGAAGGGGTCCCTTGATCTGTGATCGAAGTTTGGATCTTTAAAAGGGACTTTTGCATCTGGTTCGTTTTTTTTTTTTTTAAAAAAAAAACAAAAAATTAGTTAACGGATCAACTGAAATCCATGTGGCTAAATCTAGTTTTTCCAAGAATAAAAGTGAATGTTGTGTTTGGAAAAGCTTCCATTGCTTAATTTAGATAATATATTCGCCTTTATTAAAGAGTTTGTTCTTCAAACCATCATGTTATTTTATTGCCTTTTGGCTAAAAAGGCTTTTTTCTGCAGAATATGTTTTTCTTGAGGAGAATACTACTTTTGTAGTGAAACATTTGGAAGTGATTTCGTGGGTAGACCTTTCAATATTCTAGCCTTCGATTGCGCACGTTAGAGAGTTTTTCAGTGTTGAGATCTACAGAGAAAGAAAGAAAGGATGCCCCAAAATTTTCTAAGTCATCAGGGTTAACGAATAACAACTATTTGTTCTTTAAAGTTGTAACAAAACTTACGTCATCTAAGGAGGGTAGCAAGAAATATCTGTAAGAACTGACTTATCAAGGAAAAATAAAGTTTATGCGAGTACCGAGTTCTTTGTAGGAATACACTGGGTTTGTTGTTGTTGTTGTTGTTGTTGTATGCGAGTACCGAGTTGTCCCAGGACTGCCAACAGTTGAGGGCATAAGTCAAAGGAAAAGTCCATTCCAAAGCTTCATTTTATCTTGAAAATTAAGAGACAACACTCATAATGTGTGATATTAGCTGTGCTGTTGGCATAATCCGTATTAACCTCATGTGTCATAACTATGCATGTTGCACATCTTTTGTTGATCCCATGATCTGCAAAATTTCACTATTTTCTGACTTTGTATTCTCTCGTGAAACTTGATAGGCGTGGTGGGGAATTGAGGTATTGCCTTTATATAATATAAATGTCCAGCCTTTAGAATTTCTTGGCAAGAAGGTTTTGTCATTATCGTACAAAAAACAGTGTGACTATGATGCTTGATCATCAAAGTTGCAGTTTTCCAATCCAAGGAAATCTTGCTTTAGTCAATTGAGAAAATTCTCTAATGTCAGATAGACCAAACAGATGGTGTACTTGAGGTTTCTATTGCATCTTCTGCTTATATTAGAAGGTTTAACAAGTATCTCTACCTCCTCTCGTTCAGGATCACTAGAGAGATTTTTATTGATTGCAGACCTTTAGTTTAAGAAGTTTCATTTTAACAGGATATCTTTGGAAAACACATGATTATTTAATTGAAGATGTCTATTTTACTACTTTTAGAACGAGGAAATTTCCCGTGTATTCTCATGAGCTTTTTTGAGTGATCTTCCTGCTGCGTGTGATAACACTGTTCTTCAGGATGTCTCATCATTATTACTTTGTACAAATGACAGTAAATTTTCTTGGGTAGAAATTTTCTCTTTTTTGTTTACCAAGATGACTGAGAAAATCTTCATTGAGCTTATTACCTAGTTTACTGTAAATGAGTTCCTGCCAAAATGCTTAGTTTAAATCTCTCACTACTTACTAAAGCCCAATTTATCATGAGAATGTTGTTAACAACTGACGTTTCATTCTCGTGGTAGTGAGAAGAGATCCCTTATTTGAATATGACTAACCATTCCCTTGAAGGTTTGAAATTTATAATGAAGTCTGGGACTGAGATGCCTTTAGTTTCTTTTACTGTGTCCTCTTTTTCAATTATTACTGATCTCATTGAAGTGACATAACACATCTGGTATTTGTACATTCCACATCCTTTCTGACAATATGCCAATAATTAATATTTGAATACAATTTTTATTTTTTTTGGAACATCTTCCACAGCATCTATTAGAAAATGAGGTATTATGCTTTTTACGACATTGTTAATTTTGTCATTGATTCACTTTTGCCCTTCTGCAGGAATATCTCTGATGTTCTGGTGGAGGCAGTATCAAGTGGTAAGATCCTGTCACTGTACCAAGGTCTGGGAACCAAGAACTTGCAATCTTTCATTGCGCAGTTTGTGTATTTCTACGGATATAGCTACTTTAAGAGACTCTATTTGGAGAAAAGTGGTTCCAAATCCATTGGAACTACAGCCAATTTGTTAATTGCAGCGGCAGCTGGTGCTTGTACAGCCATAACAACTCAGGTAAGATGTTTGTATACTTGCATTTGATCAATTTCTTGTTAAGTGACTAAAGAGTAGTGTCGAAGTGTTCCTATTTTTATCTCTCTTGCATGTTGTGAGGAAATACGGCCTAAGAGTGTGTTTTGAAATCGTATTTTATGTATCAACAGAAAATGCTTGTTTCAACAACTGAGCTTTTTGTCTTTTTGGCTATGGTAGATAACAAACAGTAATGCCGATCTGGCTGTTTCCAACTGGGGAAGGAACTAAAAACTGAAATCATTGAGACATTGAAACTAGTTTTATGCATCTTTCAAATAAAATGTGTCCTCACAATTTTCCCAAGGCAAAATTCCGAAGTTTTGGTTGTGTCTTAATTAAAAGTAGTGCTCCTATTCTTAATTCTGGCACATAGACCAGTAAATATTAGTGGAGCGACTTTCCAGGTTGTTCATAGCTGCTCTTTGCAAAAGGTTTAGTGAAACTATCTCTATTTAAGATCTGTTGTTCTAAACACTAAATTTCTCAAATGTCTAATCCATGGTGTGTGATAATTTCATGACTTATGAATTATGATATAAGCGTTTTCTGTACTAAGAAATGAAAATATAGGTGCATGAGCCAAAAACTTATTGTCAAATGTCCATGGGTCTTACTCCAATTGATTGTTATCAGATTCAATGGATATTTGCAAAGCCAAAACCATATCGTTTAATTTCATACATCTGAAAATGATGCTACTCAGTTGGATTCTGATGTTATTTGATGTTCTGTAGCCACTGGATACTGCTTCCTCGAGGATGCAGACAAGTGCCTTTGGGAAATCAAAAGGCCTTTGGAAGACACTTACAGAAGGTAGTTGGAGTGAAGCATTTGATGGCCTTGGGATTTCTTTACTGTTGACTTCCAACCCTGCCATTCAGGTACTTAAACATTCTTCAATATTGCTTGTAAAACTGAAGTAGTGACTAGTTGAATTAGTATACAGATTTGATTTAATTAAATGGAGTCTTGTGAATTCAAGTAATGTTATTATATGTGAAGCCACAATTTCTGCTAATTATCGATTTAGTTTTCTAAAATAGATGTTTACGTGATGCAGTATACAGTTTTTGATCAACTCAAACAACGATTGCTGAAAGGTAAACAGAAGACAACAGGGAAAGACACATCGCCTATTGTACTTTCTGCATTCTCAGCTTTTGTGTTAGGTGCACTGTCAAAGAGCATAGCCACTGTTCTGACCTATCCAGCGATCAGGTTTGATATCTTTTGACTTCTATCATGGATTGACGTTAATGTAGATCCAGTATAAGCCTTTTAACATTAATCCTGAAAACAGGTGTAAGGTCATGATTCAAGCAGCAGACGATGATGAGGATAAGAAGGCTGAACCAAAATCAAGTAAGACAATCAGCAATGTCATATGCTCTATCTGGAAGAAAGAAGGAATCTTGGGTTTCTTCAAGGGATTACATGCTCAAATCCTCAAAACAGTGTTGAGCTCAGCATTGCTTCTAATGATCAAGGAAAAGATCTCTGCCACAACTTGGGTCCTCATACTATCACTTAGGAGAATTCTGCTGGTCAGGCCGAGAAGGCTAAAAAGTGCTTAAAAATTGCAGTCAGCTGAGCTGATTGCGTGTAAAAAAAAGGTCTATATGACAAATCAGAAGAAAGAAAGTTAATTTGGAAGGTTGCAGTCTTAGTTAGTTTCGAGGGGGGGAGAAGGCTCCCTGTTAAACGGTGTTCAGGTCCATGGCATACAGATGAAATTACTGTCATCAAGGTGGCTCAAGCAAGTTGATGAATTCAAGAGGAATAATATGATAGTTTTTGGTCTTCCTAGAAGAGAATAATCTGACAAGAAAATTTTTATTTTATTTATTTATTTAGAAACGTTAGAATAATGTGGTTAAGTAATCTGTTTCTAGTTGCTTTGAACAATTAGGTTCTCTAGAAGAAGAAGAACGGGGTTTGCTTCTGGCAGCAACATGCTTGACCGGCCCCGTCCGGCTTCCAAAGTTTTTGTGGTACTTGTCAACTTTGGATCCTTGTTACTTGCCCAAGCATTGCCCAAATAGGTTCTTTCATGTGACTTGCCCAAGCATTGCCCAAATAGGTTCTATCTCTCATTACATTCCAACTACTATATTATTGGATTTACAGGAAGTCGTAGCGTCTGGGAGATAATTTATTTTTTACTATGTGTTTTTCTTTGTTCCATAGTACAGAGGGAATATGCTTAAACACAACGCTTCGTGGAAATTACAAATAGAAAGCATAGTTAAAGAGGTTTTATGAGTAAACTAGTAATCTCCATCTTAGGCTTCGGCGCGCTATCACCTCACTCAATACCACAACTAAAAATTCAATGCTACAAGTGAAAAAAGCACTATTGGTACATATATTGAATAGGAAAAAACTTTTTCGCCATAATTTGGCCATAATAGTAATAAATGCTATTCACATTATAAACTAATTTATTTTAAGACATTTTTACCCTTTTTATCCTAAATTTCAATTTCTAACATTACTTCATTTATTATACCATTTTCCAATACATTGAAAACTATCCCAATACATGGGAATGAATAATTTATGTATTTAATTATAATTATTTAATTTTATTAATTGGCAATTACACAATTAAAAAATTATCAAATGTAGTAATATGTTATTAAGAAAATAAAAATTAATTAGTACAAATTTATTTATTAATTGTTAGTTATATTTCTTCTTTTTTACATTTGTAGTTGTTTCATTTTTGTTCTACTTTTAATTATGTAGTATAGTTTATACTTTGTACATATTTTAAAAATTTTAATTAAATTGTTTTACTTATTTTTTATCTAGTTCGATTTTATGATTTTTTTAATGAATATGAAAATTATTGTATGGAAATAGAGTTTTAACGGTGAATTTTCGAAATAGTCAGCTAAGTTTTAAAATTTTTCTTCAAATATCACTTATGTTTTATTTAGGATCACAATATCACTCAATAATCACTTTTTTTCTCAAAAAATAGTAAACACCTCAAAAGTCTTCTTCTCTCTTGGTTGACATGAATGTCATTAATTTTTTATTTTTTTTAAAAAAACTAGACCTATTTAACTCATCAAACTCATTCAATCAAACTATAGTTCTTTTTTTCTTTGAAAGAATGCATTAGTTTATTAAAAAAAATTATACTTAGAAAAACTTTATCGGTACTAAAACTTGACACATATTTTTTAAAGGATTATTTTTGTCATTGACCACTCATAATTTTTTAATTTCCTACAAAAATTATTTTTATCTTTTTAGAGATAATAATATGACTCAACTTTCACTATTATTCTAAAAAAGACAAGTATCGTATATGTCTCTTTCTCTTCTAATTGACGGACCATGTTGTTAAATTATTTTTTTTAATAAGAGACTTATTTAAATCATCAAACTTATTTAGTCAAAATTATATTCTTATTCTTTTCTTTAAAATATATTAATTTATTAAGAAAAAATTTTCACGCTTAGAAATCTTTTATCATTACTTAAACTTTCAATTTTTTTCTAGAGTTATTTTTTTGGATTATTATAAATATTATTGGAGTCTCTTATAAAAATTTCATTTTGTTTTTGCTAAGAAAATAATATCACTCAGTTATTAATATTTTTTCAAAAAATACTAAATACCTCGAAAGTTTCCTCCTCTTCTAAATAGCATGTCATGTCAGTAAACCATCATTTTTTAAAAAATAATAAACATATTAACTCCACAAATTCATTTGACCAAAACAATAGTTTTATATTTTTAAAAATATATATTATTTTACTAAGAAGAAATTCTCATACTTAGGTATTTATACTTTTTTTTCTAGAGTTAATTTCCTAGATAATCATTCTAGTTTTTATATATAATGGCCTACAAAGATCAGTTATTTCCTAAATAAAATAATATCATTAAATTATATAAGTTATCTAGAGATTTTAATTTACATTTAAACTAATATGATAAAGATTAAGTATGGTAAAGAATTTCTAAACAGTAAAATTAAACTAATGCATTTTTTTTAAAAAAGGAATAAAACTATAATTTTGAGTACATGAGTTTGATGAATTAAATGATTTATTATTTAAAAATGTGATTTTAATGACATGACATGTCAACTAAGAGAAAGAATATTTTTGAGGTGTTTAGTATTTTTTTAGGAAAAAAGTAACAGTTGAGTAATATTGTGGTCCTAAATGAAATATAAGTGATATTGAAAGAAATTCTCAAATTCACTCAGAATTTTAATAATAACATGTTTTGGCATGTTTAAATTTTTTTTATTTTATATTTGTATATAGATAGATATACTAACAAAATGGTTGTGGTTAAATATAAAAAATTATTTTGCTAAATAATTTAACCACAATATTTTTTTTTCGTAACATTTGTAGCAATCAATGTGGCTGAAATTTATATACACATTTTATATGGTCTATGACTAAAAATTTATACTTATTGCTATGAAATCTATTATGTTGTAGACTATAGTTATAAAGAAAATTTTACTTTACAATATACATACATACATATATATATATACATACATACATACATACATACATACATACATACATACATACATACATATATATATATAGTAAGTGATTTTATCTTCGACAAACAATTTGTATCTATCTTCATATAATTAGCGAGAATTTATAAAAAAAAATATTAGATTAAGTATATTAATTAATAAAATAATTATATATAATAATTTATTTATTCAAATTATATTTGAAACTTATAAATAAGATCCTGTAAATTTGAATTAAGCCGAATAATAAACACCTCTAAAATTCTTAAAACACTTGATCATGATGAAGCTTGAGTGAAACATATTAAATTTTTGTTTAAATTCTTTATAATTAGTTAATTGAAGTTAATAGAATCGTTAATATAGATATTTATTTTCTAAAGAAAATTATATTTGAAACTTACAAGTTATAAAATTGAATCGCATCATTGACAAAACTAATTAAACTGAACTGATAAAAATATTATTTCGATGAAACAAGTCTAAAGTAAAATTTAGTAAAGTTAATTTGTTTAGATTTGTTATAATAAGCTGATTAAAAAATAGCAAAATTTAATCACTTATTTATTTAGATATACATTATTATACAAATACACTTTTGTGATAGCTATGTTCAATTATTAATCCTTGGTTCAACTAATTATAACTATATTTATAATAATTATTAATTAATAATTTAGTATTAGACTATAAAAACATTGTTCAGATAGATGAGGTTTAAATCCTCGAATAAAATAACCGTTGTCGTAACACTTGATCAAGGTAAAGTGTGTTGATTTGTTGTTATCACAATATTGTTATCGCAATATATATATATATATATATATATATATATATATATATATATATATAAGCTTAATAATAATAAAAAAAATCATTAGAGATCATTTTAGTAACAAATAATAATTCATAATTTATCAAATCGACGTAATATAGGGGTGAAAGACTTATATGATTAACACATATGTCATTCTCTTTTGTTCGACAAATGTGAACTATATGCATAATTTTTATAAGTGTCAACATATATCAAGTTTAAGGTATGTTGAATTATCGTTATTGCGATATCTTACAAATTATGCCTGAGAATTATTAAATTATATATATTTTAATTGTATTTAACCATATACTTAAAAAATAAAGAATCAGAGGTCAATTTAATAACAAATATAAGTAATGATTCACAATTTATCAAACCGGCGTAACATAGGGGCGAAAGACTTGTACCATCAACATTTATGTCTCACTCTCTTTGGTTCGGCACATATGCCTATATGAATGATTTTTATAATGTGTCAACATTTACCACTTCTAAAGTGTGATGATTTGTAGTTATTGAAATATTTCAAAAATTATTTTTATAAATTATTTAAATATATAATTTAATTTTATTTTAACACAATAATTAAAAATAATTAAGCATTGTACCACTTAAATGGGCATTTGTGATTTATTTATCTCACTTATAAAGAATGATAAACAGACAACAGATCGACATGTTTGCTTGTGTTGCCTGCTTAGATTTTTATTTTATATTTGTTTATTTAACTTACTTTTTAATATATTATATATTTGAGAATTACGTAAAAGTATTATAAATCATAATAATTAACAACTTAAAATAATTAAAAAGACGTAAAAAATTTAATTGACTCTCTAAATTTTATTACTGACACATAAATTGAGACAAAAGAACAAGTAGTAAAAATCACAATAATTAATAAATTAAAATATTTTAAAAATATATAAAAAAATTTAGTACACTCTCAAAATTGTATCAATACCACATAAATTGAGGCAAAGGGTATAACAGATATTATTTAAAAATTATTATGTTTTTTAAAAATTTAAATTACATAATTTAAATAATTTTTTAAATACAATTTGAAAATATTTTAATAACAAAATTATCCGTCCTAAATTTCAACTTACTTAAAAATAAATAAATACATTTTATTACAACTTACTTCCTCTGTCCCGTCCTATGGTTGATATAGTGAATTTAATTTTCACTGCCTTTTGATCCTGTACAATAAATATAATTTATTAAACTTATTTAAAATAAACAAATGCGTTTTCTTATTTTATTGAATAGTCATTTATTGATTATCATTTTCCAATGTGGTAATTGGCTTTTAAGTTTAGAAAATAACAAAGACTTTAATTTTCTTTAATTAAAAAAAGAAAAAAAAATAATTTGTTTTGAAAGAGAAAGGTCATTGAAGTCTTTTTATAATTATGGCCAAACTATGGCTAAATTTTTATGGCCATTTAGCACTATCCGATTGAATAAGTTGCGTTGTGCCTTTTTAATTTAAATGAGAATTGTTATGATATATATCAATTATAGTGAATGTCTATCAAGATCTATTTGATGTCTATCAGGATTTGATGTATTTGTCTTTTATTGTGAAACTAGGGACAAATTTCTCCTATAAATAGAAGAGCTTCCTTCATTAGTTCATTATAAATGACCCCTCAAGAGAAGAAATAAGAATCACTCTCTCTACTCTCTCTACTCTTCTTCTTTATTCTTTCTTATTTTATAACACGTTATCAGCACGCGACTCTATCGTCTCAAATTTGAAGGCTAAGGCTAAGGTATTATTATTTTTCTTCCCTTTTTTTCATATGGCTAACAATCTTACGAAGTGTGAGTTCGTTGACCTTCAAAGTTCGGGCAAGAACTATATTTCATGGGTGTTGGATGCTGAAATCCACCTAGATGCTATGGGTCTTGGAGACGCCATAAAGAATTAAAATAGAACATCTAGTTAAAATCGTGCTAAGACTATGATTTTCTTGCGTCATCATCTTGACGAAGTTCTGAAAATTGAGTACCTTACTGCTAAGGATCCACTCGTATTGTGGAATAGCCTAAAAGAAAGGTTTGACCACTTAAAAATGGTCATCCTCCTAAAAGCACAATATGAGTGGATGCATCTAAGATTTCAAGACTACAAGTCTGTTCATGAATACAATTCTGCCATGTTCAGAATTTCTTCTCAATTGAAACTTTGTGGAGAGACGGTCAATGATAATGATATGATGGAAAAGACGCTCTCCACTTTTTATGCCTCGAATGTGCTATTACAGCAATAATATCAAGAAAAAGGTTTCAAAAAGTATACTGAACTGAGTTTTCATATTCTCGTGGTTGAACAAAATAATGATTTGTTGATGAAAAATCATGAGAACTGACCAACTGGATCTGCACCATTCCCTGAAGTGAATGATGTGCACGCTCACCATGCTAGGCGTGAAAAAGGTCGCGGCCCTAGTCGTGGTCATGGTCACAATAACCAAGAAAGAAGCCCTGTTCCAGGTGTTAATCATTCATCAAACAAAAAGAGAAAATATGAGAAACATGACGCAGTTACTTGTTTCCGATGTGGTGAAAAGGGACATTATTCGCGTGATTGTCGTGCTCTCAAGCACTTGGTTGATCTTTATCAAGCATCACTAAAGAGGAAAGAGAGATATGCCGAGGCTAACTTTCTCTCTGAAAATAATGTTGACATCACATGCTTGGATGTAATAGACTTTTACGAGCACCCTGAAGGAAAGATTGATCACTTGATTGGTGATGGTTCCGTTAACATGGAAGAATGAATATTTTTTTATTATTGCTAAAAGTTAGTAAATAAAGAATCATGTAAAAATAGTTGTTTGCATGAGTATTAGTTTTTGATTAGTTTTTATTAAGTTCAATTATATTATTGTAGTTTATTATTAAATTGAATTGAATTTTAATTTTACCATTATTTATTGAAAAAAAATAAGAATAATCATTGACAATACCTCTTTAATTTTTTCATCAACACTATGTATGAGTTAACTATAACATGAGGTGACCTAATAATTAAGGTACTACAACATATACAATAAGTGGTAAAGTAATAAAATTAGCGTAACCTTGCCGTGTTATTCATGTAAAACATCAACACTACATTCAAGTATAGTAATTTAACTTACTAATCTTCCTACGTGTGCTTTTAATCATTATACATAGTAATTTTTTTATTTTTTTTCTTTCTTTATCATCAATACCAATTGTCAGATAATATGCATGCTGTTTATTAGGTTTACTATGTGTCTATCAAATCTGTTGACAAGTAATTTTTTTTTTTTTGCACATGCCATATAGCTATTTTTTTCTTTAACTATTGAAACATAAAATGCTAAGCTAAGCTAAGCTAATTTTTTATAGTATAAGCTTTCACTTTGTAACAAAAATTTAATATATATCTTATTTGATGTATGTCATTTTATTTGAAGATATGAATAATTTTCAAAGTAAGATTTCAAATTGTGAAGATATTTGTTTGATTGATTCTGGCACTACGCATACGATATTCAAAGACGAGAAATATTTCTCTCATCTAAACATGGACAAGATTAATGTTACTACAATTTCTGGTAGTGCTAATTTGATTGAAAGCTTTGGAAAAGCCATTATAATCTTACCCAAGGAAACTAAACTCATCATAAATAATACTATGTTCTTTCCCAAGTCTCGGAGAAACTTGATGAGTTTTAAAGATATTCGTGAAAATAGTTATCATATCAAGACATTTGATGAGATGAATCTTGAATATCTTGGTATTACCAACAATGTCTCTGGGCAGACATGTATTGTTGAAAAGTTCCTTGCTTTATCTTCTGGCCTGTATTGGACAAAGATTTGTGCAATTGAGGCACATTCTATAGTAAACCGGAAGTTTACTGATTCCAATACTTTCGTAATTTGGCATGATCATCTGGGACATCCAGGATCAATAATGATGAGACGAATAATAGAAAATTCAAATGGGCATCCATAAAAGAACTTGAAGGTTTTTTTGAATGGTGAATTTTTATGTAATGCTTGTTATCAAGGCAAGCTGATTGTGAGACCATCGCCAATAAAAGTTGGGATTGAGTCCCCCGCATTCTTGGAACGCATACATGAGGACATTTGTGGACCAATTCACCCACCAAGTGGGTCGTTTAGATACTTCATAGTCCTAATAGATGCTTTTTCTAGATGGTCTCATGTGTGCCTTTTGTCATCTCGCAACTTGGTATTTGCAAAATTGTTGGCACAAGTAATATGATTACGGGCTCAATTTTCTGATAATCAAATTAAGTCTATTCACCTTGATAATGCTGCAGAATTTTCATCCCACGCATTTAATGACTATTGTTTATCGATTGGGATAAGAGTGAAACATCCTGTACCCCATGTTCACACTCAAAATGGCCTTGCTGAGTCATTAATTAAACATCTGCAGTTCATAGCAAGACCATACTGAAGAAAACTAAGTTGCCCACTTCGGTTTGGGGTCATGCAATTTTGCATGCTGCAACATTTATTCGTCTTAGACTGATAAATTATCATAAATTTTCTCCGTTTTAATTGGTTTCGGATCAAGAGCCTAATATATCTCACTTGAGAACTTTTGGGTGCGGTGTATATGTGCCTATAGCACCACCAAACCGCACCAATATGGGCCCCCAAAGAAGGTTAGAAATTTATGTTGGGTTTGAATCACCCTCTATTATTCGCTATCTTGAACTATTAACGGGAGATATGTTCACTGCTCGATTTGAAGATTGTCGGTTTGATGAGATACTTTTCCCAAAATTAGGGGGAGAAGATAGTGATATCAAAAGAGAAATTTTGTGGAAAAATCCATCACTATCTCATCTTGATCCACGTACTTCTATTTGCGAGCAAAAAGTACAAAAGATTATTCATCTGCAGAGAATTATAAATCAAATGCCGGACGCATTTACAGGTTATCACATATTCCTGCAGAGAATGTCCCAATTTGAATTGATGTCTCTAAAGGACCATCCATTAGTGTCATAGCTAATGAATCTAAAGCACGCTTGAAGCGTGGCAGACCATTAGGTTCTAAGGATCGAAATTCTAGAAAAAGAAAAATAAATGGTCAAGATGTCACTACAAAAGATCCTCATATGAAAGCTCAAGATTTGAGCAATGTTGATATCCCTAAAATGGTCAATGAGCCTGAGACTCAAGAAAATGAGGAACTATCCATAAATTCAAGTGATGTTGAAACTAATTTGAATCAATCTGAAATAGTAGTGGATCATGTCTTTGCATATAATGTTGCAACGAATATCATGCAAGATAGTGAGGATCTTGAACCTCAATCTGTCACAGAATGTTGACAAGGAAATGACTAACCAAAATGGCAAGAAGCAATTCAATATGAATTGGATTCACTTGTCAAGCGTAAAGTTTTTGAAAACCTATAACTCAAACACCTAATGGTGTTAAGCTTGTTGGCTATAAATGAGTCTTTGTGCGAAAAAGAAATGAGAAAAATGAAATACAAAGGTATAAAGCACGCCTTGTCGCACAAGGATTTTCACAACGGCCTGGTGTCGATTATGATGAGACATATTCACCAGTTATGAACGCAATAACATTGCGTTATCTTATTAGTTTCACTATCCATAAGAGACTTGAAATCCATTTGATGGATGTGGTAACAACCTATCTATATGGATCACTTGATAATGAGATATACATGAAAATTTTCGAAGGATTTAAAATGCCGAAAGCATATAGTTCAAAGCCTCGAAAAATGTATTCCATTCAATTGCAAAGATCATTGTATGGTTTGAAGCAATCTGGACGCATATAGTATAACCGTCTTAGTGAATATTTATCTAAAGAAGGTTATACGAATGATGAAATTTGCCCCATGTGTTTTCATAAAGAAAACAACGCCGGAGTTTGTTATACTTGTTGTCTATGTCGATGACATAAACCTTATTGGAACGCCAATAAAGATTCAAAAGGCAATTGATTACCTAAAGAAAGAATTTGAGATGAAAGATCTCGAAAAGACAAAGTTATGCCTTGGTTTGCAAATTGAGCATTTGACAAACGACATCTTTGTTCATCAATCTGCCTACACAGAAAAGGTGTTGAAACGATTCTATATGGATGGAGCACATCCATTAAGTACTCCGATGGTTATTCGATCACTTGATGTGAATAAGGATCCATTCCGGCCTCAAGAAAAGAATGAGGAATTCCTTGGTCCTGAAATACCATATCTTAGTGCAATTGGTGAACTAATGTATCTTGCAAATACTACAAGGCCTGATATTGCCTTTTCAGTAAATTTGCTAGCAAGGTATAGTTCTGCTCCTACTAGGAGACATTCGAATGGGATCAAACACATATTACAGTATTTAAAGGGGACTACCGATATGGGCTTATTTTATTCTAAAGATTGCAGTTCCGATCTTATTGGTTATGCTGATGCTGGGTACTTATTTAACCCGTATAAAGCTCAATCTCAAACAGGCTATGTATTCATATGTGGGGGTACTGCCGTATCTTGGAGATTAACAAAGCAGTCTATCGTAGCCACTTCATCGAATCACGCTGTGATTATAGATATTCATGAAGTAAGTCGAGAGTGTGTGTGGTTGAGGTCCATAATACATCTCATTCGAGAAAAATGTGGCTTTGAATGTGACAAAGTACCCATAATTTTATATGAATATAATGCAGCATGCATAGCACAACTGAAAGGTGGATTCATAAAAGGAGATAGAACGGAGCACATTTCGCCAAAACTCTTTTATACACATGAGCTCCAAAAGAATGGTGATATTGATGTACAACAGATTCGTTCAAGTGATAATGTGACTGATTTATTCACCAAGTCTCTTCCAACTGCAACTTTCAAGAAGATGGTGCACAAGATCGGAATGTAAATGTTCAAGGAAGTTCTTATTAGGGGAAGCTAATACGCGTTGTACTCTTTTTCCCTTACGAGGTTTTGTCCCACTGAGTTTTCCTTGTAAGGTTTTTAATGAGGTAGCCTATATGCGTATTGTTAGATATTCAAGGGGGAGTGTTATGATATATATCAATTATAGTGAATGTCTATCAAGATCTATCAAGATCTATTTGATGTCTATCAGGATTTGATGTATTTGTCTTTTCGTGTGAAACTAGGGACAAATTCCTCCTATAAATAAAAGGGCTTCCTTCATTGTAAATAATCCCTCAAGAGAAGAAATAAGAATCACTCTCTCTACTCTTCTTCTTGTCAAGGTATTGACTTTCAAACGAGAACCTGTATAGGGCAAATTACAATTGTATCACAAAAATCTGTACATAGTCCATCGATAATACCACAATTAGATTTCGTATTATAGCTTCTGCATGTTTCTACCAAAACTATACAAAATTTTATTCTCATCTTTGAAGCTAATTTTCCTTACCATTTCCTTTTTCTTCCTCCTTAATTTTCAACAAGAAAACAAGAAAGCTAAATGAAAAGCTCTGTTTTACTCTTTATATGTATTATGATGCTTTCACATCCGTTGATTTTCTTTCTGCATTGTTTTAGATTATTTTTCTTTAGCCAATATTCTATCAAAAATATTTTTTCTATTTTTAAATGGTGATAAAATTTATATACACTTTTATCCTTTTGAGACCCACTCTGTGAGACTACACTGAAAACATGTTGAATGAAAATGTTCGTTTATAAGTAAATTGACTGACCCACACATAAATCCCTTTTTTAGATTACAATTTAGATTTGTTACTATTGTTAAAAATAGTGCAATATAATTCTTGAGAAATTACTTTCCGCATAACTTTTAACTTGAATTTAATATTATTTTGTTGATTAACTCTATTAATGAGTGTAGACACCTAATTTTGTCCCTCCCGAAGACCTAAGTTACACATTTTTATCCCTGTCTTACCACGTGCCCTCACCCGTATGATTATATCCCATAAAAAATACAAAATTAACAAACCCACTAACAAACCTAATCCCTAATTATTCTTTTGTAACAAAATTAACCACTCCTCCTATCAATTTTGGACAACACATCACTACCCCATGCCCCCATATCCTACCCCACCTACCCTACCCCAATACCCACCCACGTAAACCTCATAATAAAACACATACACATACTCTCACAATCACAGAATTTGGCACCAACAGTAACCAAAAAAGAACAGAGCACATCTCAAAAAAAAATAAAAAAATTCCCTTTCTTCTCCTTTCCATCACCTTCTTCGATTTTTGGACCTTCAAGAACAACAACATACAATAACCCATTTTTTTTTCTTTTCTTTCCATTCCACAATTCTTTCTTCACTGACAGAACACCACACGGATCAACACAACAATAATACCACAGATTAAAGACACCCACAAGGAAATTTTCCATCATCTTCCATAATCACATACTCCACTCAAAAGGATTCCACTCCATCATACCTACACAAAAACACACAGAGCTGGTCATTTTTCTCATTAACAAGAGACTCTCAGCTCTCACACATACACGAATTCCACCACACACAGAAAAGGGAGTAGATCATGAGAGAGGCGTGAAGAGTAAAGAGAAAAAGAGATAGAAATTGAGTGAAAAAGAAAAGGCGAAAGATAAAGAGAAAAGCAGACGAAAATTTGGATTGTTTCGGCGAGTTCTCGCTGGAAAACGCTACTGTCGCGCAAATCCAGCCAGTGGTTCTCCGATTTCGCCGTTTTCGTGTACGCCGGAACTCCGACGAAGTGAAACCCGGCTACTTTCTGACCCAATCACACCCCGCAATTATTCCCGTTCTTTTTTTGGTGAATACTACCAACGAAAATTCATGTTGAGTGGACGAGTCGACGGTGAGGTTCGATTTGGATTGAGGTTCTGATGGCTGCGATACTCCAGCCATTCATAAAAATAATTAATGAATTTGATTCGAAAGCCCTTTTATTGGATCTTTGGTGGGTGTTTGGTCTTGTATGTTGTGGGGTCCATTCGATATTGCGTTTGGGGGGTGTTCGTGACTAACCCGTCCAATATTCGTGATTTGATTTTCACTTTGAGGTCTGGTTCCTTGGTTGAAATCTGTTCGGCTGAAAATTTTGAGACACTGATTGGGTTTGTTCATTGTGAGGTTCTCCGGTCGAGTATTTTGGTCTTCGGATTTCTTTATTATCGACAAGGATCAGTTTCATCGAGGTCCATTTCTTCTACCGGTCTTTATTTTATCTTGACTCTTTATTGATGTTGTGGGTGTGGATGATTTATTTGTTGTGTGTTTGGTTTGAATCTTCGTTGTTTGTGTTGCGTTTGATGTTGGTTTCGGATTATGAGATGTGATTGGAAAATCGAAGCATACACTAATCATGTGGTTAAAAATGGACTTGGGGGTGAGAATTAAAATTTGATATAATTGGAAATTTGGATTAGTTGATTTCATTGTGTGTTTAACTTGAAACGAGCGCTAATTGAACTTGGTAGTATCGTGATACGCCGATTGGTTTAGGCAAAGGTAGGTTGGGTAGGCAAGATTTAGGATTTGTGGTGAAATGTTTGTGGAATGGTTTTGATTTATACATTGACATCTATTGTATTAATTTGGCCGGGGAATGCCCCGAAGTATCTGTATATATTTATTCACCGGGGAATGTCCCGAAGTACCTTGTACTTGGAAGATGTTCGTGGTGAAGGCCCGAGGCGTCGGGTAAAGCATTAGTTTAGGATTAGCGTAGGTTTATTTTTAGTCCTTTTTTATTTTGGACTGTATAATTGGACTGGACTTTACATTTTTGGATTGTTTTGTTTTGTTTATTGTTTGATTATTTTGCGTTCTTTTGTGCGGTTTATACATTTTGTAATGCCGAAATAGTTGATACACTCTACCAAGCGACCGTGGTTGAACCACGGGATCGAGGGGTGCCTAACACCTTCCCCTCGGTCAACAGAATTCCTTAGCCGGAGTCTCTGTTCGCAAACCAGTTTAAAGAGTCAAATGGTTTTGAAAAGGATTTTCCAATGATGACTTGGCACACTAGATTATGCCAAGTGGCGACTCTGAGTAAAAAATGTAAATAATCCTTTTCCGAAATAAATTTTTATTTCTTGTCACTTAAATAATAAAACCTTTTCGACCCTTAAAATATAAATCTTTTGGAGTGTGTAAAAAGAGGGGTGTGACAATGAGTTAATAACTCAAATGGTCACCCAACTTTGAATTTTTATCCAGAAAGTCACTCAATTTTGATGTTTACTCAGAAAGTCACTCAACTTTCACATTTTTACTCAGACTCAGACTCACTGAGTAAAACTGTGAAAGTTGAGTGTCTTTCTGAATAATGATCAAAGTTGAGTGACTATCTGGGATAAAAGTTCAAAGTTGAGTGAACATTTGAGTTATTAACCCCTCTACTAATAAAATAACAAACCTTCATCAACAAAAACAACAACATACTCATTATATTTCCGCATAGCGAAAGAATCATTGTCTAACATATAAATAAATAAAATTTTCGATCATGATTTAATATCTTTATATAAAATTTTACACTTTATTCAAAAATCTTTTGAAATCTTGATCTAAAAAATTCATAAATTGAAAAAAAAATAAAAAATGAATAATCGGCAAAAATTTCCAAAAATATGAGAAGATCCACCATCCCTTCACCTGAAAAAACCAAACAAACAAAAAACCCCAAAAAGAAAAAAAGAGAAGTAAAATAAATAGAAAGAAGAGTTTGGGAAGGATCACATTCACAGATCTGTACGCGAGAGTGAGCTGAAAGAACAAATTTGCGATAAAATCCCTTGAACTTTACACCTTTAATACATAAAGGAAGCGAAAATGATGTCCAGTAATTACACCGCCATTGATAATCAGAATGTTTCTGGATCTGTTCCTGTATGTTTTTCTCTATTTTTGTTTTCGAATTCATTCAGCCTTTTTTCAGTTTCAGATCTGATTGTTGAATATTATTGCAGGCAGTCGCAGATCCACCTGGTCAAGTTGCCGTCAAATTCACTGGTAATTGACTTAATCACCTTTTCAATAGAATCATTGATGATATTGAATTAGTTTTTGTCAAATTAAATGGACTTAATTTTGTGATTTGCAGAGTCGAATTTGCAGACATTTCCACCTTCCAGTTCCCAGGGCAAAATCTCTGCTGCTTCTGGACCTCCACGTGATGCTGACGGTAACTCCGACTAATCTACTCATATACGTACTGTTTTTTTTATTTGAAATTTAATTTGGTTTATCGTAGTATGATTGCTATTATAAAGCGTGTAGTTTTCAGCTAAATGCAGCTGATTTAATGTTTATCGGTGTTTATATTCTACAATTGATTGATCCATCTTGTCATGCTTGGATTATCATTGTGGTTGTCCATGATACTGTTCTTGTGGCAGCGGTGATTTGAATCAGCATCCTGATAACACTGACATTGACAACATGTTTGACCTTGATATGATTTGAATTGTTAACTTGACAGCTGATATGTTTTAATCAACTAAAGATAATGGACATTATTATATTTGTCAACACTGTTCTGAATTTACTGGTGAAAAAATTTCTAGACTGGCATCTTTTACTTGGTGCACTTTCATATGCCTATAGAAGAGGTGGAGAGATGTTGGCATGCTACTGGTTAGAAGTGCCAAAGTGGGGAAGATCTTTAAATTTTCCAAGCAACTACAAGGTTAATTTAAGAATGTAAGTTTTTTTAACAAATGTAAGTTTTTTTAACAAAACAAGTTAGTCGAAAGCGCTAGTTCCTGCTTCCATCTCCTTTTAGATAGTGCCTGTCCAAATCAATGTCTTGGAAGTTTGGCTGGAGCAGAGAGCAATTCAGTCCTGATCTTGCTTTGTGGAGATGAAACAATTAGAAAAGAGGAGAAATTGAGTTCTTTAGCTAATGAAGTTTTTAAAGAATTCTTGTTATGGAAGATCTTGATAGTCGGCAAGGCACTACAAATAGCAGTGAGGTTATTCATCAGAATGGGAGTCAAAATCAGATAAATTTTGGGATGTAATGATGCTTCTGATTGTTATGCTAGTGGTCTAGTACTATATGGTAGAATCATAAAAAAGAACTTGTTTTGCCAATAATAGGAAAGACGAATATAGTTTGGTGTGGATTTATTAGTCAAAATGAGGTGAGGAAGAAATCTTTTTTCCAGGATAAAAATAGGAAAATAAGGAAGTTCCAGAACGGGTCTCGAGGGGTTACGATAATGTGGTTATGTTTACTCTAGGTATACCTAGTTCTTTACAGGTTGTATCATTTGGTGCTCCTTCATATTGACTATTGAGTTATTTCATTATCTCCAAAGCGTAAACTGAAGGAAGCTGCAAGTGATGCTATTCTGTCCTTCCCGTTATGTTATTAGTACTTTTAGCAAATTTATTTTTCTTGATTCAAGTTGAATTACTTCTATTCTCTTTTTGTTTAATAATTATAATTTTGTTTTTGTAGATACATTCTCTAAACCAGTATCTGGTTCTGATGAGCCCCAACAGGGCGGTTGGTTCCGTGCTTTCACTATTGCTGCTTATAAGCCATATTTTGATGTTGATACCTCTGATGTTCTAGAGAGGATAAAAGATTCACTCCTTCCTTTCACGGGATCCTTTTCAGAGAAGACTGCCGATAACCCAGATTTGTATGCTCCCCCCTCTTTCATTTTCTTTACTGAATTGGTCTTTATTCTCTTATATTATTCTGAATTACAGATCTTATGCGTTATGAAAACGTATCACTCGTATTTATTTCCTGGAAATATAAGTTTTTTGGACTTTTACCATTTTCTGAAAATAGGGTGGGGGTTGACCATTATTAAAAGACATTTATATTTTTTTATCCCATTTACTTCCATCAGTTCTCTGCCCTAGGTGTTTCCCGTTTCTAGGAGAGCAAAAATCCATCTTCTCTTTAACACTTCTCTTCTTGGATATTATTGTTCTAATTTTGGTTTTGGGGGAGATCCCCCTTAACGAGTATCCCTTTCTGGCAATTCCATCCTACAATATTCTCATTGATCAACTATTTAGACCTTAACTTTTTACCTCGCTTAAAATCAGAAAATGACTAAGAGGCGTTCACTGGCTGAGATTGTTGGCTGGGAGGTTGGCCATGAGCCTGAAATAATATGACAAAGCCAATATTCTCATTGATCAGCTATTTAGACCTCAACTTTTTTACCTCCTTAGAATCAAATAATGACTAAGAGACATTTACCGGCTGAGATTGCTGGCTGAGAGGTTGTCTAGTGGCAAAGTCAATATTCTTGAATTGTTCAATTTGAATAGTGATTTATTTTGGTGTTGAAGTTCCAATGAGTGCTGGTTGTAAGGGGATGGTGTAGTGTAATGTCAGGCTAGCAGATCTGGAACGATTCTTTATAACTCTTGTAACTATAAAGATTTGTTGGTTCTCGTTTTTTTTTTAATTATAAATAAACTGGCTCCCCACTTGGTGCGATTACACTGGGTTTGTTGTTGTTGTTGATAAATAAACTGGCTGTTGTGTTTCTTGTTCATCTAAAGTTTATGTCAACTGAAATTCCCGCATGAAAAACTTAAATGGAACTGAAAGAGAAATTCTGTTTATGTTCCCTCAATTCTCTGTTAGATTTAGGATTTTAACCAAAGGGAGGTTGTTTCAAATTCTGGTGGTATATTTTGAAAATTACTATTACAGAAAAACCAATAAGAAAAAGTTGCGCTGGCATCTTTTTCAATTTCGAGTTGGAAATTGTGCTGTGCGTTTTTTTTATAATTTTTTTTAACAAAGGTTGAAAAATTGTTTGTATGTAGCATCAGTACAATGCACAGCGCAATTTGTGCTGTGCATTGTACTGATGCTTGTGTATTTTTGTGCAAATCATCTGATTTCTATCATATGTGCATTTGTTTTGATTTCTTATTCTCTCCCTTATATCTACATGTCTTCTATTATGATATTAGGATTGTTTAGGTACTTTATTTATTATTTGGATCTTTTATTTCCTTAGTGTTTCAATTCTTAAATTTTGTTTTTACTTTTCTTTACTTTGGAGTGCTTAGTGGGTTTTGTTTCGTGTGTTTGGGGATTGGGGGTAAATCATTCAGCTACTCATTGCCTCCTGTTTCATCTACTTTATGCGTGTTCCTCTATCATTTCTGTCCTGGTATAAAAGCTCATGTTTGTTTGTTGGCAAGTGGCAAGCTTATTATGGTCATACTGGTACCTTGCTTGAACGCTGCTTTATGTGATGGTTATCGAATTTGTTTCAAGAAAAGTTACTTCAGTTGTTGACTTTATGGTACATTATGACTGGTCTCGTGCCCTTGCTTCTTTTTCACTTGGTTTCCAATTGGTTTGCTTTTTCGGAATTGGAACTGTGCCTATGGTATTTCAATACCTTCATGACAAGTAACAAATCAAACAACCTACCAAAATAGCAAGTAAAGGTTTGCCACTACTGCCCCGCTGGTATGTCTTTAGCCCCAGCTTTACCTGTTCAGTGAACAAGAAGAAGCTCGATCAGAACTTCCCTGCAGGAAATTTTTGCTAAAGGGTGCAATGTAGGAAGAGAAGCTATGTTTGCAAACGTTGCATCTAAACCAGCCCAAACTCTTGCCAGATGCTTAAATTAGCCATTATCTGCACTCGGTGGTGCCAGACTAGTTTGTGCCTTAGCCCTTAAGATATTATCTGTGCATTTTTCAGTTGTTTCCATAGTTGCAAACTTCTCTACCATAATTATTCAATTTCTTCATTTCAGGTATGGCCCATTCTGGATATGCAGTACCTTGGTTTTTGTTGCGGCTTCCATTGGTACATTTATTACCTATATAGCACACAAGCTACACAACAAGGAGTGGAACTATGACATCAACCTTGTCACTTGGTCTGCGGGTTTATTCTATGGTTATTCCACTATAGTTCCTCTTTGCTTGTTTGTAGTCCTCAAATACTTCTCTGCCCCATCTGGCCTCGTTCAGCTGCTGTGCCTTTATGGCTATTCCCTTTTTGTCTTCATTCCAGCGTTGGTAAGTTTATGTAATTATAGTATACTGGATCAATGATTGCACTATCATTTTTAGTTTGTAGGATCCATACTAAGATTTATGGTTACTGTGTTACAGTGTCTGTCTCTTGTTCCCTGGGAGATAGTGAGATGGGTGGTTGCTGGTGTAGCTGGCTTCATGTCTGCCACATTTGTTGCTACTAATCTGAAGCACCACATAGCATCGGCTGGCGAAAGGTGGTTCTTTATTGTGGCTGCTATCTTCCTGTTGCAACTTGCTCTTGCTTTGGTATTGAGGGTTTACTTGTTCAACGTCACAGTATAGCTAGTATTGAAATGCGTCTAGGGTTGGTTTGAATATGTCATGTTATTAATTAGAAGAGAAATCACATTGTCCTTCGTATCACTTTGACTGGAAGTGTGCTTGGTCACTGAAACGGAACTGTATTCATTCATTTTTGACGATATACAATAATATAGTTTCATTTTCACCAAAAGGGTTCATTCTCAGCTTGTGGCCCTCTTTTTCCATAAGTAGGTTTGAGAGTGAGCTAATTTTCAATTTTGTGTCTGCCTTTTCTTACTTTGCTTGCTCCTTTTGGGCTTGGGGTCAACATTGGATTGTGATGATTACTTTGCTATTTTCTCAACTCTTGCATTGTCAGATCATGCATTGTGAGTGCAAATTCAATATATTAAATATACGTATAAGCTTTTTCACAAGTCAATAGAGCATATATGTAGAAAGAATTAATCAAACCGACCCCCTCGAATCTTTTTGAGTTGCCAAGTCGGCTAAAACAAAGGAGGCAATTACTGCAAGCAAATTTGGCCAGTTAGCATTAGAGGCACAAGATCATAATCTCAAAGTTTAAGCCTATACATTATACAACACGTGTAGTGAAAAAGATCATAATCTCATAATAGCTACTAACATTTAGCTTGTACACACAACATAATTTTCCGACAAAGAGTGTGCACCTGACCACCCTTTGATATAGGTGGCTCCGCCCACGAGAGAGAGAGAGAGGATATTCGTTTTAAGAGCTGACAACGACTCTTTTCACCAGGAAATCATAGTAGAAATGACATTTTCTGCAGGCATAGTTAACAAAAGTTATTACAAGAATTTCAGAAAACAAGAGGGCGGCTACACCCACCCACCCCAGCCTCAAATGGCTTCCTCTAGATGCTACGCGTCTAGCTCTCAAGTGCTCATTTTCCAATACGTTTAGTGCATTGGAAATACTAGTTTGCTACTTTGCTTAATAAGAAAATTAGGCATTAGTAAAAGGCCAAAACAAAACAAGTTGCCCAAACAAAAAAACTCGTCATATGAAATGGGAAGGACTAGTTTTAATTAAATCAATAAGGCTGTCTGTTAACTTGTTAATAAAAAAAAGCAAGTACCAAAACATATTATAAGTTAGAAAATTTTAGTACTCACGTATGGTACGTTAAGCTTTAATAACTTGTTTTACTATAGTATCTAATTAAACAAAATGTCACAAGATTTTATGGTCAGAAAGAGATCAAGCCTCAAAGCAAAGAGATGACAAATCCAAGGAGTATATGATTATTTAATAGTACAAATCTCTACTTTTAAGAGAGGTTAGAACAAAAGAAAAAACAAAGATAGTATTAAATCAAGGAAGAAACCTACCTCAAAACAAAACAAAACAAAATGCTAAAGATGCCTTTATGAAAAATGTGTTGTTTCTTCAAAGGCAAGAACCCTTTACATATTTTACTAGCATATTAGGGTCATGACAGTCAACACAAGAGCTAAATTAACTTGTATCTTACCTAGATATTTGCATAAACATTATGTTTTTGTCTTTTAGACTTTAGAGAAAGAGAGAAAACATTTGCAAAAAGGTCAGAAAGATCCTAAGGTAGAGTCAAATGTTAGATCCTGAATTTAAGATATGTGGATTTTTACCAAAAAGCTTTGTAGAAAAAGCCTATTGGTAGAAATTTCTAAGAATTTTAGTAATCACTGTTTCTGCTGACATTACATTTTGTCATCATCCATATACTTCAACTACGTAACTTCTTTAAAATTATATTGATGACTAAGGTTCTACTTTTCACACACAACTCTGTTTAGTTGAAAAAAAAAAAAAAACACACCTTATTAATTAGAAGCTCCTATATAGTACCATGCAACTTACTCAAATGTATTTACTCATTCACATCACTTAATCTTTTCCATCTTGGTTCAGTAGCCATATCTTTTTCTCAATAGAAATCACATTCTCACAAAAGTTATATCAATCAAGAGTGAGAAGAAGTTTACTAAAGGGCCATGCTTGCCAAAAGAAGTATAGTACTTTTATTAATGATTTTTGTGACTCTTTCATCTATTAAACAAGATGTTTTGGGGGGTCGCGGTTATTACCTGCTGCAAGATAAAAACAACATGAATATGGAAGATCTTGCACAAAGTCCTGTAGGTACTACTACAAGTAGCAGCCATGTTGGAGATGAAGGTGGATTTGTTGCATATGTCAATAGAGAAGTGCCCTCTTCTTCTGATCCCTTGCACAATAGATGAGCAAAGAAGAGATAGTAAGTTGTACATAGATCATTGCAGAAGCTATTGGATATCATGCATTAGGTGTGTGTCCTTTATCATGAGCTAGCTATTCCACTTGATACTTGTTATCTCCTACCAGCATATATAGATGACGCGGGTAACTCAAGAAAAATCACCAGTTATCGTATTTTCTTTGTGCTAGGATTTGAGTTGGTGCTCATCTGATCGTTTATAGAACCACTAAACCATACCTTTGGGTGCATGCGAGTAATAATATTCTTATATTTTGTATGTTGGGTAAAAAGAATTTGTATGACTAGAGATGCTTCACAACCCCTTGCATGAAACATAGAAGCAAGAGTTGCTCTGTAAGGGGTTGTGAAACATTGTCATTCTCATAATAATAGCCAAAACACTTGAAGTTCCTCTTTTTATTTTTATTTGTTATTACTGTTGTTTCTTTGATTTTTTTATTATCAACAGTTCTGGAAAACCCTAAAGATTTCAGCATGAGTTTTTCTTTTATTCTTCACAAGCTTTTCATTCCCACTCATGTGAATGTACTGTACTCCCTTTTCTTCAGTAGAATACATCATCTCTTTCATTATTTCTTGTTTAGAAAAATTATTGTGTAATTCTTTTTTGCAACTCATGGAGAGAAAAAAACCAGGGCACTACAAGAAGAAAAAAAGAAAGTGAACTGCCCAACCAACAGGAAGATTAACAGTAAACGAAACCTTTTAAAAGTAGTACAGGATTTTCAAATTCTTAACACCACGGTGAGTTTATTTTTGTTAAAAAAATCTTACGTTGGAATACGAGTGCTTAGAGTGGGAAACAACTGAACATTGAACGAGACTTTGAAGCTTGAAGAATAAGTCTAAAATGTCCTTTAATTATTGCACTACAATTAAATAATTGCCATTTTCCTCATTAATTTGACTAATAATTGTAGTTGTGATTTCCTCATTAAATAACAAGCCTGTAGAAAAAGATAACGTAATGCACACGCGTTGAAATTAAACTCATCGTAGGACCCTTTAATCACATGGATTAAGGACTAAAGTGGTTTAATTTAGGTCCCTACTTTGAATTACTTCAAAAGGCACCATTGAGTTGTACTTCAATTTCCTCTCATGAAATTTCTAATATTCTACTTTAGGTATAACAATTTGCCTAGGACATGAATCATGATGCATCCATCACCAGATATAGTTTCATAATCAACTGGGATTTGCAGGAAGGCAATGTAAAGCTAGCTACCACAAATATGCAACACTTCGCAGGGTTCAAAAAAGTTTCAAATAATCATGAGATTAACATCTGGCAGGTTTTCAAAAGAAATTTATCAACTTGACATCAAGTGGGAGACAGCAATCTGCTTTTCTATGTCAATGACCCCACTAAAATAAACTGTTTTTCTAATTCGTTTGTTACACTTCCAGAATTCAAAATTAGCTTCCCTGTCTTGTTTCCCTTCCTCCTCAGGCTTCTTATAATCAAGAGAATACATGCTTCAGTTCTTTTCACAATGGAAATTTTAAGTGTACAAGATTGGAAAGATTATCATGCCTTTGCCTTGTTTCCTTTAGCTTCTTTTGCTGGAGGGGCCTGGAAAGGCATGAATGTCTTCCCACCCATGTATGGCCTTAGAACTTCAGGAATCTCAACTCCATCCTCTCTCTGGTAGTTCTCAAGTATACAACAGATAGTCCTCTCTGTCGCTGTAAGGGTGGAGTTCAATAAATGCACGTATTGCTTCGTGTCCTTATTACCCTAAGGAAACAATTATGTCAAAGGAGTTCAGATTTGTGTGAAACAAAACATAAAGATTGGAAACTGAAGCTGACTATCATCAACATCCGTTAACACTATGAATGAAGGGGCAGATCACAATACCTTCTTTTGTCCAAACCGAATTTCCAATTTCCTCGACTGATAGTCTGTGCAGTTTGAGCAGGACACAGGCTCTCTATAAGTCAATGATGCAGGGTACCACCCTTCCAGATCATACTTCTTTGCTGCTGCATCATTTAGTGCACCAGAAACAATAGCCACTACTTGGTAAGGAATCTTAAGCTGTGAAAAAGAAAGAGCTATGTTTAGATTTCCTTGAGATCAGCCTGATGATAATGAATATGACTAAACAATAGCAAATGCCTCATATTATCTAACACCTAAAAGACACAGTGAGCCAGAACCCAGAATCCACTCCTGAGCTGCAGAAGTTATTTCAGACTGAATTTTCTTTATCAAATAGTGGTCTCAGAAATTTCAAAAGTATGAAGTGCGGAGATCTTTGGATACATAAATCTTGGATTGTAAATCTTACTAACCATCTAGATAAAACCAAAAGACTTAAGACCCAATAGGTAGGGACCCCTAAAGACCCCTGCTTCAAAGATATTTCTAACAGAAGGCAATATCCCACAAAAGGGAAGAGAAGATCAGACCAACCTGCTGAAAGAATTCCTCTGAGTTTTTAAGCATCTCTTCATGCATGTCCCAAGAGTCATCGCCTCTTGGACTCGTCAAACAAAACTGCTCCGCTTTCTCAAACTGGTGGACCCTAAACATTCCAAGTGTATCGTGGCCATGCGAACCAGCTTCCTTACGGAAGCATGACGAATATCCAGCATACCTGGTGAATGGCATAGATGTTAGTCCATAAAAGCAAACGGGCAATAGAGGACACGCTGTAGGTGCCGGGTTGTGTTACAATACCTTATCGGAAGCTGTGAAGGATGAATCCAGTCATCCAAATGATAAGCACACAAAGGTTGTTCGGCAGTGGCAATCAGATATTTGTCATCTCCCTTCACCAGTGACCTATCAAAATATAAGATAAGTGAAGCACGTCTTGCCACCAATAATTTCAAACTGGAAAGCATTAATACATGTCATCTTGTAAGAATACCAACAAGAACGTAGAATAAATGTTACCTTAAATCATCAGGGATAGGGAAGTTCTATTCTGATGCACATATTTTTGGGACTTTCTTGTCCATTTAATGAAATTATCTTTTGCTTTTTTTTTTTTTTTAAAAGGAGCAGAGTTACTGTCACTAATGAACAGCATATTGGAGATTTTTCATTCTGACAGAACTCAAAGATCCTCCAAAATAAAAGGAAATTGTTTTCAAACTGTTAATAATCTCTTATAGAAATGCACGGTATAAATTCATAAATTCCTGTAGTTTGCCCTTCTTCAAATTATTACTAAGCGGGAGCTTAATGCACCGGCTTGCTGTGTTATTTTTTTGGTCATTTTTGTTCTTTATTTTGGATATATTATGCTCTTTTCTTAGCTTTCTTGATTTTTTTTATTTCATATTTCTCTCCACTATGACTTTTTCCTATTATTAAGTACACTAATTTACTTCACTTGATCCGATAGTCTTTTAGAAATAGCCCGGTAAAGCCTATGTACACTCTAACCTCTCCGAAACCCACTTTGTGTGATTTCATTGTGTATGTTGTTGTTGAGTATTTTGAGTAAAGTAATGGGTGTCTTTAAATTTTGCATATGTACCTTGTTTACTATTCTTTATCTTGAGCCAGGTTCCTATCGGAAACAACCTCTCTACGTCTTCGGAGGTAGCGGTATGGACTGCGTACATCTTACCCTCCCCAGACCCCACTTTGTGGGAATACACTGGGTTTGTTGTTGTTGTTGTAATATCGACAAATTTTACTTCTCAAGCTAACTGGTTTCCTCTTTCACAACTTCCTTAAAGATATTCACTTCAATAGTGTGTTAAGGGAAAAAAACGCAGTACGAAGCATTTGGTTTTCAATGTTAAGAAAAACTACTAGCATGTGCTAGCTATAGAGTCTATGAGGTGGATTAGATGGTGAGAAATTACACACTGCTACCTAGTCCAGGGAAATTTCAGGCATCCAAAATAACATGCAGAAAGCACAGTCCATAAAAAAATTGCACTTAATAAATGCAAGAAGTCTAAGACCATAAACTCAATATAGCCCTTACCCTTTGTTAAGTCTGCAATTCCAAGAGCTTCAACATGATTTTTAAGACCCTTCTCAGTTCGCCTCTCTCCCCATGATCGAACTATAGCATTATTTGCCTACAAAACAATCTTTGATTAAAAGAGAAGTTTTTATTATACGCTCGTGGTATGTCACTATAAAGCTAAAAAATCCACATACCTCATCATCACTAACTGGCACTGAATCGTGCACAAGGTTACCAATGATTTCCAGCTTTGAATACAAAGCAGCTCGAACCTCCTGTACTTCTACATTTTTCTTTGCTTTTAGTTCCTCATGCACTGCCTTCTTTTTTTTGAGACGTTCCTCGTTCTCTGCTTTTTCTTCAATTGTTTGACTTGCATCCTTAGATTTCTTTATCAAAGGAAAAGAACAATATCAACTCCAACATTGAACTAAAGAAAAACATGCATGCTTCGTAATAAACAAAAAAGAAACCAAAATCAGGTGCCAATGAAAGAGGTAGATTAATTTTAGTTGCTTGAGAACCAAGAACAAAATTATTCCAATATTAGCAGTCCACCTATTTTAATATTATCTCTTAGAATCCATCATTCATCACCAGCATGAGGGACAGCCTATTTCTCAAAAGAAGGAAAACATTTCTGCTTCTGACTAAGGAATCCGAACTAAATCTTTCTTTTTCAGCACGGAAATTAAGCTTTTAGCGTCCATAATTATTTTCTTAATAACAAGAAAGAAGGTTCTCAAATATTGGCTTCTACTTTCAGACTGTAACACTAGAGAAGGACCAAGCATAACATTGGTCATCAACAATGTATAAACATTAGAGAGACATAGTGTTATGAACCAAGTCAAGCCCATATGTGGATGCTAAGGTCACACAAGTAGTTATTGGGTTGAGAACAAGCAAAATGGATGGGTTAATTTGGGATCCGGGTTGACTAGTGGGCACGAGAGCGGTTTCATCTAAAGGGGTAGTGGTATGTGATTCAGGGATGATGGGTATTGTTGAGTAAATAGCCTGATCCTCTCATCTCTTCTCAGAGTCTAAGCTTCTAGTCTCTCTTATTATCTTCTTCAACAATTCTCTTTGTTTTACTAGTCCATCATTGTTCTGCAACTTCTTTATTAGTTCCATTTTCCATTGTAATTTTGAGTCTAGTAATTATAAAAGTAAAAGAATGTTTCGATTGTGAAATTGGAGATGTCAAACACAGGTAATAAACATTACTCTACCATCTAATCTTCTCCAGCTTCCAGACTTGCCATTTGCCTAACCGGTACATTGAAAAGCGTGTTTACACTTGTAATTGATCAATTGATACAAGCCGAATCAACGCCAACCTTTCCAAACCAATAAATCAAGGTCAACGCAAGGGGATCCAAACCATGATTATCTCAAGGATGCAAGGACATATTTAGAGGACCTTTTTTGAGCTCCCGATTGAACAATGTCGTGTTTGGAAAGTCACTTGGAACATGGGAGGCTCCACGAAGCAAAGAGCCAAGGGACAACTGTTTGGTGATAAGGAGGAGGATTGCCAAGGTCAAGGGCAAATCGCCAAATGGCTTTAGCATCGCCGAACAAGGCAGCTTTTCCTTGATGGGCCACTTTTGAGCCCATGAGTAATAAGCCTAGGCCTAGACCATAAATAGCTAGCCTTTCATTTCCATAGGTAGATCTTTATGACTATTGATAGTGTGACACTTGAGAGAGCATGAGAGCTTGGAAAAGCTTTTGTTGACTATTGTTTAGAAACGGTTGGTTGCGAGGGTGTTATCATTCCCTCGAGGTCATCGTAAGAGTTAGGTGCTTGTTGCTAATCAACAAGGGAGGTCTTTGGGTTTGAAAGATCCATTGGTTGCCCTTTTCTTTATCTTCTTGTGTCTATCTATCTATCTCTATCTTCTATCCTTTATTCTTCGTATTTCAATTCACGTTTTCTTCTAGTTTTTGTGTTTATTTCTCTTCTCGTATTTTGGTTCGTATCATCAATTTATTAGGTTCTCCTTTCCATTAAGTCCAAAATAAATGATGTGATATACTATAATCACAACAAATGCCAGGTATGCATGAGTCAGGCTGGTTGATGTGCAGAATTATGAGCTCTTATTACACACAAGACATCAAACTTTGTGAAAAGAAGATAAGAATATGACAGATGAAATCAACAACTCAATAGAACTCACTACTTTGAGCTCTTTAAATTCCTTGGTGATCGTGTTGATAACTCTCTGCAACTTTTCAACCTCAAACTGGCCTGAAATACGAACGAATCTTCATCAAAATCACGCCTCTAACATTTAAAATTTCATTATCAATCTTCATTATTCAAAATTTTTATCAAAGCATTATCCTAGTATTTGATAATATAATTACACAGAGACAAATAACAGTGAAAAAACTTACACTGACGCCATTCTCTATCAAGCTGAATGACCTGATCGACGAGACTGACGTCGGTAAAACGGCGCCGTTGCAATTCACGGATGATTTCGGGATTGTGTCCCTTCTCTTCTCTGAAAAGATTAATGTCCAACATCTTCTTCTGCAATTCTCTTACAATTCAGACAAAACGAACTCAATTGTCAACGAAAACTAATGCGTTGAAGTTAAAAATGGAGATGAAACAAGAATTACAGCACAAGTGCGAGTGAAGGTAATGCTGACGGCGGCGAGGGTTTAGAGAAAGGACCAATATCCAAAAACAGTACTAGAATGAGCTTTTTAAAATTGTTATTTGCTTTAAAATATTGTTCATAATTACTTGTCATTTATATTAAGAAAATAATGATCGATAGAGTAATTTTATTTTAAATATTATCCTATATTGATGCTTAAAACCCTAGAGCGTATTTCGTGGCTAACATCACTGAAAATTTCATGGTAGCACATTTTATGGCGATCTTGCGTTCATCCAAAGCATATGAGGCGCATATGAGATTTGGTCACTGTTAAAACAAACTATGTATGCGTTTGTCCATGAGAAAAAAAAGAAAAATTGAAGTTGGAGTTGAATTTTAAGTCGGAAATGTTAAGAGTGAGAACTTCCAAGTACCAATATTTAACATTGTACAACACTCAATTGACCAATGAAGATGGGCACTATAAAGAATCGAAATCTTTGTTTCAGTTTCCTGACAACCCTACTTTCTTTATGGATGGAACATAAGATTACACCAGTACATACAACTTACACACGAGCCAAACTTAATGGTACAATGTGACCAGGATACAGAAAGGAAAAATCAGGGACGATGACCGACATGCTTTACTACAACATATCTTGGAAAAAATTGCCAAACAAAAACCAAGTAATCTGTATCTCACATCATCTCTCTACTGCCGTCTGTAAAGAACCTCAACCCGTGCCTCTGCACTCAGTATCTTGATGTTCAGATCTGCCAACTTTTTTGACCCAAAGCATACTTTTGTGTGCATACTCTTGTGCAAACAGAACTCTTCCAAAATAAGCCAAAGGCCAGAGCCCTGGAGAGCAGCAGCTTATATCCTTCACTCCAACCTCTGCAGAGCAATCTCCAGTTGACATGGTGTGCTAATCCAAGGTCCTTGTCTCAAATTTGACACTTCGCGAATTTGATACCAATCATATTGATATTTTCTCACCATCCAATAATTAATTGTGGCAACTCCGGAGGGTCATTGCTTATAAGATTTGCCCACAGATTTGCAAGTGTAACGAAGTAATGCTCTCCATTCCAGTCAATAAGCTTCATCCCTGAATTTTGCATTGTGAGGGTAAATAGCGTAAAGTGAAATTAACAGACTCTCAATAACTTACACGCAGCGAGTAAAGGCTGATTCCCAACGAAATAACAGAATCAAGCAGTCAATGAGTTCTACTTTAAACCATCATAGTAACAACAAAAAAACAATTAACAACAATGTCTTGTGCAAGTTTCAGCATTCTTCAATCAGATGCTCACTTTAATTGTTTGTGAGAATTCCCAAAATTTGTTTCTTTCATGATATGTTTATCTATTTGTTCTCCTGGTAAGTAAGATCTTATTATACCAAGAAGGTGCCAAAATGTACACAAAAGCACTATTGCCCAATTTCAAACTTTTACCTAACTGAGGAAGAATTTGCAAATTGATTTTCAACGAAGGGGCCCAGACCCTGCGCATAGCGGGAGCTTTAGTGCACCGGGCTGTCCTTTTTTTCCGATTTTCAAGGAAGGGGGAAAAATGTGGTTTCTTCATAATTGAAGGGAGTCCAAAAGGTCGGCAAAAATATTCTTTCACGATTTATATCTCTACCAAAATAGAGGAAATACACAACAATCTAGACATGCCCCTAAACCCAAATTCCATGGGTAAACCAGACTTACTACTGAATGCACTTCCAAATGCACCACTTGCTATGATTAGCTCTTCAGGTTTTCAAAGATACTTTTTTAAGTTTCAATATCCAGTTATGTATCTCCAACTAACCATTAAGTTGTCATGAGTACTACTCACACCATTTATGCGGCTCCTGATATTAACATGTCTTTGTCACAAGAATGGTAAGAAGCGGAATGATGCTTCACCCCGAAAATTATGAACTTGTATAAGTTGTATACCTGGCAATACTTCCAAAGTTAGGAGCGACAGCCTACACACTTCTTTCTGAGCATAGAGATGTTTTTGAAGGGTAAGTCCATCAAGATCACGAATTAACTTGATAGAGTCCAGCAACGAAGCAACAGGACTCTCATCTCCAGAAGCAGAATCTAACATACTCGACAGAGCTGCTCCAAGACCCGAAGAGGACCACGTAATGTGACATTCATCTAGCACGGTATGAATACTTGTACACTGAGCGGTATCTAACCAAGTCCAAGGTTTGCATAGTTTCACAGACGCTTCAAGCACTACAGTAACCCTATAAATCTCACCCAGTGCCCGGATGAATGCCCTTCCTGCATTTATCATATTGATCGCAATAAGATACCGGAACTAAGAGATAGAATCTTCCATACCAAACAATTTCAAGGAATTCCTACTTTGGGAATATAAAATTTTCATTGCGCCATTTTTCCAGGCCATGTACAAGAAGATACAGATAATGTACCTCTGGGGTGAGATAATATATGACCCTGACCATTCATTTCCAATATCTTCTTCCAGATACAGGAGCCATGTTGCAACTCGTGTGCACAAGCAGAGATCATTTTACACCATACTGAAACATAAATTGATTGCTCTTCCACAGATCCCGATCTCAAAATTTTTAGCATCACTGTAGCATGTCTTATAAGATCCACTGTTGTCTCCAAATCATTTTCCACCTATGCACCAGAAAAATCACATGTAAGTACAATAAACCAGAGTTAAGTATACACATGAATATACAAGCACAATATCCAAAAAGAAGCCTAAGTTCATGGATTTTTTAATTTGATAACCATGGTGTCATGGGCCAGCTTGCACGCACCTCGACTACTTCCACGGGATACCCACAAGGCTGCCACCTTCCACTAGCAACATATACAAGGTAACTCTTATCTACCAACGCCAGGACAGATGGGAAGAAATCACCTAGTGTATCCGCTGGGATTTGAACCTGGGACTTCATGGGTCTCAACCCACTAAATTAACCACTAGGCCACACCCATTGGTGTGGTTCATCCAATTTTATACAAAACATTTTTTAAAGTGGATTTGATTGAAAAAATCAGTATACATTATTCCCTTGATTATGTGTGTGCGCCGAGTCACAGTTTTGTCACAACGCAATTGAGCCAAAGCTCAATACAACTCTTACTTTTTCCCAACGATAATGAAAGGGACTTGCAAAGTTCAATGTGATTCATTGAGAGTCCTAGTTTATGATATCTCAATAATCACTTACAGTTTTTATTCAGAAAGTTAAGAAGTCCATTTCAATAAGATTACAAGTCTGAATATATTTAGAAAACTTAAGCTTCTTTGCTTCTTAAATGGAAAAAACCTTTAAGATTCGATACTCCCTCTATCTGATACTCCTTAGTCCTTCCTTTTAGGCCTGTCCAGAAAAAGAATGACACCTTTCTATTTCTTTCTTTCAATCTTATACTCCACGCGCAATCAAGTACAATTGAACAAAATGGGACGAAGGAAGAAATAAGTAATGTACAATTACTTAACTGATTAGTAAATTAAGAATTACATCTAAGCATAAATCAGTTAGAAAATTTAACTTTTTTGGAACAGGGGGAGGGGGTGAGAGAAGGCCATCAAACTAAAAAGTTCCCTCTAAGCATTAGGAAATGGAGAAAATGACATACCAATGACAGTCTCCTCGATAAGTGGTACTCTGATTCAAGTACTTGAAATTTTGATTCCTGCAAAATCTCAATAAATACACCCATACAAGCATTGTGAGATAAATGTCCTTCCAAGTGGTCACCTTTGCACATGGTACTATCCTGATCAATATCCTTGCAAGCCTCCTATAAAATGAAAAAGAATTACAAAAAACGTCAAATTCAGAAAGATCCTTTTGCACATCATATTGAGGAATAAAAGGAAAATGACACATTCACATCCATGAATAGATTTTTGTCTCAAAACTATTAGAAACAGATAGCCAGTGACACCTAGTGAATCAAGGAGGCACATGCAAATGTAGATGGTGGTGAAGACAATTTCTAAAAGTACATTGACCTAATAATATGTGCTACGTACTACTTTTCCCAGACCTTGTTGGATCCTCTAGCATTGGCAGTATAATCTCACAAGTTGCAAGGGGGCAAAAAAAACAATGAGAAAATGTTCATAATTTCGAGCAATATATGAACATAAATAAAAGAATACAAACCTCAATTTCCTTATTAAGAGTCAAAAATTTTGCTTCCTCTACTGGATGTCCATCAATGCTTTGAGCTCTCTGGAGGAATAGAATATAAACAAGTCAATGCATCAGTAACAAATTCAGCTGGTTCGCTGTATGTGGAACTACAAACTAAAATTAAAAAAATAATAAGCCACACAGACCTTAAGGTCATCGAGATGGCATTTTGCATGATAGCACAACTCATTCCTTAATTTAGAGTACAAATTCAAACAATTATCCAGATTGAGACTGGAAAAGCTTCTCTGTGGAGGATCCTCAGAAGTAAGAAGAGAAATATCATTATATGAATTCATTTGAGAAGAGCCATCCTTAAACTCCCATTCATCATCATCCAAGTCATCCTCACCATTCAACAAATTTGAACTTGAGACTGAATCTTGTGGACTGACACTAATACTATTTGGCACTTGAACAGAGTGAACAGGTGAGATCTGTTCAGCTTCGCTATATAAATTTGAAATGAGATCATTAATGGAAATGTTTGAAGCTCGACTTCTATCATTCTTCAAATAAGAAACATTATGGGGGAAAAAAATATCTTCAGTATTAGAAGACCCATCGATCTCCAGCTCTTCATCCCCAAATATAGAGAGGGGAAGAGCCCCTTTATGATTCTCTAACTTTGTCTCCTTTACCTGGATAATAAATCAAGAATTGGTAAGGGAACGCTGGAAATAAGTTGCCTAAAATCTAGACACGGCGAAGTTCAAAACATAAAGAAGAAAAGCTCTAGCAATGTTGGTAGAAAATGCAGTTTTCTAATCTAAACTTGAAAATCAAGAAAGATAAAGACACTAAAATATGGTAGTTACTGTACATGTATCTCATTAATTACATGGTCCTACCTATAAAATAGACCAAACACTCATTTAAAAAAAACAACAACTAAAAAGTAGAAGAATATCCCAACCATGTCTTTAATAAACGTGGTGTACGGGCCAACTTGGGCACACCTCGACTAAATCCACGGGGTACCTGCCATCTCCCACCAGCAACAGGTATCACGAAACACTATCCACCAAGGCTACAACAGATGGAAAGAAATCACCTAGTATTTGTCTCTACTGGATTTGAACCTAAGATCTCATGGTTCTCAACCCTTTTCATTGACCACCAGGACACCCCAGTGGGTGCAGAATAGTGCAACCATTATACACACACATCTACAGACTACAACTCCCAAACCATGGAAAGGGCAATAAACTTAAGATATTTATTATTAATTTGTTATTAATGAATTCAACGAAACATCGTTCTTTTCTGAAGGAATTCAAAGCTCCAAATGTCCAAATTATCTGGAAAAAGAATCTTCTGCACAAAAGCAGCATCAATGGAACAAGGAAGGCAGAATTTCGCAAGAGATACAGGCAACAGCATGATTACAGGCATGAAAAAGAGGAGGAAGAATGAGACTTCATATCAAAATTTTAGCACATTGCTTATACATTCAAGGTAAACCAGAAATACTATTATTGATAGGGCAAAGAATTCACCATGACCAGAATGATACACGGAAGGAGGAAATTACAACAAGGTCCAAATTGTTAAGCTAAGTTGAGAAGGAACAAAACTGAGAAGAAGATGCGGAAGGAATATCCTAAATGCTGAACAAAGACTTATCTTTAACAATGTCCAAAGTACTAAGCAAAATGGAAAAGAAAAACATCCAAAACATTAAGCAAAACGGAAAAGAAAAACATGGGAAGAAGAGCCAAAAGAAACAAGTAAATACTAATGCAGACTATCTTCAAGACCTCAAGAAGTCCAGATTGCTACTAAACTTAACAAAATATATGGAAATAAAAGAAGGAATAAACCAGAGAAGGAATTAATTTTTTTTCCAACAAAAAGATATAAGTTTCTTAACATAAGGGAGTTCCATTAAATCAACCATTAACCTGGTCTTTATCATCAGATTCAGAAGCTTGTAGTTCAGAATGAGCAACATCATTCATCTTCCATTCTTCCTGCACAAAAGCATACGAAGAATGGCCTGTAAAGGGAAAACTCCAATCATAGCATATATTCAGAAATAGATCAATATGAATTACCTCCAATTTCAATCCAGAATCTGACGATGCCGTTGTAAATTCCCCAAAATCCTCGTCGGATTCAGCGCTCCCAACAACTGGATGAGGGTCCAGTGCACCATTACTCTCTTTTTGCTCATGTCTACCATCTGATGCTGAAATATACATATATTCTTAGTTGGCATAGATCGTTCAAAATCAAATCCAAATATATTGTCAGGGTGAAAAGCAGAACTTCCATTACATGTCGCAAATAGATCAATTGGTGGACTTGACATGGCGAATAAATCGATAGAACTATTGCCAAATCCAGAGGAATATGTCTGCATGTCACCAGCATGATGTGCCTTCGAATCAGATGCTGCTGATCCGTTTGATGTTGCAAACAAGTCGACTGATCCATCCAATCCATTGTGAAAACCGAAAGAGAAGGCATTAGTTTCATGCTCTTTTTTTGTCTCTGATGTAGCCTTCACACAGAAGTAACACAATTAGTGAACCATATACACCTTCATGCATACTAACTAACCAAGAATAAGGTAAATGAGAACAAAAAAGGTAATCAACCAAGAAATCAATCAACTATTCCTCAATCTCAAACTAGATAGGCCACATTATGAATCCTCTAACCTGAGAGGGAAAAAAAGAACTCCTGACAAACACATGGCCTAGCGTTAACTAAAAAGAGTAACCAAAATAACAAAATTGCAAGAATTGTGAATAGACAAATAATTACCAAAAAAGTAACAGTTGAACAGTTTAACACACACAGCAGGCAGTTTTGTAACTGCACTGACCATCAAATAGATTACATCTTGCTATGCAGTAATTGAAGAATGCGGAACCCGAAAATATTAATAACCGCCTGGAATTCCCGTCCTTCCATCAATTGATGCAGATGACTACAATCTCACATGTACATAATATGAACTTAAGAATAGTGCAGAGAAGGGTTTAACACCAGTACACAGCATAGCTTTTTCTCTTTTTTTTAACTGTACTAGTGCACAACATAACATATTATTGATCATAAAAATGTCAAGCTTTACCTTATTGTTATCATCTCCAACTTTAGAAATTGAGTAAGCATCCTTGAACTCCCATCCATCCTCATCGTCATCATTGTCGTTGTTAGCATCATCCAAATTTTCTCTTGAGCCAACAGCATTGAAGTTTGAATTCAACCCACCAACATCAGAACTAGAGTTTGGCATTTCAACAGCGGATCCAAATCCACCAAAATCAAAATCCCATCCACCAAAAGTTGAACTTGATGCTTTTGCAGAAGAACTAGAACCATTTGAATTGGGAACAAGCCCGCCATTTTCAGTCTTGATCTGCTGAACCTGATCATTCAAGTTCGTTAAACCATCCAGACTCAAATCTCTGTTTAATCCAATCTCATTGGATTTAGACCTATTAATATCCGCATTCCACACACTTGAACTTGTGGCAGCTGAAGAAGAACTTACACCAGTTTGATTAATACTAATTCCCACACTCTGACCCCGATCACTCAAGTTTGATGTAACGGCTCTACTCAATCCATTCTGATTGGATTTGTACATATAGAAATCCGAATTCCACATCCCAAAACCAGAACTTGTAAAATTTGCTGAAGAACTCGATGCATTTGGCTCGAAAACAACCCCAGTATTTTCCGTCTTGATCTGCAGACTTGTTGCAGCATCTGCACTCAAAGTTCTATTCAATCCATTCAGACTAGATTTGGACATACCAAAATCTGGATTCGACAAAGTAAAAATCGAACTCGACACATCAGCAGAACTACTCAAATTATTCGAATCCGAAAAAAGACCCGTACTATTTTCTGCCTTCATCTGTTGACCCTCACCACTCAAGCTCGCCAGGTAGTTCAAGCTCTGCACTCTACTAACACAAGGAGAACCCAAATTCGGATCGAAACCCAATCCATTCGACTGTAATCCGGACTTTTTGAGAGTCGAATTAACACTATCCAAGCCCACCAATTTATTGGAATTTGAAAGTGACCCATTTTCAGATTTCACTTTCTCTTGTTCATCAGCATCTTCTTCTTCACCGAACAATGATAAAGGAAGAGCACCAGAAGGCTTCACCCACCCAGCTGCCTTGTTGGTTTTTTCAGATTTGGGCGGAGATTGAGAAACGGAAGGAGTAAAGGAAAAAGGGTCATAGGGTTTCGATTGGGTGAGGGAGGATGCAGTGGACGGTTCAGATCCACTAGGGTATTCAACGAAATCACCCCATTCATCATCTTCAGATTTGGGAGGGGCAAATTGGGAATTTGTGGGAAAAGATGCGAAAGTGAAATCGCCGAAGCTGTCGTCGTCGTCCTCTGCCATACTTGACGGAATTTAAAGAGCCACCGGTACGATGCTGTCGTGTTCCATTTCGCGGTCTCAACCGCCCAACTCCGACTAGTTTTACTTCCTCGACTTTATATAAAATTTACACAACACCACCTAAACTAACTAGTAATACAACTACACGTCAAAGACATTTTGCTAAAATTCACTTAAATTCCTTAAGTAAAGTATGTTTCTATGAGGCCCCTAAATCCCCATATTTTGTTCCAATTAAGCCATTTTCTGACAATCAACTATAAATTTAAAGTGTGAGAATTACACTAACGATGACGTGACAATTTAATAAATAAAATAATGACACATGGCTATATGAATATAAAAATTATTTTAGAATATATTAGATTAAAAAAATTATTTTAAATTAAAAAATCCTTCTTCTCCGTCTTCATTCTTCTTCTCCATTTTTCACTCCATTTTCAAGGATATTTTTCCGGTGAGTCTCGTTCTTTATTTCTTCCGGCAAGTCTCGTTCTTCCTTCTATAGCTAGCAATATGAACCCAGATTCAGTTGGGTCAATTCAAAAAATTATGCTACATAATCTATCAATTCAAAAAAATCACTTTTAACTGAAATTCGACATGTAAAAGTTAGTGTTTAGGCAAATCAGATTTGTGAAATCCATTAATTTTTAGAGTTAGTTTGTGTCTCCCTTTATCATAGTCAACAGGAGTTTGTTTTTTCTTGTCAAAGGTTGTAATTTTTTTATTTTTGTTGTTGGATTTTTGTTGATTTAAATTTTAAGGTGAGTGTAATGAAATGGGGTTTGAATGTGGAGTTTGTATGGTGGAAGCCATGAAAAAAAAAAGCTGAACTGAATTAAAGAAGCTAAACTTTAAAAAAAAAATAGTTCGAAGATTCTTGATTATGAGTTTCATAATTGGAAATTGATGAATTAAAGAAGGAAAATTGATTTGCGTTTTGGATGACTTGTAATGGGATCAAGAAGACGGAGAGGAAAAAGATAGTATCACATGGCAGTCCCTCGATCTCATGTTCCATGCCTCCAAATAAAAATGACAACTGCTCAAGTAGTTGGAATGCCCAACTCAGATTGGCACCTCCTACCACATCAACGTCAAATGAATAACCTGATGTATATGTGCGATTATAAACACATTTTGAATGACCTGAGATATATATAAAAAAAATTGGTGATAGATGACCTTAAGAAAAATTGGAAATTGGTGTTTGTGACCAAGTAGATTTTGAATGATGGATGATGTAAAAAGTTGGTGAATAAGGTCCCCATATAAAATATATTTGAAATGACGTGCGATAAAAAAAAAATTGGTGAACGATCCAAAACATTAAAAATTGGTCACATCAAGGTTGCAATACTTCAAAACTCATTTGAAATAATACACTCTCTTGCAATATACATAGATATATTACAGTAAAACAGTTGATACAGATCTAGATAATTAAAGGACCAACTACGTACCAGTCTTATTAATAATTAATGGACATGATTAACTAGGAAGAGACCTAACAACAAAAACATAAAATAATAATGAATACTCCTACCAAACACACTACTATTAATCAAACTAGTAACTCCACTAGCAAAGCTTCCACCGACGGTATTCGTAGTCAAGACCAAAACAGTCCAACCATTCTCAGTGCCAACTCCAGCTCCAGTATACTTTGAATTGTTAAGGTACCTCGCATGCTGAGACTGAGTATAGTTGGTGATCACGAGAGTTGCGACGCGATCGTGGACACAAACAGGGAGGATAACACCTTCGATTGTCGTGTTAATGTCTATGTCGCACTTGTCCAAGAGTTTGGGATACTGAGCAAATTGAGATACTGGCGCTGGCGTAATGCCACCCCTGGGGCATGGTTGGTGTTCCATCTCGTCTGCGATTTCATCGGCTAAGCAATCTGCCTTATCTTGCTTCGTTAGAGGTGGTAAGCTGTGGGATTGCCGGTAACTGTTGATACCGGAAAGGACGTGGCCTTCTTCATCTGCAATATCATGTTAATATTTTTTAAGATGTAGCAAAGAGTGTTGGGAGGAATATTGATTGAAATTTTTTCACAATAATTTGTCAAGCCTATGTATGTATAGAATGAATGGTAAATAAGGGATGTTGAGCCTAATCCAATTTCAAAAGCTAGCTCATGAAAGAGAATTGCCTAAGCCTTAGACGAGACCACCTATATCTCATTAACAATAATCTTAACCACCACCAATGTGAGACCTTTTTTCAAACCTGAATGCGTACAACGAAAACATAAAGAAGACCAAAAGATCATCTTTTGATAATATTCGCATTACACGTTACGTATGAGTAGATATCACATACAACTTGAAATACATAAACCAATGGCACAATGCAAAAATTGGTTTATATTCTACCTTCCCATATCCAATATCTTGGAAACTAATTGATGAGTTCCTCTTTTCTTTTACTCATTATTTAATAATTCTATTTTATTTTTATTTAATAATTCTATTTTATCTTTAACCATATGCTTTTTTAAATAATAGCTTTACCTGTATCCCATTTTTCCATAATATCTCGACCTATCCCCCATATTTTTATAACAGCTTTACTCTATACCCTATATATTTTAATTTTAAACCATATCTTTACCGTCTCGGAGATTCATCAAATAATTTTGCTTGTGAGCAATCCATTAAACATTATATTTATTAAAACAATACAACATAATAATGTATATTATAATACAATACATTATTAAATCAGCAACAACAACCATCCAAACAAGCTGTCAATATTACAGTGATTAATGATGAGCTAGATAAGCAAAGTGAGAGAGAGTGCACCATCGCAGTTCACCGGAGCCAAGAAGAGCAGCTGTGCAAGCAGAAACAACAAAAAAGCAGCAGAAGCAACCTTGTCCTTAACTAACGCCATCAATATTATGTTACTGATCAATATATCACTTGATCAAATTTGTATCTATGTTTTTTTTCCACAGCTTGAATATTAAACTACCAGATTTTTAGATTGCTGTATGGTGGAGACTGGTGCAGAGTTATCCGGATATAAGCCTAGTTTTCTGAAGCCCCAATGGGTTGAATTTGATGACAGTTTGAGCACCGTAAGGAAATTTGCATGAAAATTACACGTTGCGAACATGCAAAGCAGCTGACGCATTAAGTTAACCTCTAACACCACTCTAAAGATACATCTAATTGGCACCTGTAAAGTACCTCCAACCTTGTATTATTATATTATAATTATACATTCAAAACCTACCTCCACATAGCTACTTGTCTTTATCTCTTGTGATTATGATGAGGCTGTCTTTCTCTTTTCAGTTTAATTTATCTAAAAAGGATAAGATCAAAGAGTTTCCGGTCATTCAGAAAGTTGTCTTTACGTAGCAAATCTTGTAATAACCCAAAAAAGAACCAGAATTTCATTACTCCCTTCGTCCACTTTTAGTTTAATGTATCTAATCTACTAAAAAGGATAAGATCAAAGATTTTGAGGTCGTTCAGAAAATTGTTTCACTCGACAAATTCTATACCCAAAAAAGAACCAGAATTTCATTACTCCCTTCGTCCACTTTTAGTTTAATGTATCTAATCTACTAAAAAGGATAAGATCAAAGATTTTGAGGTCGTTCAGAAAATTGTTTCACTCGACAAATTCTATACCCAAAAAAGAACTGGAGAAAGGAATCAGAATTTTGTTACTCCCTCCATCCACTTTTTGTGATTTCGTTTCATTTTTTTAGATTTAAATAAATTGTATAAATTTTAATTAGTATGTAAAATGTTGTCATTTAAATTTTGAACAAATAAACATATCTTATTCGTAAAATAAAGTGACTTCAAAAGTCTCGTGTAAATTAACATGAGTTTTAAAAACAATCACCGACTTTTCAAAGAATTAGATAACCTGCGTCTAACCCTATATGATCAGGGCAATAACTTAAACCAATCATTCTCACGCTTCGAACCTTTCTCAATTCCATTTTTCAAATTACTCCTTAAATTAATTTAACTGATATAATTTAAATTTTGAGAGTTATGAAATTACTTTATTATTTCAACTACATTTAGACTCTGCACGCAACCATAGGTCATTGCACAACCAGGAGAGCATCAGGGTTAATTTTTAGCTATGTCTAACAATTGTCCAACAAAACTCCATTTCCTCTAAGGGGTAAAACACATTATGATGAAAATGGTTCAAGAGGTCCGCCAGACCCGCTATGACGTACATTTCCTACAGACGTGTCCACTGCATGTAGCTAAACAAGACACGTAATTCCTCCTACGTACATAAATAAAAGACACACCTCCTCTTCCAAAGTATTTATCCATTCTTCACTTTCCATTACTTCTCCACGTATATATACATGTCCTCTCGCTTTCTACATTGTTCAGTAAGAGCTTTGTCTTCCACTTTCTTCACCACTCACCTAGTTTCTCCATCTAGCAGTTTTCTTACGACTTTCTGTTTAAATAAGGCCAAGATAAAAAGATCGTATCCTCCCGTTAATATTATTGTCAGATCAATGGCTTCAGATGGCCAAACATTCCCACCCCAGAGACAGGAAACTCAGCCTGGCAAAGAACACGTCATGGACCCTACTCCTCACTTTTCTAGCCAGGATTATAAGCCTGCTAACAAGCTTCAAGTAATTAATTCTCATCTTAATTCCCTCTATTTTCTCCATTTCTTAAGTTGTTTATTTTGTTAATATGAGAACGGAAAATAATTTTACGTGATCAGGGAAAAATAGCGCTGGTGACAGGAGGCGATTCCGGGATTGGACGAGCAGTGTGCCATTGCTTTGCGCTGGAGGGTGCAACTGTGGCCTTCACTTACGTCAAGTCTCAAGAAGAAAAAGATGCACAAGACACGCTTAAATTGCTAATGCAAGCCAAGGGGGCAGATGCAAAGGACCCAATGGCTGTGCCAACAGACTTGGGTTTCGACGACAATTGCAAGAGAGTGGTGGATGAGGTTGTGAATGCCTATGGCCGTATTGATATTCTGGTGAACAATGCTGCAGAGCAGTATGAGGCTAGCTCGGTTGAGGAGATCAATGAGGAAAGGCTTGAGAGAGTATTCAGAACTAACATCTTCTCTTACTTCTTTCTCACTAGGTTGGTCCTACTCTATAGAAGATTTACATAATTATACTATTATTAATAACTTTTGACCGAAATTCAAATGAATGTTTTGGATGCAGGCATGCTTTGAAACACATGAAGGAAGGTAGCAGCATAATAAATAGCACATCAGTGAATGCATACAAGGGGAATGCCAAGCTGCTTGATTACACGGCCACAAAGGGGGCAATTGTTGCATTTACTAGAGGACTTTCCCTTCAGCTTGTTGAGAGGGGCATACGCGTTAACGGCGTTGCCCCTGGTCCAATTTGGACACCACTGATTCCAGCTTCGTTTTCTGAAGAGGCATGTGCAAATTTTGGTAAAGAAGTACCAATGAAGAGGGCTGGTCAGCCTATAGAAGTGGCCCCATCGTATGTTTTCCTGGCTTCTTGTCCTGAATCCTCCTATATAACTGGCCAAGTCCTCCACCCTAATGGTACGCTGAGCTTTTACGTAATGAAGTTGCTAACAAATACGTTATCCTTAGATTGAGCATGTGATCTGAAAGTTGTATATTGTTGGTTTGCAGGTGGGACGATAGTCAATGGTTAAAGAAAGCCTGCTCTTTGGGAGCTTTTGTCAACCTTCATGGAATGCTATGATCTGTTTTGTGTTAGGTTTTAGATGTTTCTCTGTGTTTTGTACTTGGTCATAGTGAAGTGGTATCAATAAAATAATACTCCACTCTGTATGTTTATAAGTTTGCAATATACTCTGTTTTGTCTCTCTCTCCGTCTGTGTTACACAAATCTAGGAGTTAATAGAGGATAACTCGAGTTATTTGTAGGCTGATTTAGGAACAGGGTTCTTGATTTCAGTTCAAGATGATGAATTTAGAAGAAGAGGAGATGGAATAGAATAGAGAGAATTTTAGAAGAGAATCTCAATATTATGATTTCATTTTACATGTTCTTTATATATCAATGAAAATGAAATACCTAAGAGAATTGAGAATGACAGTAAACTGCCTAATTAATTTGTAATTAACTTTTAATAGAATTGAGAATGACAGTAAACCGTCTAATTAATTTGTAATTAACTTTTAATATAATTGCTGATCTGGATTAAAGTTCTTTTAATCTTTAATTTCAGCTATGTGAAGTCTTTTAATCATTATTTGGTGTATCAATACTCCCCGAACAAGAGATCTTTAATTTAGTCAACAACGTATTGTAGAACTCCCAAGTAGCCTTATCAGCGGATAGGCCTTGCCACTTAATCAAGACCTGAGCATAGGCCTTGCCACTTAATCAAGACCTGAGCAACAACCTTATTGCCCTTCTTTACGATCCTTCTTTGCAAAATACTTTTTGGAGAGGGGCAGCCCTTCTTCAAAATACTCTCCGGAGAGAGGCAGTGAGGATGAGAATATCCAGGCAGGGGATAAGAGATAGTAGCAGGTAGAGAATATCCAAGGTAGGGGATAAGAGATAGTAGCAGGTAGCTCATAACACTTCTTCAGTAATGACACATGTACAGTAGGATGACTGTTGACATCAGCCGAAAACAAAAGAACACATGTACAGTAGGATGACTGTTGACATCAGCCGAAAACAAAAGAGTATATGCTACTGGCCCAACCAACCTTCTTGATGATCTGGAAAGGACCATAGTACCTAGCAGACAATAGAAACAGTTTGTTGTCTGTAAGGTTGAGTCTTAAAGTACACCCAATCACCAATGTTAAAGGATCTATCACTTCTATGTAGGTCAACCTGCTGCTCCATTCTCAGTTGAGCCCTGGTCAAATGATGCTTGAGAAATTGTAAAATCAATTCTCTGTGAAGAAGAGAATTATCAACTTCAGCCGAAGCTGATTCACCCGGAAGGTAAGGCAAGTGCAAAGGGGAAGGTCTGCCATACAATGCTTCATATGGAGTCATATGAATATCGGAATGATAGGATGTATTGTACCAGTATTCAGCCATAGCTAAACAAGTTGACCAATTAGAAGCATATTCACTACAGAAACACCTCAAATATGTCTCCAAACATCTGTTCAGTACTTCCGTCTGGCCATCAGACTGTGGGTGATACGCTGATGATGTGTGTAGATGGATCCTTTGTAAGGTGAATAACTCCTGCCAAAATGTGCCGAGGAAAATAGCATCTCTGTCACTAGTAATTGCATCGGAAAGACCATGAAGTTTCACTACCATATCCAAAAATACCTAAGCAACAGATGCAGCAGTACAAGGGTGTTTAAGAGCCATAAAATGAGCATATTTGCTTAACCTGTCAACCACCACCAATATGACTTTATAACCTCTAGAATTAGGAAGTCCAGTGATAAAATCCATGTTGATTTGAGACCAAACTACATCAGGTATGACCAGCGGTTATAATAAATCAGGAGAAGTTGCTAAGTCTGCTTTGTTCTTTTGACACACATCACATGCATTAATAAACTTCTGAACATCAGATCTGAGCCCTTTTCAGTAGAAAAGATTAGGCAATTTCTTCAAGGTGGCCTCTATGCCTGAGTGGCCACCCTGAGGGGAAGAATGCCACAAGGTGATGATCTGAATTCTCAGCTGATGGTTATTTCCCACCATAAGTCTTCCTTTCCTCCTGAATTGATTATTACACCAAGTATTCTGCTTGAGAGTGCCAGGAGAGGTTTGGAGTTGATGAATAAGAGCTCGTGTCTCATGGTCAGCATGCCAACTATCAATTATGGCCTGAAAAAGATCATAAGTAGCAGTAGATAACACCAATGACATAAGTTCAACACCTGTTACCCTTGATAAAGCATCAACCACTTTGTTTCCCATCCCTCTCTTATATTCAATTGTGTGGTCAAATGGCATTAGTTTAGTCAACCACAAGAGTTGAGAGTTAATATACAACTTTTGTTCCATAAAAAACTTCAAAGCTTTTTGATCAGTTCTAGTGACAAACTTTTGACCAAGAAAATATTTTGAATTTTGTAACAGCCTGCACAATAGCCAATAACTCTCTATCATATACCGACATGGATGCATGTTTAGGGGCAAGAGCTTTGCTAATAAAAGTAATGGGATGACCCTCTTGCATGAGAACAACACCAATACCAGTCCCACTTGCATCAGTTTCCACAATAAAGAGTTTAGCAACATTAGGTAAAGCTAAAACAAGAGCCTGAGTAAGTCTTTCCTTAAGAGTTACAAATGCAATAGTTGCTTCATTAGACCATTTGAAATTGTCCCTCTTTAAGAGGTTAGTTAATGGTCTAGCAATTATACCAAATCCCTGGATGAACCTTCTATAATAGCCGGCTAATCTCAAAAATCCTCTCATTTGCTTAAGAGTAGTAGGAACAGGCCAATTTTGCACAACATTCACCTTTTGAGGATCAGTAGACACTCCATGCTCAGTAATAAAATGGCCAAGATACTCAATCCTCAACACCCCAAACAAATATTTACTTTCTTTAGCAAATAGGTGGTGTTGCATCATAACTTCAAAAACAGCTGTAAGATGCAGCAAGTGATCTTCCAAGCTCTTGCTATATACAAAGATATCATCAAAGAAGACTAAGACAAACTTCCTTAGGAAGGGTTAAAATACAAAATTCACAAGTCCTTGGAAAGTTGCTGGCGTATTTGATAAACCAAAGGGCATAACCAAATATTCAAAATGACTTGAGTGTGTTCTAAAAGCTGTTTTAGGCACATCCTCCTCTGCCTTTCTCAGCTGATGGTAACCAGACCTGAGGTCAATCTTAGAAAAGATCTTGGACCCTTCTAACTCATCTAAAGAGTCTTCAACAATTGAAATTGAAAACTTGTTCTTGACGGTATGTTTATTTAAATCTCCATAGTCCACACACATCCTCCAAGAACCATCCTTCTTCCTAACTAAAACAACAGGAGAAGCAAAAGGACTATAACTAGGTTGTATGATCACTTGATTCAATATTTGTTGTATTAACCCTTCAATGATATCCTTTTTCACAGATGGATATCTATATTTGGCTCTTGTTTATAGGTTTAGTACCATGGTGTAACATAATCCTATGACCAAAAACACCTCTAGAAGGTGGTAACTGAGTAGGTTCTATAAATAAAGATTGAAACTGCCCCAATAAACTTAATAAGCTTACATCTGTTTCAGGTTGTTCCTTAGTTTCAATGGCATACCATTGTACGTCACTATTCATAGAGGGAACTACTTGGATCATACATAGTTGAGATTGATTACCTAAAAACTTAGCCATTTTCCAGCTCCTGAGGCTGTGACTTGACTTCCCGCACCTCTAAGACAATGGTTCTTTGTAGTAGAATTCCATGGTGAGTTTCTTGAAATTCATCTTAATATCCCCCAAGGTGAGCAGCCATTGAATCCCTAAAACCACCCTACAAGAACCTAGTGGTAACAACAAGAAATCAGCAGAAAACTCAGCTCCTTGTAACAACCAAGATATAGTGCACATCTTGTCAATTTGCATGTCATTTCCATTGGCTGCTACAACTTTTTCAGGAAGAACTAATCTGATAGGGCACCCCAATGGTTGTAGCAACTCAGGGTCAATAAAGTTGTGTGAACTACCAGTATCAATCAAGATGTGTAAAGGCTTTTAAAGTGATAGCCAGTCACTTTCAAGGTCCTATATCCTAAGGAACCATTTAAAGCATGAATAGAAATTTCTAGTTGCTCCATTGTGTTAGCTATCTCCACTTCTTGACTTTCTTTAGGATCTATCATTCCCAAAATCTGGTCATCACCACCCTCATCCTGCTCCTCTATTTCCATCAAGTACAACTGCTTAATAGTCTTGCATTGATGACCAAAAGTGTACCTCTCATCACAGAAGTAACAAAGACCTTTAGATCTCCTGTCATTCATTTCTTCAATACTTAATGTTCTCCGGTTAACACCTTTTTGTGGCCTGCATAACCAGTACTTGGAGTTGGTAATAGTCCTGGTTTACTCTGCAACCTGTGCTTAGTTGACCTCTTAGATGTGTTGAGACTATGGAATCCACTGGATGGTTTGATGGCCATAAGAAATGCTTCTTGCATTCTTGCACTCTTATACACCTGTGAAAGTGATGTAGGTTGAGTAATCTTTATAGCAATGTTCAGGTCAGGTTTCAAACCCCCAATGTAACAACTAATAGCATTTTCTTCAGACAATTTGACCCTAGTCAAATACTTCTCAAATACAGCCTGATATTCTTTCACGCTCCCCACCTGTTTGATCTTTTTCAGCTCCTCCATAGGGTCATCAAAGTCAGTCCCAAACCTATCCACCACAGCTATTACGTACTCGGTCCATGTAGGCGGTTGTAAATATTGCCTATACCTCGTAAAAGATAGATGCCACTGAATGGCTTCTCCCTCCAACTGCAAAGCTGCAATAGAAACCTTATCCTCATTAGCAACATTTTTCATGGAGAAGAATTGTTCAGTTTTGAACAACCAGGATCGTAAATCATCTCCCAAAAATCTCAAATAATCCATTCTCGACCATCTTGAGAAATTGGAATTGTGAGTGTTATAGCTTGCAGGGTTTTTATCTTGCCTTCTTTCTTCTGAATGTCGATGTCCAGAGGGACCTGTTCTATCCAGAGGAGATTTCTCCCTCCTATTTTCTCCAGATTGCACCAACTGCTCTTTCAATTCCATCACTACTTGATCCAATCTTTTCAAGCTAGTGACCTCTCCTGTCAAAGTTCCCATATCCGCTGACAATTTCTGTAGCATATCCCTTATTTTCCCCATTTCAGCTGGAGAACTATCAATGGATCTTGCTGTTTTCGTCATGGTTGCCAAGAAGTCAATTGGCTTTGATACCAATGTTACACAAATGTAGGAGTTATAGAGGATAACTCGAGATTTGTAGGCTGATTCAGAAACAGGGTTCGAAATTTCAGCTCAAGATGATGAATTTAGAAGAAGAGAGAAGAGAAAAAAGAGAATAGAATAGAGAGAATTTTAGAAGAGAAACTGATATTTCTTGTTATGATCCTTCATTTTACATGTTCTCTATATATCAGTGAAAATGGAATACCTAAGAATACATTTGTAACTAACTTTTATAGAATTGAGAATGACAGTAAATTGTGTAACTAATTGGCAGTTATAACTGTTTTCCAGAACTAGTTGCTGATCTGGACTAAACTTCTTTTAATCTCCATTTCCAACTATGTGAAGTCTTTCAATCATTATTTCATGTATCAGTCTGTGTTTGGGCTCCCTTGAGAAAAATCAAGGTTTCGCTACTGTTAAATGTTGTCCAGAAGAAACCGTAAGCAACTAGGTAATAAAATTAGACAAATTTGGAGGACTAGTAAATTGGAGGAACCAAGAGAATTTTGGAATTAGAATAATTAGCGTGTAAATACAATCATAAAAACAAAGAATCTTCCCATTAACAATTATATGTTTGTTAAAGAACAAAGGAAAAAAAAAAACGTGAGATTAATCTCTTATGATTATTGCAAGTAATTGAGACTTGGAACTATAACAAGCAGATGGCAGGGACCTGAGCTTCTCTAGATTGCAAAGCGCACCTCCTCCATGTCCACATTCATCTCATGACAAATTGCGTCCGTTGGCTCCAAGATCAGGAATACCGATATAGGAAAATTCTACACCATTTCCTCCAATTCCAGCAAGCAGGCATTGGAATCCGCATGTTTCTAAATCAGCCATCACTTTATCAACAACGGTTCCTGCCAGAACTGGAAATTGTTAAGGAGAAGCGAAAAGACTAGGATGAAATGTGGGGAACTCGGCAACACACATGATAAGCTATTTAGGGAAGATTAGTGTGTCTAGCGATTGTTTTTTCAGACAGGTCAAAGATAAATGTATTGGCCAAGAAGAGATGGATACAACACTGTAAAATAGCTGTAGAATTATGTAATTTCAGAGAAGATGGTCATAACACTGTACAATAGCTGCAGAATCATGTAATTTCAATCAATTTAACGAATGCTTTCATGTGCAAACGTTCTTTGTTGTAAGAAAAATGGAATAAAAAACTTAGACAAACAGTGGGACACACGGGAAAGGATTGCAGCTCATACTTTCAAATAAGATGTTGGTTCCACAAGCAAAATGCGTATGCCAATATATTGAAAATGTTAGTGATAAAGATAGTTGTATGCCACTATATTGAAAATGTTAGTGATAAAGATAGTTGTTCATCTCTATCAGTACAAGCAAAGTTGACTCAATATTATCAAAAGTTGGAGCACACTAAACACGAAATCTATATTCTAGGCAAATAGAGCTGTGTCCAAGTGAATAGCCTTTTTTTTTAAAACCTTTTCAGAGTAATGTTCAAGAACCTAAACTTTCTATGCATAGGGATGGCCAAGGCAGCCCATTTATGAACCCCAAGGTAAAGCAGATGGAGTTTAGAGGTAAAATCAAACTATATCCTGGAGAAATAAAGCAACTCCAAAAATGTCAGTATTGAATAGAGATACCATATAAATAGCACGTTTAAATAGAAAGCATTTATCAGAAGGAAAATAATCAAAGGATACGGGTTGGTAGTAATGTCAAAGCACAGCCTCCACCACCAGCTCCAGTTAACTTGGTAGACAGTTTGTACTTTAGAGTTGTTCTAACAACAGTTTCTATGGAAGCATGGCTAACACCCATGCATTGAAGCAATCCTTGGTTCATCTCCATCAACTCTGCCAGTTTTTCTTCTTTCTCGGTTATGGCAAGATCATCTGAGACAGGCGATTGAATAATTGCAGCCACTTCATTACTGATAGAATCCACTGAAGTAAACACAGAAGCCATTGCAGTCGGATGCCTCATAGTCCTTTCAGAGACGCCAGCTACCAAAGCTTTTGTATTTCTCCCAACCTTTGTGTTAGTGATCAGCATTTTAAGTGGCATGTTTGTTTTGAGGCGTGTTAAATCGCCTGACTTAAACTTGATCATGTTTCCTGTATGTTAAGTTTATAGGTTATAAAGTCATTAGAATCCTGACATATCCTTCAATTTAGTATCTGAAAATTAGAGGTATTCTATGTTTCTTAACCATAAAAGAAAAATCCACCATGGAAAATAGTTAGGCAGAATCATTTACAGATGCCTTGATGACAGTAGAAGGAACAGAAGAGCAAGTGACTACTGACTATGCAAATCCCATGTCCCAAAAAAAATGCCACATAGAGAAGAATGTCAAAACGCTGCCAATGCACATGAGAGAAATTAACATTGTAACTCAGGAACTTCCATAAGCATAAATCTTCTTTGCCAAGCAGACCTTAATTTTACAACAGCTCATCTGTTCTAATTTCTAATTAGATAACCTTCTATAACAGCTAATTAATTACCTTCATGAATAGAAAATTCAGATTCTCTTATGGATGTAAGACTTCATTGTATGTTTTGTCAGACCAAATTTAAACAGGACATATATGTAAAGTTTAATCAGTAGAACAGCAAAAGAAGAGAGAACAATTCTCTTCTACCTACGAACAAAAAGTTATAATTATTGAGCAATATAGGACATGCAAAGTGAAAAAAACTTGCATTTCCTTTTGTGAGTAAGTAATGATATGCCTAGATTGTGACTAGAAGAATCCTTCCCATGTTGACTGTACCCATCTACCTTAAAATGAATATTTTCTGTCTCCACTGCTTCCACCATGTCTAAAGAGCCGAAGACTCAAACAAGTGGAAAACCAACATAATTTAACTTGAAAGGCAAGGTTTCTTTTATATATTGTGCCAAGTTGATTATCTGTCAACAGTTATCAGACTTATTTCCAGTGGACATCAGTCTTTGTTACAAGTTACTTCCTCTAAAACTCTACTTTTGCTAGGGGTTTGGACATGAAGAAATTAACTTGTGTGCCTAAAATTACTACAGAAGTAAAGGATCTGTTAATATTAGAAGGAGCTTAATGCTTACATTGTCTCCAGTTCTTGTTTGATTCTGGCCTGATGAGGACACACATCCTCATTTCTGGCAATATAACAGCTCTCAAACAAACACTGACGATGTCTTTTATCATATGCCAAATATTTGAGACACTTATGGAGATTGAGTAAAGCATCTAGTACGCCCCTGAACTATGACCAAAGTTGCTACGACACACTCCAACTTCACGGGTGTCCTATTACCCCCTGAACTCAGTTTTAGCGTATTTTTGTCACCCTTTTGTTCTAATGTGACACCTTTGATGTGCGATCCATTTTATGTAAGAAAGTTGTCATGTCAGCACAAAAGGGTGACACAAATACGCTAAAATTGAGTTCAGGGGTAAGTTACCCCTGGGAAGTTAGTGTGTCGTAGCAACTTCGGCCATGGTTCGAGGGGGTATTGGATGCTTATCTCGAAGGAGATCTAAAGACTTATATAGAAAGATAAAATAAGTATTGCTAACTTGCTACAATCCATAATTGAATCTCAATAGTTCTTCATAGATCACTGGGTACCTCTTATCCATATCATGGTTCCAAAAGCACACCAAAAGAAAATTAAACTGCAACTGTTTGAAGTGGATGTTCTGGAAGAATTTAAGAAGCAGATTTTACAAAAATGTAGGAGAACATAGAATACCAACTGCTGGTCGAACATAGAGATGGAAATATTTTTAACAAGCCTAATGAATTGCTCTTGGGAAATTTTGAAACACGCAATTCCCATTAGATTAAGCTGTTATTCCGGAGTCCTTTAAGGCGGCAAGACTATGGTGCTACTAATTAAAACCTCAAAGATAATGTTTAATTTGGAAAGTTTTCAAGTTAATCCCATGCTTTTTCTTGCACCCACAAGTTCAATAAGATATCTTTTTCTATTTTAATAAACTCTTATTAACTCCCACAGACCTACCAATTTCTCACTTCTCAGTCACAAATCATATGCTTTTATCCGTTTAGGCAAAAAGTCAAGAAAATTCAATGCTTTAGTGCCCCTTGTCAGCTTGACTATGATGTTCTCTGATCGTTTAACATATCATAAAAGGAATGCAGATATGGTAAGGTAACTATGGCTATTATGACATACCATATGTGCTCACTGTGTTGTCAATACCAGATGGCTTCCCATGAATTATTTTCTCGCCCTCGAAAGCCCATTTATTCACCAATTCCAGCTCATTCTCTCCAAATACTTGCCAACCTTGGTGGCTGAAATCCGTACTGACTGAATCTGACAAAGCAAGAATGGCCGCGGAGAGTGCAACACAAAAAGCTGCAGACGAACCCAAGCCTGATCCCAGTGGAAGCTCAGAATTTACAACTGCTTTAGCTGGTTTGCATCTAATAAGGCAATCAAAGAGAAAGTCAATATGATAATATGATTCTGTTTAATGAATTTAAAGTGGCCAAGCAAAGGAATGGAAGTTAATACCCATGGACTGAGGTGAACAGCCAAAGAAAAGCAGTGACACCAGCAGCGAGACCTATATTTGCCTCAGGAATGTTCTGCTCATCGACTAGAATAGCAATTAATTTAAGTTTCTCCAGCGAGCATGAGGAAGGCGGAATCTGGGTTTCCAAGTTAGGAAAAGCCTCTTTAATTCTTGCAATTGGCCAGGAAACTTCTAAGGACACATCCTTAAGCTGGAGGCTTAGTGTTTCGTCATTATCTATTTCCCAAAGAAATTAAGAAGAAAAGAGCATAATTTGATAAAAACTAAATGAAGGAACCAGTAAACATATTATGATTATAAATGAAAAGAAAACAACAGTTTGGATAAAACCGATTTTTCTTTGTTGGTCTTACAAAGAAAAATAATCTGCTTAGACCAGTAAAAATTGAATTTAAGCAAAATTATCATAATTTTTCATATTGCTATCTTGGTTCATCCATTTTTAGGATAGACCTAGCATATGTGACAAATCCTTGAGGTCAGTTTGAACTCCAGCATCTCATCTCAATATCGGTGTGGTGGCAGAGAACACTGACCATAGCATGGTAACATTTAACCAATCAGCCAGTCCTATTAGCAACTAAAAGCCTAAAATTCAACCATCAGAATACTATATAAACACTTTATCATATAATTATACATTTCTTCAGGAAACTAAATGTCTCTTACGGTGCCTTTGCTAAGGAGAAAAATCCTCTTTGATGAATCATTTCTCAGTGCTTGATAAGTTATAAAGGTTTGCAACATAACACAATCAAAAATGATTTAGGATAAAGTGCAAGGATTGCTTGTAACATACTTCTTCTCATTATAAGACTACAACACTTTCTAAATATTATCACTCCCTCTGTCCCATACTAGTTTTCCACTTTCCTCTTTACACGCTTTCTAAGAAATCATAAATAACATGGTTAGTTTTACTATTTTATCCTTTATACACTTTTGAAGAAAAAAAAATTGGAACTTATAAACTCGTTTAGGCTTTCAAGAAATATTAATCACAGGAATAAAATAGGAAAAATTTGATTAATTTTGTCTCGATTTGGTAAATGGACAAGCAATTTGGGACAACTATTTATAGTAGGTGAAAAACTAATATGGGATGGAGCCGTTACTGAATGGAGATAAAGAGAATAAGGAACGGATTGTAGTAATATTTATGAAAATGAGAAGAGAGTTGAAAAGCATAACATTGAAAATCATTTGTCAACTACAGAGAAGGAACACTCTTCAACATTTTAAAGTGTGAAAGGCAGGGATTTATTTGGGAATTAAGAAATGATAAGCAGCAAATTAGATTGGGAAATGATATTTTACGAGAGATTTGGAGACGAATGGTGTACCAGCAGGAGTAGGGAAGCGAAGGGAGACGTAAGTATAGAGATCAATGGAGGCAGCAACGGCAGCTGATCCGTGAACTACAGCATGTTCTCCAGCCAATATTATCTTCCCCGGAGCTCGCGCTCTCACCTCCATTTTTTACTTTTCCCTTTCCCCTTTTTCGTTATTTTCGAGATACGAATCTGTGCCTTTTATTTATATATATATATATAGAGAGAGAGAGAGAGATCGGTCAGAAGGAGACTGCGGTTGGCTACTGCAGCTGAATGCTGACTGCTGGACTGCTACTGTGTTGGTTGAATATGGCGGAGAATTTTATTTTACGAAATAAAGCGCACATTCACATTTTTTCCCCTTTCCAAAATATGAAAATTGTCCCATTTTCTGTTGAGAAAATTTGGCTGAATTTTCATGTTTTACATCAGTAAAATGAAATACTTTTATTTTCTCATTTTAAAATAAAATTAAAGGTTATAATAACATAATACTTAAATATTATGGATGATATTTATAAATATACTTAAAATATAAATTCAACTCACTCTTTCAATTTCAATTAATTCTTTCCCTTTCTCTAATTTTTTTATCTCCTCCATTCTTATTAAAAACTCATTATTTCTTCAACTCTCTCCTTTTTTGAAACTTCGTATTTTATTTCTAAATGTTCGTTCTCTTTCCAAATGGTAAGTTTTCTACTCTCCACTCATTTTAGTATCATTTTTTTTTTTTTAAAAAAGAAAAAAGATTGTGTATATATTAATGTAACTAGTCGGATAAAAAAGGATCGATGATTAATCTATCGACTAAAAAAGATCGATGATTAATCTGCCGAATAAAAAAAGACTGATGATTAATCTGTCGGATTAATTACTATAATTAATCAATTATTGAATAACATAAAAATTGATATTAAACATCGATCGAATCGATAATCAATTTGTCTATGTAAATCAGGTTTTTGATTAATTTTTAATTTTTAAAAGATTTTGATGAGACGAATTTTTTAAAAGAATTCTTGATAGTTGGTGATTTGTAAATCACTTTGTAAATTTTTAAGATTTGTAATTAAATTTTAAATTACAAAATCCTTCTATTATTAAATACGGCTGGTACCATTTCGATGTGTTTCAATTCTTTCAATAAATTAAAATATTTAAAAGTGGGTCATGTTACTAAAAAAAAAATAATAATAATTAAATAGTAGACTTGAGACAAGAATTCCTTTTTTGTTGCTGACTTCTCTTACCAAACCACTCTCAATTGTTTGTGCGTGATTTTAATCTCTTTACCCCAATATGGTATATCATACACTAACTTTATCCCAATATAATTTTTTTTAATGTGAATTCAAATTTAATCGAATTCAATCAGATATCAAATACAAATTACAAACAAAAAGTTATTTAGACACAACAAAGATATTTTATTCAAGGTTGCTTTCCGGTGTATCATAATTTGTGATGGGCATCACCCATCACAAGCGAAAGAAGCAAATACGTGCAGGCAAATTAAATTATTTTTCCTTCTGATGATTTATATGTGATTGTGCTATATCACATTTAAACATGACTTATTTGATAAAAGTGGTGAAAATAAATTTTATAAGCGCCGTTTCATATTAATTGTCTTCTAACTCCCTCCAACATACTTCATCCTCTCCACCTAATGGAAGAGACAGATCCAGAATATAATTTGTATGAGTTAAACCTTTAAGATTCTTGACATTAAACTTTTCATATTTAAAAATATGGGTTCAATGTTGCAATCTTAGTGGTTTTTAATAACGTTATACTCTGTATCAAAAGTATTGAATTCATATCAATTTTGTGTATTTACAATGCATCTGTCTTTACATAGTGTGTGCCTATATTACATACAAATATTTTCAAAATAATATTCTCTTATTATTGATCAAACACAAGAAAATAAGTGAACCCACTTTATTTTTTATTTTTTTTTTATTGAAAATAGCTTTTGATACCAAACACATCCTAGTATGACAATATATGGGGTCAACTCAAAAGCTTTTATGAACTCTAATTAAACGGCCGTGACAATTTTAAGCTTATGCGCCATCAACAAATATTCTCCACTGCTCACTCTCATAGAACTTACATTTCTCATGCTCGTAATTTGTAGATTTGGTTGTTAACTATTTTTTTTAAAACGCAAAAAGGAAAAAAAAAAAAAAACAGAGGGCAAATTTAAATTCATCTAACAAAAAAATTAACTAAAATTAGTTAAGATGGACTCTTATATGAGAGTGGTCAACAGGTGAAAATATTTTTTCCAATGTTTCAAATTTGACCAAAAATCTGTATCCAGCGTATCAATTTGGAAACTATACACACTTTAAATGTTAACCTTTAGCTATAAACTTAAATAATAATATATGATAATTATTTCACTGTTTGTTTTGGTTGAATTCATCACATACTTATATCACTACTTGTTCTCCTTAATTTGCAACTTTCTTGCCAAACTTTACTACTCTTAGACCACTAACTGAAGTAATTTTTTGCAGAAGGATAGTCAATTGAGTGCCTAATTAACGATATTTTTAGTAGACGATCCATGATACACAACATAGTGCAGTTGGTAAAACACCATCTTTAGGGCTCGAGATTAAGCCCCGAGAATAAATAACTTTTGATAGAGACAATTTACCTTCTCACTGGTCTTACATGACTTACATGACGTGATTTTGGATTAGTCGAGTTAGGGAGCTTCAGATAGGGAATGATTAACCCCACCCACCCACCACCCACCACCCACATGAACGAAAAAGGAAAAAAAACCAAGGTGGACTGTGATTAGTGTAGTTGTCAAACTTGGCCGGCTAAATAGAATATTCTGTCTTGGTAAAATGCCATTGGCATCCATTCTGGACTTTTGCCGCCTGCCGTATCAGCCTATTAAATTCATATATATTACACTGAAGCCTGCCAACCATGTTTGTTTAATCCTTTTACATGTATCTTGCTATAACACATTAAAGTAGTGGGATGCCTACAGAATGAATCTTCAGTGAAATTAAATGATGGAAATGGGATGCCTACAGAATGAATCTTAGTGAAATGAAATGATGGAAATAAAACTTGAACAAGTCGAGAACATATGAATTCTACATGCCTAGAACTTCGGACAAAAATTGATATGCAGCTGTAAAATAAGAGGCAAATTTTGGAACTTACATTTTAGAACGGCGCAACAATTTTAAGCAAGCAAAATCAGACCTTAAAATTGCGAGTGTTGTAAATGGCCATTACAGGAACAAGGCAGGTCTACGAGAGTTTGAAACCATGGATGTGAGAAATAGCGAACATGTAATCCATGGTTGAAACTGCGCCTGCACCAGCTAAAATCTGTCAAGTGAGATGAACTTACAATTTAAGGAGAAAATCTATTCATTTCCATCGCAATCCTCATCAAAGAAGTACAAATAGGGAACCAAAGGGGCATGTTCAACTGCTTCTCCTACCTCACCCTCACCCATCATTTCAGGAATTTTCCAACCCAAATGTTGGATATAAATTCTATCAAAAGCATCAATAGTCAAAGATGAAGCTAGAAATAGTTCTAACTCGTTCACAAATCGATCAGTTCGACCTGTCAGGAAAGGTCTTGCTGCTTCAGTCACCGTGATCTTGAACTCTTCTTGCTTTGCTTGAGGAGTAACTTTTTTTTGCTTTTGCTCATTTCTGCAACGTTAACCAACTGACAGATCATTCATTTTATATTGAAAATGCATAATGATGATCAATTAAGAGAACATGAAAACATCAAAACAATAACTTAAAGGTAACTGATTTCAAAAAATGCCATTTAACTTTCCAATAGAGCGGAAAGCAAACAAAGAGGTTAGTTTGATGGTGGGAAGTTCAATATATGCAAATTATCTACAATTCACAGCAAACATTACCTTCTAAATGAGTCAATGACACCAAGTATATGATGTACAATAATATCTACATCTTCCTCCTGCATGATACGTAAAAGAATCAGACTTAGCAGAAATGTCATACAATAATGTTTCTTGTGATGTTACTTCTTTTACAAGGATGAGTGAATTATTGAGATATCAGTTTAATGATAGTATTTAAACAAACTTTGATGTATTATTGCAATAAGAATGACATGATCAATAATCACCAAAGTTCACTATGGCTCCCATTTTACGACTTTCTGTCACAACACTCAAGGAAATAAAGTTCGAAAATGTAGTAGCTATATTCTAGCCATTTTGTAATAATTTAGACAAGTATGATGTGTTTTCAACAAATCATTTTATGAGAAATCGGGATCAACGTGACATCAATAGATGTTGAATTTTTTTAATATAAGCTCTTTATAGTTGCATGACATTCAGAGTTGCAACAACATTAGGGGTATTAAGCTATTGAGTCACGCTATGAATGAAGATTTGGGAGAGAGTGGTCGAGGTGAGGTTGAAAAGGATAGTGTATTTCGGAGAACCAGTTTGGATTTATGCCCGGGCGCTCAACGACGGAGGCAATTCACCTGGTGCAGAGGCTGGTGGAACAGTATAGGGAAAGGAAGAAGGACCTGCACATGGTGTTTATCGACTTGGAGAAGGCGTACGACAAAGTTCCTAGGGAGATTCTTTGAAGATGCTTGGAGGTGAGTGGGGTCCCGGTGGCATATAGCAGAGCAATCAAGGATATGTATGATGGAGCTAAGACCCAAGTGAGGACGGCGGGAGGAGATTCAGAGCATTTTCCTGTCTTGACAGGTTTGCATCAGGGGTCTACTGTTAGCCCGTTTTTGTTTGCTTTGGTGATGGATGTGTTGACGTGGCGTATCCAAGGAGAGGTGCCTTCGTGTATGCTTTCTGCAGATGATGTCGTTTTGATTGATGAGGCGCGAGGGGGTGTGAATGATAAATTAGAGGTGTGGAGACAAACTCTTGAGTCCAAAGGGTTCAGGTTGAGTAGGAGCAAGACAGAATATTTGGAATGCAAGTTTAATGACGTGAGGCAGGAGAACGAGGTGACCGTAAGGTTGGATTCACAGGTGGTGTGTAAGAGGGATAGTTTTAAGTATCTCGGGTCCATGATTCAGGGGAACGGTGAGATTGACGAGGATGTCTCACACCGTATTGGGGCGGGATGGATGAAGTGGAAGCTTGCATCGGGGGTGTTGTGTGACAAGAAGGTGCCGCCCAAGCTTAAAGGCAAATTCTACAGGGTGGCAGTCCGTCCGGCCATGTTGTATGGAGCGGAGTGTTGGTCAGTCAAGAACTCCCACATTTAAAAAATGAAGGTGGTGGAAATGCGGATGTTGCGTTGGATGTGTGGGCTAACTAGGGGTGATAGAGTTCGGAATGAGACTATCCGGGAGAAGGTTGGAGTGACTTCGGTGGAGGACAAGATGCGGGAAGTCCGACTGAGATGGTTCGGACACGCGATGAGGAGGGACACGAATGCCCCGGTTCATAGGTGTGAGAGGCTAGCTTTGAATGGTTTTAGGCGGGGTAGGGGTAGGCCGAAGAAGTACTGGAAAGAGGTGATTAGGCGGGACATGAACAGTTACAGCTTACTGAGGACATGACCCTAGATAGGAAGATCTGGAGGACGCGAATTAGGATAGAAGGCTAGTATCAGTTTGGGTCGCTAGTGTAGGGTATTACTTGGTGGGTGTATCATTCTTGCTAAGACACCTTGTTTCATGCTTTATTACGATTTTGTTTACTTTTCGTTGGTTACTATTACTTGTGGGTGTCTTATTTATGTTATGTCATCTTGTTCTATGCTTTATTATGGATTGGATTATTATTCCTTGTCTTGAGCCGGGGGTCTATCGGAAACAGTCTTTCTACTTCTTCGGAGGTAGTGGTATGGACTGCGTACATCTTACCCTCCCCAGACCCCACTATGTGGGAATACACTGGGTTTGTTGTTGTGTTCCTATTTGTGGAGGGAAATAGGCATATAGGAAGTGAGTTGCCTAAGATGAGAAATGGGTTGTTCATGACAACTAGTCCCACGAAGCTTTTTCATGGATCAGTCTAGGGATTGTCGGCATCTTTATCTCTACATTTGCAGAGATTATATCCCAGTGACTTCAACCGGAGTCTGAGTGAAAAAACTGTTCAGTTACACCAAGATTTACTTCAATTGACGACCAATTAAAGATTGACTAAGAAATAACCATGGATATGTCGGTTCTGTAGACAGTTTTCTGCTGGTTGCAAATTATTATTGATTCTACCTCAAGGAGACCCTAAAAACTTCACCTCCATCAGCTATAAGAACACAGAGACAAGGAATGTAAGAAACAGCTAGAGCACACAATAATAATCAGAAATTGTTGTTTCTCTTTGAAACATTAAAAATGCTTCCTTTTTTGTGATTCAACGGATCGTTGTTTTTACTGACCATCATAATCAAAAGTTGTTAAGAGATTGAGTTAGATGTGCAGTCTATACTGAAGATTACAACGTTTAAACAATGAAAAAGATACAATTGAAGGACCTGAGTCAAAGCCTGGATTTCTCTTCTCAACCAACTTATAAGCCAAGGATTAGGCTGACGATACTTGTGCAATTTCCAATAACGTGGCACATTGAATTTGTCAAATAAGCCCCCTGCAGAACTACCAATTTTAAGTTCTTGGAAGCAAAGTGATATTAACCAATGATGGAAAACACTTCACCTTCATTGATATAGTAGCATTGCAATCTATACTTGTGAGATTTTGTGAAGAACGCACTGGAATACAAATGTCATATAAAGGAGCTCAATAAGTTAACCTAGAATAGTAAAAAACAAAGGGAGAACATACAAAGCAGAACAAGTATAGAGGACTTTGCTACCTATTGTCCGAGTTTCCATTAACATAATGTTGTTGAAAAAACCCTCCACTATAGCTCTGTATAATAGAAAAATTCTCTGTCTGTAAAATAGACAATCACAAAGATAAGTGTTGATTTGAAAGAGAAATTCAACAGAAAACTTTTAATATTAACAACTGAAGAGTTTCTAGAGGGACAACAATCCGATTCAGCAAAACATTTACAAATGTATTGCATATATTTATGTATGCACATCTCTGATGTATCCACTTCGTTAAATGAATATCCACACTGAGTTCTAGGCTGACAACTCCTCAGATCAATCAAAAAGTTTGTAAGACCAAATATTTAATCCCATGGTCTTATCCCAAATATTACATGGATGTTATAGTTACTGGAATCCTCTCAAATACATCTTAACAAAAACATTTCAGATTTCTTGAGGTTCTTGCATAGTAAAAGCACTCTAACGCGAAAGCATGTCATCTAGAACGAATCATATCATTGTTAATAGTAGTTCACCAATCAATGCATACCAAATTGCAACCATTCTTATTCCTGAGAGGGATCTATTTTACTAATGCTCGTGAAACTAAGAACGCATTCACGAAATAGTAACAAACAAGAATGATAAAACATGTTCGGACCTTACATAAAGGACACTTTACTGAAGCAGGTGCACGCGAGTGCTTGCTCGTAACCACTTTTATCCAATGCAAAATGCAGCTGTAGCAAAATTTGTCTGCAGAAAAACATGAATGGATTGAGCACTTACTAACTGATTTAATCAGAAACAATCCGTACATAGCTTTCTTCCACAGCTTATACACTCAAGAATTACTTAGCAAAATTCCACTTATAAAGGACCATAAATCAACTTTTTCAATTATAGACATACAAGAATCACACACCAACTTCAGACAACAGACAGAATAACATGAGTGTATTACATCACATCCTCACTAAGTAAGTACTCCCTCTGTCTCAATTTGTTCGTCTAATTCTCATTTTTAGTTAGTTTAAAAAAGAATGCCTCTTCCCTTTTTTAGGGAATCTTTAATTTTAACTTTTCACGTGGTATATTTAACATCACAAGATTAAAGGGCATTTTGGTACATTCTATATATATTCACAATATTGCACCCAAGAGTGTGGCCTAGTGTTCAATGAAGTGGGATGAACACCATAAGGTCTAAGGTTTAATTCCCAAAGGAGACAACCACTAGGTGATTTCTTCCTAGTCTATTCTATTGGTGGACAAAGTTACCTGGTACCTGCTGTTGGTGGGAGGTGCCAGGTATCCGGTGGAATTTGTTGAGGTGCACCCAAGCTGGCCGGACATTACGGTTATTAAAAAAATTAAAGTAGTTCTTAAATTTTATGAACTCTGTGCAAGTCAAAACTAGACAAACAAATTGAAACGGATGGAGTAATATTTAGGCAAAAAGGGTATACAATGATACTGAATTCAAGCTTAAAACTGATGAAATTGCATATATGTGTAAAAATAATAAAGAAAGGAGGCGTACGGAAACATTGATCCAGGTAAGACTCTTCAGTAAATGGTGCAAGACAAATCGGGCACGGGTTCGGGTCGGATACCGGTTGCTCCGCCGCGTTTCCTTCTTCTTCAGCCATGGACACAACTGACAAATCGGAGACGTTGCAAGAGAACTCCAATTTTTCCTTTTTCCTAGTTTTTGAAAAAATTGAGATATAATTAGTTATTTATTTCATATTTATTCTTTATTATTAATGTGAAGAAATATGTACTAATATGACATAAAAAAGTTATTTAATCAGATTACTCTAGGTACTCCCTCCGTTCATTTTTACTTTTTCATTTTATATGTTTAATCATACTTATTCAGTTTATAAAATGAATAAATAATTTATCTATATTTTTTCCTATTTTTTCCTTATATTAAATACAATTATCACTCACTATATTTTTCAAAATAAAAAAATTATTACATTCAATATAGTAAAATTATCCATCTATGTGTCAAGTCAAAATTTGACAATTATTTATATATAGTGAGTGATGTTTTTCTTTTCTGAAGATACTTCGTCCGCCTCATTTTATGTATTGTCATTTTTTTGATCCGTCTCAAAAAATGTCACCTTCCTTATTAATAATTATTTAAGTACCGAATTTTACTTTTATGTCCCACTTATAAGGTTAAGTGACAATTTGGTAAACATTATTAATCTTTTCTTATTTTTCAAATTTTATTATCCGATCAAAATGTGTTAGGAGTTCTTTAAGTCACATGCGTTCCAGCAATTTTTAATTTATCACTGGGCATGAAGTTCATAAAACGAACTAGTATTTTTTTTGGATTCGCAAATTTAAGTATGATAATGTATAATGATATACAAATGGGAAACTTTCTTGCTTGGAACCTTCTGAGAGTCAAATACTGTGTTTGTGAATAGCCTGTTGTGACAAGTCTCATTCCATTTCAAATCTCTCTCTCAGGAAAAATATAATGAAATTTGGGATTCCATTTCCATCAACATAATGCTTAGAGTTTTATGGAATTTCTTTTGGCATTAGAACCAATAATGAAGCAGAGACACTGACCTTAAGAGTATACCTTGAATCATACATCCAGAATGGCTAGGGCTAGGAGTGAGTGGTTTTATTAAGGGGTCAGTGCCAAAAACTCCGCAACATAAGACGGATAACCAAAAAAACTTGAGAATATTTCAGGCTTCATTATCACTGAACAATTACAATCATCAGAATCAAGGAACCAGATCCCTTGCAGACATGAAACGTAACAAACTAACAAAAGACAGGTTTCTTCGTTTGCCTTTGAAGTTCCATTTTACGTTGTTGCAGTTCACCAACTTGAGCCTTTAACATCTCAATCTCTTGTTTCATCGCTTTCATTTCCTTCTGGGAGGAATTCATACAACTCTTGCCTAAACCACTGCTGACTTTCATTATGGTCTCTGACTTAGTTCTCTGGTAACTTGAACCAGCTGAAGTTAGCAACCTTGTCATATTGACCTGTTCAAGAAGTATAAATTGTGTCCTGATGTTATCTGGCAGCCTATCATTTTTCAAGGCATGCGTTCGTGCGTCTTGTGATAGCTTGTGGTACTCCATTTTTCTGCATATGCTTCTTCGTTCTTCTTCAGTTAGGTCGGGATGTTCCTGCAATAAGCCATTTCATTTCAATTTCCAAATACTTAGAATGAAATGCTGAATCAATTTTTTGAGATTGGAGGAAAAGAGCAAATGCATTATGCATACCTTGAGGTACATGTCTATAGACCTATATAGGTTGTCATCAGAAAATCTTGCTTCTTTTGGCAATGCATTCACAAGAGAGTCGAAGCTTCTTGCTACAAGGTTCTCGTATCTCGCTATGAGGGCGAGGTAATCGTCAATTAACCTCCCAACAACAAACATTCTTGACTTGGGATTATTTGATGCAAGAGAAACATAAGCTTCTACCACTTGAACAACAATATCCACATCGAAAACAGTTGTACTGTTCCTGACAAGTAGGTCTTCAGCACTACATTTTTCCAGCATGAGAGCTATCCTTGTCTTGAGATGATTTTTTAGTTTGGCATCGACATTCATAATTAGCCCAATCTTGAAAAGGTGAAGCAGAAAATTGCTGGAAACTGAGCCTTCTTCAGCAGGAAGCACCCTTATTAAACATTCAGTTGTCATTCTGTATAGCTGGATGGACAATTCTTGATCTTTCGATTTCTCTTGTGAAACTGTGATCTGAGAAATCCACTTCTTTGTCCAGTGAGCTATACATGACCCCACATCCTCTGGCAAAATCTCTCTCTTTTTGATCAATGAAATTACTTCAATAAAATGATCTATCCGGAGGGATGAAAAATCACTGAAAAACCAATTGCCAGTCAACTTCATCAACTTGCTTGTATCATCTGCCGTAACCTTTACTAACACTTCATGGTCTTCTACACAACTAACTCCAGTGTCCGAGCAAGCTTTCCAAGAAATGGCCTCCGTGCAACGTTTGACAATGTGCAAGTCTTTAGACCACAACGAAACTGATTCACAGCTTTTCAAGATCCTAAATGTGTCTTTCCACGAAGAAAGGATTACGTAGTTAAGGAATGCCTCTGCTTTAGAAATTAGATTTCCTTGGTGAAGATCATCATTCATTTCCAAGAAATGAGCAGCACAATACAGTGGGGCAACATTTGAAGCTGTAGCTTTGATCTTCTGTCCGTAGCAAAATTTCACAACTAATTCAAAGATTTTAGCCCCACCAGGAATTGTATCAATTTGAAATCTTGTATAGTTGTTCCCATTCCTTTCAAATACCAACCTGTTAAGGTATCCACTTCTTGAAACCATGGAAAGCTGGAAGACGAAAAGAATAACTTAAAAAAGCTCCATAGGAAGCATAAAAAGAGTTCCATAGGAAGCATATTTAAACTCCATAACACAAAATTATATCTCTAGCAATGCCAATTCCATATAGTTTACTAAATATTATTACAAAAATTGGAAAGATCAGTCACGTGGAAAGCAGAAAGCTAAGACATGGTGTGATTTTGAACTTCATCTAGTAGTGGAGATTTTCCTTTCAGTTAAAAAAAGAGTATAAAGCATCTAGTACCTCCTGAACTATGACCAAATTTGCTATGACACACTCCAACTTCATAAGGGTCCTATTACCCCCGAACTAAATTTTAGCGTATTTTTGTCAACCTTATTATCTGACGTGGCACTTTTTGTCAATCTTTTTAGCTAACGTGGCACCTTTAATGTGGGCCCTATTTTATATAATAAAGGTGTTAAGTCAGCACAAAAGAGTGACAAAAATACGCCAAACCTGAGTTCAGGGGTAATAGGACCACTATGAAGTTGGAGTGTGTGGTAGCAACTTTGGCCATAGTTCCGGGGGTACTGGATGCTTATCTCGTTAAAAAAATGGACAGTGTGTTGTACCTTATGCAAGTGGAAGCATTGGTCTCTAATTTCTACTATCAAATCACTTGGTATTTTTGTTTGGACAAACCTGCACCAGTGTTATTTCCTTCATTAGCCACTGCAGAGGAATAAAACTTAATCAGTATCACTAAACACAAACAAAGAGCAGATATACTCTACCAGTTCTTGTTTCTTCTTTCCACAGACTCCGCCACCATACTGCCACTTGCTGGATAAATAATACAGTGATTTCGCTTCTCCACAAATATTGACTCACCAGCTACTAAATTTTTTTCAACCATATTTTCAGCACATATACTAGTCCTTTAGTTTCTTGTATTCTGAACTATACACTTTATTCTTCTTTGCAATATTATATAGTTCCATCACCATAATGTCCCTTTCATGCATTCAATTCCTAAGAGTGCTAATTACTTTAGGAATTTTAGGAACCTGTCTTACATTTTAGTCCTTCAGAAACAATCATTTTCTTCCTAAAGGAATGTGTAACACAACTGACTGGAAACACAACTTTGCATAATCAACGTTGTTTTTACAGTAATATGAGATCAACAGTACTTATCGACTTTGTATTCTATTTCTCTAATGATCTTTTTCCACCTATACTGAACTTCCATGTAATGGACTTTGTCAAGAAATTAATTCTACCTGGAAGAACTTATGAGAGCTAAAGTTCAAGTTTGGTTTAAAGGTCCGTCAACATTATATTCCACAACACTTTGTCCCAACAGTCATGAAGTGGCAGTGATGTAACCCAAGGGCGTGACCCAATAGTCAATGAAGTGAAACAAGAATCATGAATTTTTTAAGTTTAAATCTAAGCAAAGACAAAAAACTAGGTGATTCATTTCCATTTATCCAAGTCACGGTTGACAAAGTTACCTGATACATGTGTTGGTAGAGGTTATCAAATACCAATGAAATTAGTCGAGATGCAAGCAAATTAAGAAGAGTGGCAGTGATTTAGAATGGTGGTGAAGTGTCCACGCTACTCATGTGGATGATCTTGAATTGAATCTTTCATGTGCCTCAAAGGGACTATAGATGGCAAAGTACAACTACTCTCTTTAATGGCCCAACTACTACTAGTCCCCAAAAGAATAACCAACCACAAAAGAGTGCAGGACATAGCTCACACATAGTATGAAACAAGAAGCAAGCATTTAAAGTGCTTGAAATTTTGTTCTTTCTTTAATTCAGGCAACAAATGAATCGGAGTATTCCAAGTGATCAGTCAAGGTCTTTGTTTTTCTTCATTGATGAGCTTTTTGATATTTTTGTCGATGAGCATTATGTGTCATATTCATGTTCAAATGTAGTACACTTTTTTCTTTATTGGAATATTTAAGATCAATAGACTGTGGAGTCATCCTTAACGTGACACATTAGATCAGTTGTTTTGCACTACGTATGATAAGTATCTTGCAAAAAAAATATTTTCGAAATGTGTTTATGTTAAAATCTAGAAGATGTTTGGTCCAAAAAAAAAAACCCAAATATTTCTACCAAAATGGAAAATAATAGCTATTTTACCCTGAGTCTTGTTCAATATCCTTTACAAATATCCCAAACTCATTCAATCTGACTAATTTATCAACACTGACTTTGTTATCAACCTATAGTATTACAGTTACAGAATCATCATCAACATACCCTTTTTAACACCTCGTATGATCTCACTAAATCACTACTTTTACACCTAAAACTGATACGAGCAGCGCAATGCAATAAAGCCTCAGCCATGAGGGGGTCAGAGAAGGACCAAACCACCAAACCACTAGGACTTATTGTGCGCAACCTTACCTCACATTTCTGCAAGAGGCTATTTTCATGACTTGAAACTGTCACCTGATCACATGATAACAACTTTACCAGTTACTCCAAGGCTTCACTACCTAATCAAACATTGATAAATGATCTGGAAAAAGATATCAGGAAAAGAACGAACTTTTCACAACATTTTCTTTGGAAAATCATTTTCCTCCTAACCAAAAACTACTATTTGATAAATATTCACGACATTTTTCCTAATAGGTTACTCCCTGTGAGAAAGTTTCCAATTGGGTGCTAACTGCCGGATATAAGAGTACCATAGCAAACCAATTAAACAACAAGGACAAAATTCTTGGTCTTTAAATACAGAACACAAATCTATTAGTTTGAGCCATTCTGTAGAAGTGGCTAAGTTCGAGTAGCCACACCCTTAGTAAGTCTTAATGATGGAACCAACTAGACGACATACACACAAATGAACTAAAGCATGACGCAAAATAAGGCTAAAAGCTGCACAACGATCCCGGAATCAACTGCAGCATTGCTACTGGTCTTCTAAATTTGGCTTCTCCCTACCATCTACAAGCAAAACACAGAATTAGGTTCAGGAAAAAGAGACGTTTCTGCAGTAGTGATTAATGATGTGGAACAATTATTTCAAAATAAAAAGCTTCATGAAGCTCAACATGAAAAAATATGTTCACATTCCAAAAACTATGCAGAATGATTGTTCATAGATCAGGAAGCTAAATGGCGGAATTACATAATTGGTTCGGATATAATGGTTAATATAATTGGCATTTTGACTTATATAAAAGTGGGGAAAGCCGTAGACACAACTTTCACATGCAACTCGAAACAATGTACTTTGGACTCAGACGTACTTACAAAGATGAAAGATTTTGACCTAAATATGTCACTGCCCATTAAAGGACCTGTTGTTTTTCTTCACAATGCCTTCAAAAATCCCATCGGATCCAAAATCACAAGACAAGTTTCGATGATCAATTGGATCTGGCAGCTGGAATGAAACAGTAAATTCACCTGGTGGGCATAAGTTCTGAGTATGCATCTTAAAAACCATATTCTTCCAGCAAACCTTGCTCTCTCCAGTCATGCTCACCCCTTTTATGATAATTTTCCCATTCGATCCAGCATCACAGTGAAACACTTCTGTAACCACATGAACAGGAAGATCTCTTAATCATCAATTCGATTCATATGGATGCAATTTGACATTCATTGATCACATGAAAAGAACAGATTAAATGATGGTCTAAAATCATTACAGGAAACATAGAAAAGCCTTCATTCGAGCCAAAACAAGAGCAACCCAATGTTATAAGCAAAAACACGCATTAAAAGAAGCAAGCATAACATTGATGTGAGATAATAAAAGTTTAACACATGGAATGCAATATACCCATATTAAGCTAAACATAAATGCGATACTGATGTATCACAGAAGTATAGAGATCAAAGATATGACGAGCTGGAGAGAAAATGCATCCCCAAACTAATCTCATTAACAGAACCTGCTGGTCCTAGGGTACTGACAAACACTCTAGAAGGGAGGAATTTCAATGAGAGCCAGTTTATCAAGGTAGGCAAACTGAAACATTTCTTTAAGCATCCGAATGACAAAAAATTACGGTTGTAAAGCTCATTGAACGGCTGGGAAGAAGGCTTATGCAAGTAATATGTGGCCCTAGAAACCAAGCATTTTTTTAATCAGTGAAAAAATGGAACACTCATCTCTATAGAGAAGTAGAAAATGAAGGCATACAGATATCCTATGACTAACGCTCGATAACAAAGCCTTTGACCTTTGTATCATTTCCCAGATATTGTTTAGTTCTGATCAAACTTGGTTTCGTTAGAACCTTTGGGGAAGAAGAAAAAATGAAACTATTGGTGATGAGGTCTTTATGTCTGAACCTCCTGTTTTTTTGGATACAACTCTCTTCAATCTTCATGCATTGATTTCATATTTAAGCTTCAGTATGAAATGAAGGACATTTTGAGAAAAAGCAAACGACAGATTTTATTTGAGTAAGATGGAGCATGCAGTATATTTATCAGCATGGTATTTCTGCAATTCATCAACAAGTTACATTCATATACAGAACATATGGCCAGTGGTCACAGATAAGAGGGACACCTGATGGATTAAAGTATAACATGGTCTCATGTAAGACAGTAAGGGGTCGTTTGGTGTGAGGTACTAAATCAAATAGTCCCGGGATAAAATTTTTAGTGCACCGTTTGGTTGTCAAGGTCGGGATAACTTATCCCACCATTTACACCATAGTGATGGGATAAGTTATCCCGGGAAATCCCGGGATAATTAAACTATTTTCCAACCAAACGACTCCTAAGAGTTATAAGAAGACTAGTTGGCTATTTCCGTGCTACGCACGGCCCAATGTTGATACTCGAAAATTCTAAGATATGCATAATTCTATCATTCACACTTTGTTTTGATGGTGGTTAACCATGGTATAGTATGGTACTATGTTCGTATGTTTCGTAGATTATACGGTATGAATTATGATATAGTTTGATTTCATGATTAGGTAACTATAAAGAACTTCGCTTTATGTAACCACCGATTTGGTGGTATTGCTTCAGTACCTTTTAACCCCCCTCATTTTATCTTTATTTATTATTTCATAATTCTATTTTATCCTTTATTCTACCTTTTTATAGTAGCCCTACCCCGTATCCTACTTTGCTAGTAGGTTAATCCTATTCATTAAAACAATACAACACCATCCAGTACAACACAATACCATACATTGTGAAACCAAACGAAACAACCATCCAAACAGAGTATTAATTAGAACCTTCATCTATTTAGTTGATAAATTCTTAGATATGCATTGTGCATTTACTATTTTGTTTAGATCAATAAAATTTATATAAGAATATTTTAAGGTGTTAATATGACACCGATAGAATTTCGAGAGTCAATCACATGTTTTTACAACAACATACACAGTGTAAATCAAATGTTTTTTAAATATTTAAAGTTGTTAATTACTGTGATTTATATTACTTTTTACATAGTAATTGTCAAATATATAGTAAAATATTTTAAGTTATTAATTATTTTCATTTATAATATTTTTAATATAATTTAGTAAGACAAATAAATTAAAACGGAGAGAAATACAAAATTTCCTGAAGGGAACCCATGGTAAGCAAGAAGGCATGTCGACAATTTTGCATAGTAATCGTCAAATATATAGTAAAATATTTTAAGTTATTAATTATTTGTATTTATAATATTTTTAATATAATTTAGTAAGACAAATAAATTAAAATGGAGCGAAATACAAAATTTCCTTAAGTGGACCCCTACTATGTAAGCAGGCATGTCGATGGAGTGGAGTCTGCTTGAGCAGCTCCACTCCCACTTCTTATATAGGATAAAATTTGGTGATTTTCTACTTAACAAAATCTCTCATACGTAGAACTTACTTTCATCCTTTGCGACCCCGGGGAGAGAGAAACGGAAAACATAAGCATCTTCAGATTCAGCTATATCAACTAAACCAAGGAGTGGCCCAACCTTTCCCAACAAAGCTGATCCAGTAAGGGCAACCCCGCCATTAGCATGATTTATAAGATTGCCCCACTCCTCTCTGGCTGGACAAGCAGGGAAAAAAACCATTTTAGGCTGACCCCCAGCATGCTGCTGAGAGTTGATATGCTTGGACGACGAAGTTCTACTAACTTTAACTAGGACTGAATCAGCATGATAGCCGTATGGCAGAGGAGGGCCAGTATATGGAACACAGCTGATGGGGGCCACATTAAGCGGTTGAGGATGCAGCGGAATTGAACCATTTGTTTCACCATAATTCGACAAAGACGACTGAGATGCTCTGCAATACACGAGTAAAATGCAACATTAGCTTCCATTACAATAATCTCTAGTATTAAGAAATACCTAAATTGATTCAATAGGACCTAAAACCAATGTAAGAAGAGCTTCACTGGAGTAAGCAAGTACAGTTCTTATGATGCACAAGTAGGAAATGATTTCTTTACGGATTAAGAAAAAGTTTTATTTCCTACTTGTGCATCTTATGATTTCTCAAAGCACAGGAAAGTCACAAAAGCATTCAAACATATTTTGAAAAAGAAAAGCTCTAGCATCCAGAGAGTAAGAAGCTACTTTGAATCTGGATGGAAAAAGGTGCCCCACAATTATTTTCACATGAAATTCTAATAACTTCATTGTTCCTCGTAAGGATGGCACTAGCCATCTAGGACACCCCGTTTTATCCTTTAAAGAGAAGTCAAAACACAAATGGACATTAAAAATAGAAACCAACTTGATCATATTTGCAAATGAGACATAGCGTGATAATTAGGGATGACTTCCTCACCACAATTAATATTGCTTGGAGGTGGAGGAAAATAAAAAAGAGACCAATTTACATTTATCGCCAACAATAGTTTCTCTATACATGAAGGCACTATCCAATGTCAAATCTTGCCCTATTTAACAAAATGCATCTTTTCATTCCAGTTCCATGTAGGATTAAGAAAATGTACCTTTTGTCCTAGGAAATTTCACTGTGAGCAATTAATTCAAAGCAAGCAGACAATTCAGTTTGATACCTGTTATAGACCTCGGATCCCTAAGCAAGCTGATGTGGACTCCCCCCCCCCCCCCCCCCACACACGCGCGCCCGCCCCAAGGTTAGACATTTGGGTACAGACTGTAAGTTTTGGCCCATGTGGCTTATATTATTTGATTGGTTTAATAAATAATAATGATAATATAATTGTTAAAATCTTATTGGTTGTAGGGAAGTTACTTCATATGAAACTCCCCACTACCTCAGTTTGATCGACTCAAATTAGTTGATTTATTCAATAGAATATTGTTTCCAATTAAAGGAGATTTGGCATCTTATTGGGCACATAACAATGGATATTTTCTTAAATTGTTAAGTTAATAATGGCAAACATGCATTAAGTGGGAGAAAATATAAGTTTTGGCCCATATGGCCCATATTTATTGCTTGGTTTAATAAATAATGATGATAATATAATTGCTAAAATCCTATCAATTGTAGGGAAGTTATTTCACATAAAGCTTCTACTACGTCCCGAAATATAGATCTAGTTTGGGACTTTCCCAGTCTTACCATAGTGATTTTTCATTCACGGTGGAAGATATTATATAGGATCATTAACGATCATCGACCACATATATAGATTTGGCGAATAAGTCTGACCATCTCGTCAGAATAGAATTTCCGACCATCCCGTCGGAAGAAATTTTAAAGATCCGGCGAATATTTCCGACCATCCTCTCTCCATCTCCTGTGCTATAAGGACCAGATCTAACCGGTAAAGCCTCCTCCGGTGACCAGATCTGTGCTTTTTCTTTTTCTTTCGACTCCTTTTATTGTATAACCCTTTTCAGGTACTTCAAGTCCGATGCATCTTACACGGTGGCTTGCGGCGTACATTTTTCTGGCAAACACGCAATTTCTGGTGAACAATATATTTTTCGGCAATCGAGTTCAAGGACGGTATCAGCAGTAGGTGAAGGTGACAACAACAATTCCGGAAACTAATTTCTACATCAAATAGCCGGAATTCGACTAATCGATTCAAGAAAACGTCCTCAGTTTCATCTTCTCCCCGGATCAGGTGCACTCGTTTCATCTCTTCTAGTTTATTTGGTCTAGGTTTCTTGACTATTGGAGGCAGATACGTTCTGTCTCATTCGATGGATATATTTTCAGTCCTTTTTCTCTTGATTTCTTATCTGATTATCTTGACGGTTCTTATGGAATTAGTGACTCTTATTTTCTATTACTTAGTAAGAGTTAGTTGAGACTAGCATATCTATTTCCAGATTTTGTTGCTTTTGGTATACACTGGTGGATTGATTCTTGATTCTTCCCAGTAGATTTCATTCATTATTACATTTGTCTTTCTAGATTTACCTATTTGCCCACCTTATTTTCTTTTCTTATCGTATTGAGTAGTGGCTATACGGATCGATGGTGGACTAGGGTCATGTCATAGGTCGGGATGGGGGATGGGGCTAGACTAGGGTCTGGGGTAAGGGCGGGGTCTGGCTTTAGCAATGGATTAGGGTCGAGTCTAGGATCTAGCTTGGGGGTGAGGGGTAGTAAGGTTAGATGGGATAAGAGAGCTCCTTTTTGGAACATAGGAACTCTTCAGGGTAAGTCTATAGAGCTTGTGAAGATTCTTAAGAAGAGGGAGATTAGTATAGCTTGTGTCCAGGAAACCAAATGGGTAGGCTCAAGGCGAAGAATGTGGACAGGTATAAGTTGTAGTACTCGGGTAGCGTGAGACATAGGAATGGTGTAGGTATCTTAGTAGATGAATATCTTAGGGGGCAGGTGATGGAGGTTAAGCGGGTTAACGATAGGTTGATGTCGATTAAGTTAGTCATTGGAGGATCTACGTTGAACGTTATTAGTGCCTACGCTCCACAAGCAGGGTTGGACGAGGAGGAGAAGAGCTTTTGACAGGTTTTGGATGAGGTGATGAGAGACATTTCGAGCACTGAGAAGCTTGTCGTTGGAGGGGATTTCAATGGGTATGTTGGGTCTTTATTGGGAGGTTATACTAATGTGCATGGCGGTTTCAATTTCGGGCAGAGGAATAAAGGAGGAGTTTCACTTTTGGATTTTGCTAGAGCTTTTGGGTTGTGGGTAACGAATTTGAGCTTCCCGAAGAAGGGAACACCTTATTACCTTTAGTAGTTCGGTGGCCAAGATCCAAATAGATTTTTTGCTCCTTAGGAAGTGGGATAGAGCGTTATGTAAAGACTTTAAAATTATACCTAGCGAGAATCACTCGGCCCAACATAAGTTGTTGGTGATGTACTTGGTAAGCAAAAAGGACAGAAAGAGAAGAGGTGTGGAGGATCGGCCCAGAATTAAGTGGGGTAGTTTGACTTTGGCCAACGCCGTGAAAATAAGGGAGAAGTTGACGACTATGGGGAATAAGGAAAGTGAAGGGAATAGTATGTGGGAGACGACTGTTAGTTGCATCAGGGAGACCGCTAAAGAGGTGTTGGGTGTCTTGAGAGGCAGATCTGGAAAGCACCGGGGGGACTGGTGGTGGAACGCAGAAGTTAAAGAAAAGTTGGCCTATGCTAAGTTGGTTGTAAGCAAGGATGATGAGAGGCGGACGAATAGGGAGGAGTATAAGTTAGCTAGGAGAGAGACTAAGTTAGCGGTTACGGCGGCTAAGACAACGTCTTTCAAGAGCTTATATGTGGCTTTAGAGGAGAAAGGCGGGGATAAGAGGTTGTATAGGCTTGCCAAAGCTAGGGAGCGGAGGGCGCGTGACTTTGACCAAGTGATGCATATCAACGGGGAGGATGGCAAAGTGTTAGTTGAGGATGCCCTCATTAGGAAGAGGTGGCAATCCTAATTTCATAGACTTTTGAATGATGAGGCGGACAAAGATTTAGTGCTGAGGGAGTTGGAGAACTCGGAGGTGTGTCGCGATTATGATTATAATAGGCATATTAGGGTGGAGGAGGTTAAAGAGGCTATTCGTAGGATGCGTAGGGGTAGGGTGACTAGGATAGACGAGATTCCGGTAAATTTTTGGAAGAGCACCGACGGGAGCAGATTTGGAGTAGTTGACAGGGTTGTTTAACATCATTTTTTAGGGTGGCGAAAATTCCTGAAGCTCGGAGATGGAGTACGATAATTCCATTGTATAAGAACAAGGGGGACATTCAGAGTTACAACAACTATAAGGGTATCAAGCTGAGAAGGATTGTGACTATTTCCGAGAATCAGTTTTGATTCATGCCAGGTCGCTCGACTACTAAGGTCATTCACCTCATGAGGAGATAGAGGAGCAGTTTAGGGAGAGAAGGACTTGCACATGGTGTTCATTGATCTTGAGAAGGTATATGACAAAGCCCCTAGAGAAATTCTATGGAGGTGCTTGGAGGCTAGAGGCATGCCTGTGGCATACACTAGGTCGATTCAGAACATGTACGACGGCGCGAAGACTCGAGTGAGGACGGTAGGAAGAGATTTGGAGCACTTTCCTATTTTGATAGGATTGCACCAGGGATCGACTCTGGGGCCGTTTTTATTTGCCTTGGTGATGGATGTTTTGAAGCAATGTATTCAAGGGGAGGTGCCTTGGTGTATGTCTTTTGTTGATGATGTTGTATTGATTGATGAGACGCGGGGAGGTGTTAATGATAAGTTGGAGGTTTGGAGACAAACCCTTTGAGTCCAAAAGATTTAGGTTGAGCAGGATCAAGACAGAGTACTTGAAATATAAGTTTAGTGATTTGTCGCATAAGGCTGACGTGGTGGTGAAGCTGGATTCTCAGGCTATTCAGAAGAAGGAGAGTTTCAAGTATCTTGTATATATGATTCAAGGAATGGTGAGATTGGTGAGGAAGTATCGCACCATATTGGTGCAGGGTGGTTGAAATTGAGGCTCGCTTCGGGGGTCTTGTGTGATAAAAAGGTGTCTCCTAAGGTTAAAGGTAAGTTCTATAGAGTGACAGTCCAACCAACTATGTTGTATGGGCGAAATGTTGGCCATTTAAGAACTCTCGCATCCAAAAGTTAAAGGTGGCGGAGATGAGGATGTTGCAATGGATGTGTGGGCTTACCAAGAGTGGTAGTGTTAGAAATGAGATTATTCGGGAGAAGGTGTGAATGATTTCGGTAGAGGGAAAGATGCAGGAAGTAAGGTTGTGATGGTTCGGGCATGTGATGAGGAGGGGCACTGATGCTCCAATTCAGAGGTGTGAGAGGCTGGCTATTGATGGTTTTAGGCGGATTAGAGGTAGGCCGAAGAAATATTGGAGGGAGGTGATTAAACATGATATGAAGCAGTTACGGCTTACGGAGGACATGACCCTTAATAGGAAGGTGTGGAGGACGCGAATAAGAGTAGAGGGTTAGTGGGTAGGAGTTCGTCCGTATTAGTAGGTAAGAGTGATTTGTTTGTATCTACGCCTGTAGTTGCTTGTTCGTGGTGTTTTGGTGTTGTCTTCAATTTTAATTTTACCCTTCCAATGTTGATTCTGACTGTTATGTTCAGATGATTCAAAATCGACTCTTGAATTTACTAAATCATTTGTGAGTTCATCCAAGCGAGCATTTATTGTTTCTTGTTTGGTTAAATTGGCAGCACGTTCTTTTTTTTTTTCAAAACTCGAAAAAGTAATTAGCAGCACATTCTTCTTGAACAAGTCCACTAATTATGCCAATTGATGTTGAATAAGATCTCTCATAACTACCTAAACTGATACCAAGTTACGGTCCGCGGATATGGATCTAGTTATGGGACGTTGTAAGATGAAATCTAATGTTTTCTTTCTACGACCTATGGGGCTGGTTTAATTTTCCAACAGTAAACTGTTGATAGACTAAAAAGGTGTACTAACATGAAAGTACTAGTATTTCCCTCTTTTTCAGCAAATTCTTCTTTATCGTCAATGAAATTACTCCAGCATAAGTTCTTGCACTGATGGCCCCGATTGAATAATTCGTCCCATTTGAAACAGATTCCCTTAAATCGCCTTTCCTCTATTTCAGATTTGGTCAGTTTCTTCACAAATCTGAGAAGTTGTTGAGGTGAGAAATCTGTTGTCCTTGACCTGCCAGCATCTAACAATTGTGGACAAATGGGTTGTTCTCTGCGTTCATAAAGTCGAGATAAACTCATCGTCGTAGCCAAATCTAGAGGATTATGCAATTCAACCTCAATTGCTATATTATCAGCAAGACCGCTGATATAAAATTCAAGTTCGTGTACTAGCTCGTGAAACTAACAGCTCAAACTTTTCTCGTTAATCTGCCACAGACCCAATCTGGTGCAACTTTGCTAATTCGCCCATCTTTTGACTTCTGATTGGTGGCCCAAATTGAAGGTTACAATGGCGTTGGAATTCATTTCAAGACTTGACGCATATCTGTCTGTAGTTGAAGAAACCAAAGGTGTGCATTCCCTTCCAAATGAAAAGAAGCAAGTTCAACCTTTTATTCTTCTAGAATTTGTTGGTGTCGAAAAAAGTGTTCACATCTGTTTAACCATCCCAGAGGGTCCTCATCACCATTAAATCCTAGGAAATCCAACTTTGTATGTCGAGGAATGATGGAACTTCATCCTTCATAACTTGACCCTTCTGCCACTCTAGTTTTACCCTTCAGCCTCGATTCTGATTGTTATGTTCAAATGATTCCGAATCGACTTTCGAATTTACTAAATCCTTTGTCAGTGAATCATCCAAGCGAGCATTTATTGCTCCTTGTCTGGCTAAGTTGGCAGCACATTCTTCTTGGTACAAGTTCACCAATTGTGCCAATTGATGTTGAATACAGTCTCCCATAACTCCCTAAACTGATACCAAGTTACGATCCCCGAATATGGATCTAGTTATGGGACGTTGTAAGATGAAATCTAATGTTTTCTTTCTGCGGCCTATGGGGTTGGTTCGTTAAGAGAGAACCTACAATCTCCCGAGTTAAAGTACTCAAAAATTGAAATATTTTCTGCTACCTTTCCATTAAAGTCAAATAAATTTAAATACAAATAGTGGATTAACCGCCTCCCTAGTAACAAGGAAATAACTTCCTACAACTACTGAAATGAGAAAGTGGAGGAATAACCTCCTTACGGATGTCTAGGAGAATTAAAAACAACATGATTAATAGATAAGTCATACTAATAACTGCCAAAGAAAAATTGAAAATATAATTAATAGCTGCTAAAATAATCTACTTTCTGATTTAATTTTTCAACAGAAAAAATTTTATAGGCTAAAAGGGTGTGCTAACAGCTTCCCACTACCCCACTTTGATGGGGAGTGGGAGTGATGTGTTAATTAACTGTTGGTCCTCTTTCTGCCTTTAAGAAGAATAGCTTAACTCCATCCATATTTGTTCTGAAAAAAATACCAAGGAATAGGGAGAGAAACTGTTTTTCTCAGTAACAAATCAAGTACTTCCGCTTAATTAAGGTAAAAAATAAAGCTATGGCAACTTCGGGTTTGTTTCTTGACTGACTTATTGATAATTGAATTTTATGTGAAAATCGTTAAGTTCTATGATTCTGAAATCAATAACCCTTCCATAGACAAGATAAGATAAGCGCTCAACATCAGGTTAATAATGATTGAGATGGTCCTACCTCTAATACCATGATGTGGGACTCAACAATACCCGGTACCCTTTTTCCAATTGCACCCAAGGGTGTGGCATAGTGGTGAATGAAGTAGGTTGAGAACCTGATGTCTCAAGTTCAAATCCCAGTAGAGACCAAAAAAACACCGAAGATTCTTCTCATTTGTCCTAGTCTTGGTGGACAGAGTTACCTGATATTTGTTGTTGGTGAGAGGTGATAGGTATCTCGTGGATTTAGTCGAGGTGCATGAAAGCTGGCCTGGACACCACGGATATCCAAAAAAAGGTACCGTTTCCCAACAGCGCAAAATACACAGAACAAGGTCATAAAAAAAAACAAAAAAGGACCAACAAACATTGAATCAGCCATACATTTTTCTACAGTTTTCACAAATAAAATGTCAAATCTCAACAAAACTCTTCTGGATAGTCCACATAAAGCACACAACTATATGCCAAGATTTCATCTTCCCAACATACCCTTAAATGAACTTGCCAAAAATTAGCTGTAAAAAAACAACTCGGTATCTGAGAAAATGGTTATGTTCTGCAGTTACAAAAGTGCCCAAAAGCACTCAAATATATATATATATATATATATATATATATATATATAAACACCTGACTTAGGTCTATTAAAAAAACAGCTAAATCTGGATTTTCACTTACACCATCTTGTATAAAAAAATGAAAGATAAAATAAAAAATTGTGTTATATATAGATGAAAATATAGGATGAAGATCGTTCAAGTACCTACAAGGTGAATCCATCAGATAGCTGCTGGGAAAAAAAATGGGAAATTCAACTGAGATGCAGAAAGGCGTAGAGCTCTGAAAATCTTGGGATACCTGGTAAAAATTAGGGAGCGGCAAATACCCAAAGATGGAAATTTATTTGAAACATTTTTGGCTGTGAAGTTGGTGAGTGTGTGCTTGCTTTTATGTTTTAGGGATTTTCTAGTGTTGAAGGCCCCTTTGCTGACCTGGTTATTTATTCTTGACTTTTGTTCTTTGAAATAGATCAAAATTACTAAAATGGTCCCTATTCTTTACGGTGTTTTTATTTATTTTTCTTTTTAAGGCTTAATAACATAGTATTTGACACCAAAGGATAAGAGTTGATTGCGTGCAATGATTTGACGAAGGTCATCTATGAGAGAAGTTTCTCGAAGTGAGTTACGACCAATGTGGAACCAATCCCTTAAACTTGACACAAATTTCATTTAGACATTTCGAATTCCTAAGAGATTTTAATATTAATAATAGAAGCATTTCAACAGGGATAAAAATCTGATTAAGTTCAGCAAAACATCTTCAGACATATTGCATATGTTTATGTATGCACATCTCTGATCTATCGACTTTGTTATATCCACATTGAGTTCAAGGCTGACAGCTCTTCAGATCAAGCAAAAAGTTTGTAAGACAAATATTTAATCCCGTGGTCTTGATCTCACAAGTGTGATACACATTTACATGGATGTTATAATTACTGGAATCCTCTCAAATACATCTTAACAAAAACGTTTCATTTTTCTTGAGGTTCTTGCATAGTAAAAGCACTCTAACGCAGAAAGTATGGCATCTAGGGGGAATCACATCCTTGTTAATAGCAGTTCATCAATCAATGCGTACCAAATTGCAACCATTCCTGAGAGGGATCTATTTTACTAATGCTCATGAAACTAAGAAAAATTTCACCAAATAGGAACCAACAAGAATGACAAAACAGGTTTGGACCTTACATAAAGGACACGTTACTGAAGAAGGTGCACGAGAGTGCTTGCTCGAAACCACTTTTATCCAACGCAAAATGCAGCTGTAGCAAAATTTGTGTGAATAAAAACATGAATGGATTAAGCACTTACTAACTGAATTATTCAGCAACAATCCATACATAGCTTTCTTGCACAGCTTATACACTCAAAAATTACTAAGCAAAATTCCACTTATAAAGGATCATAAATCAACTATTTCAAGTATAGACATACAAGAATTTCACATCAACTTCAGACAACAGACAGAATAACATGAGTGTATTGTTCACATCCTCACTATGTACTCCCTCCGTTTCACTCTTGTTTGTCTTATTCTCCTTTTTAGTTCGTTTCAAAAAAATACCTCTTTCCTTTTTTAGAGACTCTTTAATTATAGCTTTTCAACGGCATATTTAGCATCACAAGATTAAATGACATTTTGGTACATGCCACTAACACCATAAGAATCAAAAGTCAGTCCTTCAATTTTACAAATTGTCTCTAAGTACAGGACAAACAAATTGAAACGGAGGGAGTGATAATTCGGCAAAAAGGGTATATAAAGATACTGAATTAGAGGTTAAGAGTGATGAAATTGCATCTTAACAATGACTGAATATAAATATGTGTAAAAATAATAAAAGAAAGGAGGCGTACGGAAACATTGATCCAAGTAAGACTCATCAGTAAATGGAGCAAAACAATTCGGGCACGGGTTCGGGTCGGCGGACGGTTGCTCCCCCATGGACACAACTGACAAAATCGGAGACGTTGAGAGGCAACTCCCCCAATTTCTTTTTTGTCCTATTTTCGCTTCTTTTTATTTTTTCTACATACAGAACTATATTTAGAAAAGAATGCTCCCTCCGTCTCAAATTTGATTTCCTATTTTACTTATTTTTTTTATTAATTAAAAAGAAATAATTTTTTTTTCATATTTTATCTTTTGCATTAATTATTTTTTCTTCAAATTAAAAGATAAATATCATTTAATAGAGGCACTATGCTAAACTCGTCATATTATTAATTAGTTTTCTTAATCAATGTGTCATCTCAATTTAAGATGGAAGGAGTATTAACAACTACAAAATAAATGTTCTAATGGATATTTAAACATTAAAGCTTTCGCTGTTTTCAGAATTCAAGAAAGACCCGATCTCAAGGGTCTATTGTACGTAGTTTTACCTTGTATTTTGACTAAAGACTTTTTTCAAATCTTGAACCTATGACCTCTTGGTTTAAGGAATTGGTTCTGCATTGATATGTAACTCACTTTGAGAACCTTCAAGCATAGATTTCCTTCACCAAATCATCGCTAACAATCAACTCTTATCCTTTGTTGTCAACTACTACGTTATTAAGCCTTAAAAAAAATTAAAAACATTCTTAAAAAATAGGGATTATTTTAGTAATTTTGATCTATTTCAAAGAATATGAGCCAAGAATACATGATCAGGTCAGCAAGGGACCTTCAACACTAGAAAATCCCTAAACATAAAAGCAACACTCACTAACTTCACGACCAAAAATGTTTTAATTAAATTTCTATCATTGGGTATTGCCGTTCTCTAATTTTTACCAAATATCTAATGATTTTTAGAGCTCTACGTTTTTATGCATCTCGGTTGAATTTTTATCTTTTTTTTCAGCAGCTATCTGATGGATTCACCTTCGAGGTACTTGAACAATCTTCATCATATATTTTTCATTTATATATAATAGGACAGTTGAGTTTATCTTTCATTTTTATACAAGATGGTGTAAAACCCAGAATTAACTTTTTTTTTAATAAACCTAAGTAGGTGTTATTTTATATATATATATATATATATATATATATATATGGGTGCTTCTGGGCACTTTTGTAACTGTAGAACATAACTATTTTTTCGGATACGCAGATTGTTTTTTTACAGCAAATTTTTAGCAAGTTCATTTAAGGATATGTTGAGAAGATGAAATCTTGGCATATATCTATGTGCTTTATGTGGAATATCTAAAAGAGTTTTCTTCTGATTTGACATTTTATTTTTGGAAACTGTCGAAGAATGTATGGCTGATTCAATGTTTATTGGCGCTTTTTTGGGTTTTTTTTTTAACCATGTTCTGTGTATTTTTCTGCATTGGGAAAAGGGTAACTTTCTTTGAATATTCGTGATATCCAGGCTAGCTTTTGTGCAACAAAAAAAAACCCAGTGTATTCTCACCTAGTGGGATCTGGAGAGGGTAACATGTACGCAGTCTATATCACTACCTCTGAAGAAGTAGAGCGGTTATTTTCGATAGACCCTCGGCTCAGTACCAACAAGACAATAAAAAATTCGTAATAAAGCAAGAAACCAGAAATAAGACACCTACAAAGTAATGTTATACACTAACAAACCAAAAGCACACACCTCACCCAAAACCTCATAACTAGAAGCGCTAGCATATGTACAAAGCCCTAAGACTACTAGTCCGACTACACCAAAGCACTCCTAACTACTAGTTACGACTCACCCACACGCACTAGTCCTCTACCCTAATTCGTGTCTTCCATACCTTCCTATCTAAGGTCATGTCCTCGGTAAGCTGTAACTGCTCTATGTCGCATCTAATTACCTCCCTCCAATATTTCTTCAGTCTGTCTCTATCCTGTCTGCAACCATCCAAAGTCAACTTTTCGCACTTACGAACTGGGGCATCAGTGTCTCTCCTCATCACATGCCTAAACCATCTCAACCTCACTTCTCGCATTTTGTCCTCCACCAAAGCCACTTTCACTTTCTCCCGAATAGTCTCATTCCTAACCCTATCTCCCCTAGTAAGTCCATACATCCAATGCAAGATCCTCATTTCCGCCACCTTCAACTTTTGGATGTGGGAGTTCTTGACTGTCTAACACTCCACTCCATACAACATGGTCAAACGAACTGCCACTTTATAGAATTTATCTTTAAGCTTCGGATACACTTCTAGCTAAGCACTCTTCCTTAATTCGCGTCCTCCACACCTTCCTATCAAGGATCATGTCCTTCGTAAATTGTAATGCTTCATGTCATGCCTAATCATCTCCCTCCAATATTTCTTCGACTTACTTCTACCCTGCCTTAAACCATCCATAGCCAGCCTCTCATATCCCCGTACTAGAGCATCTGTGCACCTCCTCATCATATGTTTGAACCATTGCAACTCCACTTTTCGCATCTTATTTTCCACTGAATCTACTCCATCTTTTCTCGAATAACTTCATTTTAAACCCTATCTGTCCTGGTAAGTCCACACATCCATATCAATATCCTCACCTCTGATGCCTTCAACTTTTGTATGTGGGAGCTCTTAATTCCCAACATTCCGCTCCATACAACATAGCAGGTCGGACTGTCACTCTGTAGAGATTACCTTTAAGCTTAGAAGACACCTTCTTATCATATAAGACTTCTGAATCGAGCCCCCCACTTCAACCACGCTGTACCAATACGGTGCGTGACATCCTTGTCAATCTCTTCATTTTCCTGAATCATAGACCCATGATACTTCAAACTATCCCGCTTTCAAATGGCCTGAGAATCCAGCTCTACCACCACGTCATCCTCATGTGTTAAATCAATGAATTTATATTCTAAGTATGTTGTCTTAGTTCTGCTTAACTAAATCCTTTAGACTCTAGTGTCTGTCGTCAAACCTCCAACTTATCATTAATTTATTCCCAAATCTCGTCAATTAGTACAACATCATCAACAAATAATATACAACAAGACACCTCTCCTTGAATATACCAACTCAAAACATCCATCATCAAGGCAAATAAAATGTGCAAAGAGACGATCCCTAATGCAATCCTGTTAAAATAGAAAAGTGCTCAAAATCTCCTACCATTCTCATACGAGCCTTCGTTCGGTCGTACGTCCTAAGTCGACCTAGTGTATGCCACTAGCGCACTTCTAGCCTCCAAACAGCTCCACAGAATATCCTAGGGAATTTATGGTACGTCTTCTCAAGATCGATAAACACCAAGTGCAAGTCCTTTCTCTTCTCACTAAATTGATCCACTAACCTCCTCACAAGGTGAATGGCCTCAGTAGTCGAGCGACCTGACATAAAATCAAATTGATGAAAAAATAGTAACGATCCTCCTCTACCTCAACTTTACTATTCTTTCCCAAACCTTCATAATATGACTCAACAACTTGATACCCCTATAGTAATTGCAACTTTACTCTATCTCTAAGCTTCAGGCATATTTGCCCTAAAAATAATGTTAAACAACGTTGTCAGCTACTCCATTCCTACCCTGCCAGTGCTCTTCCAAAAATCCATCGGAATCTCATCTTGTCCAGTCGCCCGACCCCCTCTGCATCCTACAAATAGCACCCTTGACCTCCTCAACCTTGATA